>NW_009258727.1:262956-295820 GCF_000687185.1 Egretta garzetta
TGCAGGACCCAGCACTCGGCCTTGTTGAACCTCATACAATTGGCCTCGGCCCATTGATCCAGCCTGTCCAGGTCCCTCTGCAGAGCTCTCCTCCCTTTGAGCAGATCGACACTCCCTCCTAGTTTGGTGTCATCTGCAAACTCACTGAGGGTGCACTGAATCCCCTTGTCCAGGTTGTTAATAAAGATATTAAACAGAACTGGCCCCAGTACTGAGCCCTGGGGAACACTGCTTGTGACTGGCCACTAACTGGATTAACCCCATTCACCACCACCCTTTGGGCTCAGCCATCCAGCCAGCTTTTTACCCAGCAAAGGGTATGCCCGTCCAAGCCATGGGCAGACAGTTTCTCCAGCAGAATGCTGTGGGAAATGGTGTCCAGGTAGACAACAATCACAGCCTTTCCCTCATCCCCTAACTGGGTCACCTGGTCATAGAAGGAGATCAGGTTAGTCAAGCAGGACCTGCCTTTGATAAACCCATGCTGACTGGGCCTGATCACCTGGTTGTCCTGTATGTGGCACATGATGGCACTCAAGATGATCTGCTCCATGACCTTCCCTGGCACCAAGGTCAGACTGACAGGCCTGTAGTTCCCTGGATCCTCCTTCCGGCCCTTCTTGCGGATGAGCATCACATTTGCTAACCTCCAGTCAACTGGGACCTCCCTGGTTAGCCAATTGGCATAAATGACGGCAAGCGGCTTAGTGAGCACCTCCGCCACCTCCCTCAGTACCCTTGGGTGGATCCCATCGGTCCCATAGACTCATGTGTGTCTAAGTGGTGTACCAGGTCGCTAACCATTTCCCCTTGGATTATGGGGGCTTCATTCTGCTCCCTGTCCCTGTCTTCCAGCATGGGGGGCTGGGTACCTGGAGAACAACTGGTCTGACTATTAAAGACTGAGGCAAAGACGGCATTAAGTACCTCAGCCTTTTCCTCATCCTTTTTCAATATGTTTCCCCCCGCATCCAATAAAGGATGAAGAGTCTCCTTAGCCCTCCTTTTGTTGCTGCTGTATTTATAGAAACATTTTTAATTGTCTTTTATGTCAGTAGCCAGATTAGGTTCTAGTTGGGCTTTGGCCCTTCTAATTTTCTCCCTGTGTAATCTCACGATACCCTTGTGGTCCTCCGGAGTTGCCCACCCCTTCTTCCAAAGGTCATAAACTCTCCTTTTCTTCCTGAGTTCCAGCCAAAGCTCTCTGTTCAGCCAGGCTAGTTTTCTTCCCCACCAGCTCATCTTTCAGCACATGTGGATGGCCTGCTCCTGTGCCATTATTTCCTTCTTGAAGAATGTCCAGCCTTCTTGCACTCCTTTGCCCTTAAGGACTGCCTCCCAAGAGACTCTGTCAACCAGGCTCCTAAACAGGCTAAAGTCTGTCCTCCACAAGTCTGAGGTAGCAGTTTTGCTGACCCTCTCCTTACTTCTCCAGGAATTGAAAACTATTGTCATTTTGTGATCGCTATGCTTAAGATGGCTTCCAACCATCACATCACCTGCAAGTCCTTGTCTGTTCGCAAACACCCGCCCTGGTTGGCTCGCTCACTACATATCACTACATACTCAAGTCCAGCTTGATAAATAGAAATGTCAACATTTTATTTGAAGAATCCTGCACCCCAAAGGGGTTTTGGTTCCTGAAATTCAGCAGGGATCAGGCCCACAAGGACACTCATATGCCTTTCATTCATTTCCCTGAGATGTATGTGTCTGCTGGGGAGAGAAGGGGGACTTAAAAATTTATTTTGTCTACACGAAGTTGATTATGCCAGACAATAACAGTAATGTCACCACTGTGTAAAGCCAATGAACCCAAATTGATTTTCAAGTGAAGGCTACAGGTATGAAGCTGAACCCCCTCCTTGCTGGTAGTCCAGCCCTTAGGAGTGCTGCCCCTGGTGTGCTGCTCTGTGGAACAAGAGACACATACACCTCCCCACCATCAGCTCAGTGTAGAGGGATGGGGCAGGGCACGTGCAGCCCATACTGGACCTGCACTCCTGACAACCTGGACGAGGAGCCGCCCCTTCACCCTGCAGAACCTCTGACTTAGCCCGCACGCACTGTGGATTACACTCGGTGCAAGGAAGCAGTTGCTCACTTTTTTGTTTATCTTTGATGTTTTGTTTGTTTTGCATCAGTGGAGCACTACTCTGAACAATGTTTTGATTTTCATTTGTTTTTTTTCCCCCCAGGGCTTCAGCAGCAGGGCACCTGAAGGCTTTGCAAGCCTTGATGATTTAAGCCTCCCAACCAGCTTGTGGGGTCAGTGTCACCTCCCTGTTACAGATGGGAAGAGACAGGCACAGGCAGTGAGTGAGTAACCCGAAGTCATGTGGCTTTCTGCCATTTGTGAGGTGATGGTAACTCAGCTCCTTCCAACAGATCCCTGCCTCTTTCACACTACGCTTGCTACAGCTTGTGCAGAGAATGAAGCACAACGAAGCCTACACTAAAGGCCACTTGCAACACGCAACCTCTTATGACAAGAACAAGAAGTACCCCGCTCTCCAGACCCACGAAGTTCAACCTACAACTGAGCACGTTTTAAATGTGCACACAGACATTTAAATCAGATTCCAAATAACTTTTAATTTTAATGGAAGCTGGGTACACAGAGATCTCAGTAAGGAAATCAACTTCAGCTCCTTTTGTTTTATCTATGTGAATGAATTAATTCATCACTCAAACCCTTGGATATTCAAACACTGGCTTTAGTGCTGGACTCCTAAATCTATGCTGCATAATTAAATTGTTCAGTCCTGCATGCTGCACACCCACACTTCTCATAACAGATGAACTGGGACTGTTACATTATTTTTGATGTCTCAGAAAGCTTTTAGGACTTTTAAACAGATGAGAAGGTGCTAACCCAGTTTGAAATTCCAGTGTTGCATTTCTCCTGCTGAGTGACACCCTGTAGACATGTCTTCCTCCGTGACCCTTGTCTCAAGCCTTTTTTTAGTGGTATACCAGCTTGCTTTCTCAAGGGGCAAGGGATGGCAGAGGAAGAGGAGTATGGCCCGCAGACCACAGGGTACTGCCACAAAGGAAGTGAGTTTTTCAGATAAGGTCCCTATAGCTATGATATCTACATCTGACATGGCTCTCCAGGTGATCTTGTTTAGCGATGGAGAGGAACAGGCACTTCTGGGCTGTATGTCACCTCATCTGCTGCAGGGTGAAACAAACAAGACTTGACAGGTTGCCCAGGGAAGTGGTCAAGTCCCCATCCCTGGAGGTATTTAAAAGACAGGTAGACGAGGTGCTTAAGGACATGGTTTAGTGGTGGGGTAGCAGTGTTAGGTTAACGGTTGGACTTGATGATCTTAAAGGTCTTTTCCAACCTAAATGATTCTATGATTCTATTTCTCTTTACTTTATAAAGGAAACCAGGACAACTAGTTCCAGCGCAAGTGTCTATGTTGTAGACATCTGTGTTTAGCAACCCAAACCACACCTGAGGTGTCCATACCATGACTGAGAGAGGAATTTCCTGAGCAGCCATTTAGCCTCGCTCCAGTCACCTCACTCCCTTAGATTAAAACATGGTAGCACTGTCCATTGACACCTTGGTACACAGGAGACCCATCTCCGGATGTGCTCTGGCCAATAAGCAGGGCATGCTTTGCTCTCCTCTCCGCAGCAGACTACTGCCAGAGACACACGTCAGGGAGGGTTGGAGCAAACCAAAAGTTGCTACCTGAAGCCAATGCATGGCACGTGAAGGCCAGTGTACTGTGGCGTGGGAATAGGCTTTTTGTGTTAGATGGTCCTCAAATCCTGGGCAGGGGTTCAGTCCACGGCACACCAGGAGTGTTAGAAGGAAGAACACAGCAGGAGCAAGGAGGAACATACCCTTGCCTGACCTACACCAAGGGACACCTGTTTGTCTGGATATTCACATTCCTGGCTTTTCACTTCCTTTGCTATTTCTGACATTTGCTCAGTGAATGAAAGAGCTAAAGAAAAGGCATAGCAAGCTGAAATGTCCTGAAAACACTGAGCTGCCTTCTAGCACACCAAAGAGAAAGCTAATCCCCATGTAGAGATGAAGCTGGCCCTGCCACACTACTGTTTGGACCAGACAACCTCTGAAGGTCTCTTCATACCTATCTCTTTTGAGCACTCCACGAATTCCTGACCAACAGATTGCCATGGTAGTTAGGCATGGAAATGGGGCTCAGATGAGGAAATGTCTTTGTAGATGCACTGCAAGTACTGGGGGTAAGTTAAACTGCAAGAAGGGAGCTGTGATACAGGCTTCCCTCCTCTTCCAACCCACTCAACAATCTGCTCTTGAGATATCAAAATAAAGAGAGATCTAGGCCTCATTCCACTGGAATTTTGTGTTTGTATATATTACATACACACATACTAGTATATTTTTGTATATTAAATTTTCATACTAGTGGCTCTGCTTACTTACATACAAACTGACTGAACCCACTAAACTCTGGACAGGAATTGCTGTCGGTGCCCTGCAAGCTGTGGTGCGAGGGCAAGCGGGGCTGCGGCGAGCTCAGACAACTCACCAACTTGCGTATTTCACATTCTAGGTTCTGAATACAGTCCAGTTTCCTCTTGCGGCAGCGCTGAGCGGCAATTCGGTTCTTGCTGCGCCGGCGGACATCATGGATGAACTCGAGCTGCTCTGAGGTTAGCTTGTGCATCTTTATCATCATCTGGAAATCATTCCTTGGAAGATCTGTGATTTGATCAACAGGAAAAGGAAGTTTCACCTAAAACAAACAAATACAAGGCAAGAGCAGAGTCATATTTTGCTTGGTGAATGCAAGTCAAACAGCAGTGAGCGGAAGGATGATTACCTGTGCTGCCACCCCCTAAATAAACCACACACCAAGTTTTACATTGAGCAAGTTTTTAACGCTCCCTTGTGGCACATTGTGGAGGTCCAGCTGGTAAGGATCAGATTATAATTGTACTGAAATCAGCAGTATAGATGAATCCAAAGTAAAAATTTCATCGTTCTAAAAAGCTTTAACAGATCTTGCATTAAAAGAAGGCTCGGTCCACTAAGAGACATGGCCTTTTTGAAACAGTGAAGTACCTTGCTGCTATTAATTTTAAACTAGTTTCAAGTAATGGGCTATTACCGCAGCAGGAAACCTGTCTCTGCATGGCCTGCAGAACTGAAAGTTTGATTAGGTGTGAGGTTAAAAATGCAACCTGACGCTTCAAGTGGATGAAAAATACCATATCGCAATTAGGAAAGGCAGCCTAATCAGCATTGCAACTGAACAGTACACCATATAAGAAGAAAGGGTTAGATGAGTGTGATGCAACATACCCTACCCTGCTAGAATATATACATTTTGAAATAAACCCATATTTGCTGACATTCTAATATTTTTGTAGATTGAAGACCACCCAAGTTGCATTTCTTGAAAAAAACCCCGAACAGTTTAAAACCTCAGCTACTTGCAGTAAAACATTTTTCCATTTTGACTGTAGACCATGCGACAGTAGCTCCAGGTTCTGACTTCAGGAATTCCAACCATCTCTCCAACTCCTACCAATTATGCATTAAAGCAAAGCAAAACACAAAGCTCCTGACAGCTTGGAGCTACAAACACACACTGTCTCGAAACCTGGAGAGTGGCGGATGCGCTCAAAGACTTCTGTTAGCTTTTCCCCCCCCCCCAAACCTATCAGCCTGCTCAAATCAAAGTGAGCACCTCTCCCAACAAAACTTGCTTTGCTCGTAGCTTTAGTTGGATAACATGACTATCAAAACCCCAGTATTCCTCAGTGGACTGCTGTGTTTGGTGGTCAAATAAGAATCAGTTGACAAAGCTGAAAGAGATGACAACTGAGTAACTCAACTGACCCCCTTTCTTTTTTTGAGTCATACCCACACTGCCCAAAAGATGGCAGTAAATATTTACATTTCTGTCCCCACTTGGTACAATCCAACCTCTTGAACAAGGACACTATTCTGCATGCAGGCTGCCAAAAAAGATATGACTTAAGTTGCTCCAGCCAAGCAAAAGATGGGTTGAATACATTCATTTGATATTTAGAACATGGTTATCGTCTTCAAATGGTGCACTTAGAAATAAGTTATTTTCATCGGAAAGCTGAGTTTATTTATGCAGAACAGTTTGCTGAGGACACAGGTACACAAACACACAGCAGTGTCCGCTGGCACTGACAGTCATGGACCCTTGCTGGGTGCCTGGACCTGCCGATAAACCAGCTGCTTGCTTTGTTTATGAACTTGCATTTTCTTGTGCTCTTCTATCATTGCCCTGTGCACCTCCAAGCCTGGGCCACGTGAAATTCCGTGCATCCTTTCGGACGGTTTCATGCCCTGAACATTGCCCCTCTGTCCCATGTGTCCAGGCACCGCTTCGTAACACACTACTTGACAGGTCAATTTAAACCAGCAAGAAACACCAAACGCTGCTCCAATCCCCCCAGATTCCCCCTTGTACACAGAAAGGCTGACCTTAGGCACGGTGATGTGGACTATCTTGTTTACAGACTGCTAACTAATGACATGAAACCTGTTTGACTTCCCCTCCCTAGCCTTTGGATGGTCAACATAAACTCCGTGTCACTTGCTTTCCTCTCAAGCTTCAACCAGGGTCTGAAAATGAAAACAGCCTGGGCTTTCCTCTGAAAGACACCACAGTTTCACTGCAAAACCAGTCCTTTCACATGCCCAGTTTTTCCGTATTTTCTTAAGTCCAAAGCAGAAAGCAATGTTAACTTTATTTCTGCCTCCCTCTCCCTTTCAAAACATATTTACTTGTAAGGAGGAGATGTGCTCGCAGCTGGAATGGGAATGAAAGGGAAGCAACTTAAATCTGTCAGGTAGAAGTCGCTGAAGGGAAATGGGAAAATAAATAGAAACAGATTCATAAAAAAACCCGAACAAAACAGATTGAAAATAAAACCATCTACACAGCAGGCCAGAGACTGCTATCAGTAAACCCAGCATAATCCCACTCCTGTCATAGGCAGCACTGCGCAGGATTAAAAACCTGAAAGGGAGAGTGGAAGTGAGTCAGACTCATTTCCTTCACCATTCACAGCATTTTTATTGCCTGTCTCCCTCTCCGCAATTAGCTGTCAACTGGAAAAAAAAAAACCACCAAGCCTTTGGCACGGACACAGTGAATAACTGTGCCGGGGTATTGCTGCAGTGAGAGGCCAATGGCGTTTTACGTCGGCGCAGCACAAGGCTCTCGGCTGGTATTTATCACAACAGGGTGTAAGTTGATTTGCAAGAGCTGACGACTGTGCCATGGGTGGGATTCATGTGATCCACTTAAAGCCGTCTGAAATGACGGGTTGGGACTAGCTAGTATCCAGGTCCCTGGTGTTGGCATCGAGGCCAGAGAGGCCTTCGGATGGCCATGCATCCCACACGGCTTCTCCCTCCTCCTGGCTGCAGAAGGAGTGGAGATGAGACTTAGAAAAGATGCTGCACCTTGCAGTATCTAAGGTAGGTGAGAGAAACCCTACCCGAGGTGTCTGAAAAAGCACAGTCAATATTTTCTACGATGTGTAA
Source organism: Egretta garzetta (assembly GCF_000687185.1). Taxonomy (NCBI): domain Eukaryota; kingdom Metazoa; phylum Chordata; class Aves; order Pelecaniformes; family Ardeidae; genus Egretta; species Egretta garzetta. Next base: position 270,500 of record NW_009258727.1, read on the forward strand.
GAAAAACCCAGCAAGTATGTTTTCTCGTAAACTTTTCTTTTTTGTAACTATGAATTTTATACAGGAAATGACTGTGTAGTCTTTGGTTAGGACTATTTCAAATTAGAAATGTAAGCGGGATTCCTGCTCCTTCCAGGAGTTCCACCAGCCAGAGCTAACTTCACAGAGCTCTAGAATCTTCCCTATCAGCACAATTACTCTTTCCTTGCATTTTTACACCAACAGCAGAGGCTCTGTTTCCACCACACAACAAATAAACCGGCACTTTCTGCCACCTCTGCAGCCTCTATTGCCCCCAACTCTGGCTGATGCACCCCTGAGAGGACAGCCAACCCACCCTGGTGAAAGAAAAAAACTTGTTTATGATTTTGCAGCATTTTTTCCCCCTGTATCAGCATTTGGATGCCAGTGTAAATGCCATTGCTTTGAGTGGCTTAAGTACCAGCAGCGATCTAGACAGACAGGGACAGCCATTGACTCAGCATATGAAAGGCCCATATATAACCAATTAATTCCTTCAAGCTTCACTAGTTAGTGCCAGCTTGGATCATATGCCAGTTACTGCTGCGTCGCTCACGTACTGTACTAGTTACTGGCCGCCTCTCCCCCCCCCCCCCCCCCCCCACTTTTTCTTCAAGATAAAGGAAAGGACCAAGGCACTCACATTCACGCACATTAAAACATAAATGTCAAGTGTTGGGAATTTCCTTATCTGAGGAGTAACATTAGCTTTTTCACTCTTTCTTTATATCTAAATTTCAACATCATCTTCCTTAAGCTGCCAAGTGCTATAAAGTCAACAAACTTCCCAAGCCTGGCTTAACATCACAGTAACTACAAGGATTCATGTATTAGCCATAAGAAAAAGTAATCATTATGTATTGGGTGTGGAAGGGTGGAACTCAAGGTACCAGCTTGACCTTTATAAATGGTTCAAAATCTTAGTCAGTTGCTCCAGAGTTGTAAGAAATAAAAGTGTTGCCTTAATACCTTTAAATTGAAAGCCAGAGTTATTGAAAGCCTCCGATGCCTAAAATTGCCCAGCCCTTGGAAAGCTCTCAGGACCCACCCAAGCAATCTAGCACAGAGGCTGAATCATATCAATGCTTTTTTGATGTAGAAAGGCATAATTTACTTCACATAGAAGAGCCCAACACATTAATGTTTTTCTTAGTATCTTCCTTAGGATGCAAGTCTGTCTCCCACAAATGCTCAGGAAGAAATTAATCCTAGGACAGGAATTGAGGTGTATCCACCTGTGTTAGGGGCTTGACTGCCTACACACTATTTCAGGCACTGCTTGTGGTCCCAGAGAGTAGGGACCTACCTGATTTCACTTGGACAGAGGCTATCTAAGATGCACAAAGCCAATGGGCCACACTTTGCGTAAGAGAGATGGCAGGCAGGATGCACTCTCACTTGTTTCTTCACCCCACTTTCTGCTGCCATAGGTAAAGCCTTCAAAGCACCTCTTCTTCTCAGGTGTCAACCACACCAAGATGGCAGAGGTCTGCAAGAGAATGGTGAACCCAAGCAGCAAAGATCTATCACTGTGTCAACAAACCAGGTCTGAAAGGGGCTTGATCAGCAGGTCCCACTGCAAACAGCCTGTCCTATCTGCCACAACACAAACTGATGGCCATGTAGTTGCCCGGGGTCAACTCCAGCCTCTCCTCTGAGGGCTACGAGAGGTGTTTGGTGAGCAAATGCTGCCTGAGAGGGCACTGATGTGCTCTTATTGGAGGCAGACTGGGTAACCTTTTGATTTGCCACCTGACGCAGAGAACTGGGGGAAGGGGTTAGTCCCATGGCTGCGGGTGTTAACCCAACCATCAGGAGATGTGGATGGAGTTCTCATCCTTTAGCCCATGACTTGGACTTGCATTCAGCTCATACACCACTGGTGCTGGACTGACCTCCTCCCGTTCACTGCTCGCAGTGTCCCCAGCTTCCAGCTCTACAAAGGGCATGGCAATGCAGTACTCCTGCCCATTAACAGGCTTTTCTGTGAACAGGGATAGCACAGAAATCCCAACAGAAGCTGTAGGTGCATTTGAGAAGGGCAGATCAGGCAGTGAAATGAGGGGGGATAATGTGCAGTATTTCTCTGAAAAATCTGCCTTTGCAGAAAAAATATAAGAACTGGAAAGAGTCCTTCAAGAGCTTCAGCAAGGGCTTCAGCTCACGGCATAATGGAACTGACTGTAGGCTGCAATGAAATCATACAGTGTTCAAAAGGACCTTCCTGAAATTTCAAGCTTGTAATGGGAAACTCTCACTGTTGTTGTAATCCAGTAATTCTCTGCTACCAGCATGGATACCATTCCTACTGAAGAGAGGACAGAAAACAAAACTGCCATGAAGCTTATCTTGCAAGAGCAGTATTTGACAAGACTCCATTTAACCAGATGTTGCCAAACACAATTCCCAGTGCTCTCCTGATGCCACCAAGGATCCTGGTCAGGAGAGCATCCACCAGAGAAGAACGTGGAGAGTAACTTTCTCGTTTTCAAATTTATAAGCCTAAAAAGATCAGGAAAGCTGGGGTGACCGGTCACCAAATTCTGAGGAGGAACTATATACAAAAGCAAATTAACAACTTAAAATGCATTTTCCTTGTTTGTCCTTCTTTCTGCATAACGCTCTTTATTGAGTAGAACCATTAAGCAGTGACAAAGACTCAGCTTAGGTAACTCAGCACAGCTCCAGCAGATTTCTGGTAGGGCAACTTTGGTTTATCCCCTTTTACTGGGGCTCTGACTTTGCTAAGCATCAGCAGCCGAACAGAGGAAGGGTGGCTGCCTGTCACTTAACATGGAGGGGTTTGGACTCTCACTGAAGCTTATTTGCCTACGCTATCCTCAATCGTCCAACTGCATTAGCTCTGCTTTTATGAACATTTCCTTTGAAAAGTGAGTCACTAACCCAGGTGGGAAATTCTTTTGAAATATAAATGAAAGACACATTGAATGCAATTCTCTAGTTAGTAATAGTTCTTGGAAAACTCCACCTCTTACCTCCTCCTCCCCTTGTTTATTCTTTTCCTAAGAAAACTCACTCATCAAATTAGACTGAGCTGAGATTTCTTTTAAACTGGTTTAGCAGCACAATATTTTTTACAAGTTTTCTAGCAGAAAAAAACCCAGAGATAGTTGCTGAAGAAAATGAATATAAAGAAAAGTAGGTAGTGCTGAAGTTTCTGTTCCTAAGTAGGTTAACAGATTGACTACTTCCTTCTCAACAATTCATTATTTCAGGGCTTATTGTTTTGTTGTTGCTATTTTAAGCAGGATTGTCAGAACCTGCCTGCAAGCACCGAGAGTAAGTCTTCTCTCTAGTATTATATTCCAATAATTGATTTTTAATAACCTGTGGAGGCCTGAGGGAGCTGGGTGAAAAGAGCAACACAAACTGTTAAATGTTTCTGTAAAGTCCCAGCAGATCAAGTAATGGCCCCATTCCTGCAACTCTGTAACATAGGGATATCCCACACTGCACTTGCTGCTTCTACCGTGAAGCCTTAAGAAAGGGAAATCTCAGAAGATTCTGGGTGGCACCCTTAACAGGAAGGAAAACGAAAGGCAAAGACATAGAATCATAGAATCATCTAGGTTGGAAAAGACCTTTAAGATCATCGAGTCCAACCGTTAACCTAACATTGCCATCCCACCGCTAAACCATGTCCGTAAGCACCACATCTATCCTTCCTTTAAATACTTCCAGGGATGGGGACTCGACCATCTCCCTGGGCAGCCCATTCCAGAGCCTGACAACCCTTTCTTTGAAGAAATTTTTCCTAATGTCCAACCTAAACCTGCCCTGTCGCAACTTCAGACCATTCAGACATCCCTGAGAGGATTAACCAGCAGTGTTATGGGGACCACCACCTCCTCTGACACTCGCACCCCTGTACAGGACGGGGAGGCTGGCCACAGAGCAGGGCCACCTTCACCCACACGGCACTGACGCCGAGCCCTAGCACCAAACAACCTGGGCCCGTGCTCCTGAACAGCATGCATCTGCGGGAAAGCAGATTGCCCAAAAAAAGCAGAGAGAAGAAACCTTTCACCTACTTCTCACACAATCAATACATCGGCAAATTATGTTTCATGACATTAACTCTGGCACCGACAGCACTCCAGGACCCAAATCAGGACAATCAGGACCATCGAAGTCCAAATTCCAGGGGAACTGAGCAGCCCTGTGAGATAACTGAGGGTCAGAGTCCATCAGGCTTATTCTCATCAGGCCGTCCCACCTGAACGAAAGCCCACCCGCAGCAGAAGAGCCTGCGCGGCTGCTCTCCGGAGGGGCGAGCACCTGCGTGTCACCCCCAGCTATCTTATCAGCTGCTTTTTGAAGAGAAGCCCAGCAAACACTCTGTCAACTGATATGACAGGGGGCAAGGGACCCATCTGGGAAGTCGTCATGACAGCAAGGGCAAACCGACAATTTTGGGAATGGAGAAGGATTGCCATGCAGCTTAAGGGGAGGCAAATGACAGAAAGCAGTCCCTTTCAGAGTGCTGTTGAGTCTCTCCTGCTGTTTTAATGGCAGCCAAACTGCTAGAAGTGACTTACACAAGAACTTCCTGCTGCCATTAGGTATTTTCTACTGCCTGGTTTAACATTCTGCCTGGTTAAACCTTCACTGAGGTTTCCACAGCAGCAGATCTTGCAGGATACACACTCCAAGTCGCTGTATAAATACAACCTTGTTTAATGAGACTGCAATGTCCTTTCTTGTATTGGTAACAACCTTTACAAATTCATTTTTCAGACAAAATCTGTACCGCAGCACTGGTGTGATCTATTTACCCTTTGCTTGCTCACGATAGGCAGTGCAACCTCACACAGAATTAATTTCCTCACTACATTTTTAATGCCTAGCAGTCCTAATCAAAATGCCCTGGGGGGAAAAAAAAAAAAGAAAAAGAAAAAAGGAAGCTTTATCAGCAGTCCCAGGGAGAAAACTTGCTTAGCATGGTGCAGAAAATCTTCCCAGGAGGAAACCAGCAGCAAAACCAGGAGGGGCGCAAACCCTGCCTAACAGTACCCCAGAGCCAGACACGCCTGCCTGCCAGCGGCACACCAGGACGGCCTCCCGTACCCCCCGCTTGCTCCTCTCGTGCACGTCTCTCCTCTCATCCATGCGCTCCTGCACACATTTGCACACTTTTTTCAGGAAACCACCACCAATCCCCTATACCCTTCTCATTTGACTCTTCCGGACTCATTTCTGCTGCAGCATCTCCACACAATTAGCCAATTATGACAGCTAATTAGTCATCAAACCCCAAAAGGCTAACCTCCCGCCCTCTTCACTGCCTCACACTGTGCATTAGCCCTTGCTGAGCCAGCAGCACACGTGGGTGGAGATCCGAGGCTCCCCTGGGTCCCACTCCCTGCTCCCTTCTGCCCCTCATAAAGGCAGGACTTCACCGAGTAACCTTGGTATTGCCAAGCAGAGTGGTTCTGCTGTAGGGCTTCCCAAATGAGGTCCTACACACAGTATCCCAGGCAGCCTTCCAAGGAGATTCCTGCACTGTCCCCAGCTCAGGATGTGGGGACAAACAAGAACTGTCCTCTCAAAACCACAGGTACAGCATGACAGGGCTTAGGACACCAGAGGCTCCCCAGGCTCGTCAGCTCTTCTTTAGAGCTAAGTGGAAAACCACCCAACTAGAGGAATCATCCACGTCTGTTTTGAAGGTATCTTCCAGAGCTTGGGATGTAGCTGGAATAAGGACTGCGGGATAAAATAAAGTTCACTCTTTTCATCCCTAGCCTACAACTAAGCCCAACTGGTTCTGTCCTGGGTGTTCACATCCTGTGAACCCCCCAAACTTGCACTCGCCGCTCCCTGCTCTGAAGCACAAGCTCTCAGTGGAGCATTTCAGCATTACTAGAGGAGCCAGATACATGATTTTGCCCAGACGCTTCCCAGGTCATGCAGTTTCCTAATGAAACTCTATGAAAACATCCAGTCTTTTTTCCGTTATTGGGCTCCACAATGCTTCCCCATGATTTAAATCTTCCTTCAAACTAGTGACTTCACACAGTTTATTTGATCATGATTAGCCAGTTATCACCGCAGCATCTCCAGCTGGCCCATCTCTAGTTTTAAAGCAGGCCCTCTTTCTCCTCCCTCTCGCGGGAGAGCTGCATGACAATTCATAGCTTGCTCTCCAGTCCCCAACTGTCCCCTGTTCTCCTAACAGTCCTGTACATTAAAGGATAACTTCTCTTCTGCGAGAGGCGCGTGCACATGCACACACACACAAGATGGCTTGAACGCTACTCCCGCAGCTGAGGGTGGCAAGCTATGCAACCATTCAAGTCATTTCACACCTCCTCCTCCTCCTTGCACTCTGCCTCCCCTACTCGGGCTGTTAGCGACATGCAGCAGGGGCTCTTGGTGCAGGCTGCCTGGCCCTTGGTGCCAGCAAAGGCGTGGCCTGAGGTTGCTCAAACACACCAGCAGCAGCAACAAGCGGAGGTGGAACCACCTCGGCAAACTAAGGATGAGGAATGGTGCTTTGTGCCACAGGCGAGGGAGGGAGCAGGACAGGACACTCACTGCTAGTAGACTCAATCAATGCACATCAATAGAGCACATCAATGCGCTCTCATCAGCAGTTTGCTGTTGCCCCATACCCAAATTCTGGTAAGCGCCAAACACCTCAGAGGTCAAGCAGACCTATTTACGTGAAGTCAACCATGCGCAGCAGCTGACGAGGGAATAAATAGAAGTTACTCTTTGCCTCTACAAACAAAGAAAGTGCTGGGGAAATGCCAAGTCATTCGAGAGAATAAAGGAGCTATTAATTGGGTCACAACGACTGTGATATATGTACTTATCTTAAATCCCTACCTCATGCCCTCTGTCTTGCACAGGACATGATTCACTGTCTGCTTCTGAGAATGACCCAGACTCATCGCTGGAGTTTGTTCCATAGGATGGCTCACATTTAATCTGGGCTCGGACTGGGTTGTACAATCCATCCCCCACCACGCCAGGCTCCTGGTGCTCGGGCGCCAGGAATCGGGGGCCTTGGGAGCAAGGGGAAGAGGAGAGCTCGCAAAGACGCAGACTGCAGGGAGAGCCGCCGCTGCCGTCCTCTGCGTACGAGTAGGAAGAGCACGAACTGGAGGTCCTGGTTCTGGTTTCCAAAGGAGGAGAGCGAGGGCAAACTTTAATTGGCACCGGACAGCTGGTGTTCGGCCGCATCCTTCCCGGCAAGTGATCAGCTGTCAGTCCGCTGTGCGAATAGGTCTGAGAGCTGGGGAGAGACTGGCTACCGCCAGCCCACAGACCCTTTGGCACAGTCTCAGTGAGGTCTTTGTCCAAGCTGCTCATACCAGAATATGAATGCACTGAAGTGTTTACTTGGTCACAAGCGTTTGAAGAGAATATAACACTCCTCCTGTCCAGTTCCCCTTCTTGCTTACAGAGAGTTTCAAAGCCGGGCCCCCTGAGTGGCGATCCCACTGTGAAGTTGGAAGCATCCTTCTGCATGGCATGGGACTGTCCATAGTTCCCTGTGAAAGGGACGTAATCAGTTTTGTGGTCACCCTGAGTTGTCCCTTTTTCAAAAGGGCATGCTGGACTCCTGCCAAAGTGCTGTTGGGAAGTGCTGGGGAAGCCAACCAAATCTATGCTTTTCGTTCTGTTGAAGAAAGACCGCAAGCAAGAAGGAGAGGACCCACTTTTTGGCCTGTCGACACAAGTGGGGCTTGGCTGTTTCCTGTCCATTTCAACATCCCCTTCTTTATCCCTGATGTCAGGTTCATCTCCAGACAGGCAAAGTGTGATGCTTTCTTCATCGTTCTCTTCATTCTGAGGCTCACTTTTTATCTGCCCCATAGGAAGTCCTGATTTGAGGCCATTTCCAGAGCTCTCTTCGCTGAATGTGCTTGCAAAACCTGAGGTACTGATGTGTGATGTGTTGTAGACATTCTTGGTACAAGCAAGCTGGTATTTCTTGTATCTTGGGTACCGTGTTACTGCATCTTTGTCCAAATTGTCCTTGCTATCTCTCAGCATGTCAGAGTCAGGTAGCATCCCTTCGCCTTTGTCTGCTCCAGCAACAGTGGTTTCAAAATTGAAGGGCTCTTGGTGCATCCTCTCTCTTGGGCAAGATATTTTTGACGTCTCCGATTCCATCGTCTCCTCCTCGTCTCCATCCGAGTTCTCCTCATCGTGCATGCGCTGACAGGTGGTATCTTTTTTGCACAGGAACAGGCCATCTTCGTTGTTCAGCAGTTGCGTCTGGAGGAAGCTGAAGCAGGAGTCCTCCAGGTTGTGCATGCGCAGGAATTCAGCGCAGTGGATGACCTCCTGGATGTTTTCTCTGCTGAGTAACAGCTTAGCAGTGTAGGCAAACTGTAACAATGGACCAAATCCCCTGACAGTGACCTGCAAAAAATAGAGAGGGAAATTGCCAGTGTTACCATCAGCTCTTGCTATCATCCCAAGTCCTTCATCATGCAGTGAGATAACCTAACAGACCTAGCGTCCAGAAATAAACACTGCTCAGTACCAGTTAGTTGTCTATCAGGTCAGCAACGATGCTACATCCACTGCTCCCTTTATGTTGCTCCTGTACATCACTGTACAGGTTGAGCTGAGCATTATTTTTCCCAAATATCTTGAAGACCTATGAACTAAGCTTCTGCTGTAATAAAAGATTGAAAAAAACCCAGTCTGGTGTGGATGCTGCTAATTCTTGGATGGATCCTATTTTAACTGTGACACAGCCCGCTACCCTGAGAGTACCAACTCAAATTTGATTCTTCTGCCCCGATGGAAGCTCTGGTGGACAGTGGTTTCAGGTTTAAGAATATCACAAGTGTTTTGGGAAGGAAACATTTAATACTACAGAACAATTAAACAGAAAATATTTTCCTGCCTCTTTCAAGAGCAAACTGGTTCCTTTTTTTCTTCTCAAATTTTTGCAAGCCATTACTGAATAAATAATAGGTAAGTACTGACTGCACAGCTCTTTTCTCCATCCCATGGAGATTATTCTCCTCATACTGTTCCTGATTTTAGTGAGTCTAAGGTACAGCTCACAGGAAAGAAAACCATATTCATAGTTCAACTGATACAATGGCTCCGAGTCCCACCTCAGTACTTAATTTTTCAGCATTTTCTTTGCAGAAAGAGTAACAACTGTTTCCAGGAGAGTGATCTCCAACCAACTGTTCCAGGTCTGAGTTACGCACCACTACTCGTCCTTTTTTCTCATCATACCATCTATGCTAAATTTTACATTCACATATAATATATTAAAAAATACACACTTTCTTCCCCCCCCTCCTTTTTTTTTTACAGTGATATCTTTATATATAACTATCAAATAACTTGCTAAGCCACATGGTAAACTATAGATATTGCCCATTTTTTGATGAAAAATGCACTGGCACTAACTTCTATTATGTTTCCCCCCCAATGGGCAAGAAACAAAGGCATTGGAAAAACTCTGTTCTTCATGAAGTAGCGAGAGGCTGCTTCAAAACCAGGGCTTATCATCAAGGATAAAGGTTTCTCCATAAGAAGGAGATTCATTAGTTTGGCCACTAAGTTGAGATTTGGGAGACCACTTTTTCCCATTGCATCAACCACCACCTTCTACACAACCCTGGCAAGTCACTTCAGTCTCGATTCACCAAGACACTTTCTTGCCTTGCTTCCAAGTCGTATTCACAAACCTGCGTTCCCTGTGCTTTGCATACCAAGGAAAGGCACCTAGATGTGATACGGAGCAGCCAGACAGCTAAACCAGGCAACAGCAACCACATCTGGCACCTCCATGTGCACCTGCACCCCTGTGTGAGGTTGGGATGCACAGCCTGCAACCTCCCTCTGGCTGAATGTGTCTCTGGTAGGTGTTCCCAGCTCAGGTTCTTTTTTTAAAACAACTGAGGAGAGGAAGCACTGCTGTCCCCTTTTTGTAAAACAGCCTAAAGATCAGGAGAGGGACCCAGAAAGCAGGAGACCAGGTCCCTTCCCAAGGCTGTGAGGATTCAAACTCACATTTTCCAGCTCCTCAGAAGGCTATCCTATCCAGTAGCTATGGGATACCCTCTGAAGGTGAGCTGCTTTTCCCTGTCCTTACAGTTGAATTAACACCCCTGAGCAAAAAGCTGTTCAAGAGGATGGCAAGACGTCGGACCATGAATTTGTGATGGTCTTATTTGTGATTAGCATAAAACTGAGTGAATAATTTGGTTCATCCCAATGAAAAGCCCATAAATTCCTTATACTGCCTCAGGACCAGTAGTAGACCTCAAAGATTTTTATAGAAAATCCTGACTTCCAAAAACAAGCCTTTGTTATTCATAGATCCGCACTTGTGATGCTGGATTATGAAGATAGTGCAAGTGGTGCAGACTTTGATGGAGAGAAAAATATTTTAAAACACCTCTAAAATTGCTCCCAGTAGCTTTTCCATACATAATATTACTGCTGTATCTGCTATTTTAAGAAACAGTGCATTTTCATGCACATACTTACACACTTGCACATTCCTGTTTTACAATACGCCTCTGGTACAGAATTGCCTAGATTTACAGCTGGCTATTAAACAGATCTCTGCTTTATCCATGTTACACTTTCTGCCTATTTGTTACATTATCAGCTCACTAAAGGCCTATCTGCATTTTATCTATGCAGCATGATTAACAAAATTGCTCGGGAACTTAATGAGCTACTCGCAGGCCAATGATTCTCTTTGATAAGATCTTCAGTGTGGGGGCTTACATATTCCTACATGTCTTGTAAGCTCTGCAGCAGTGTAGGTCCATAGGAGCAGCCATAAATACCATCTGGGGTTTTTGGGTCCCTTTTGACGAGGAGGTGCTCTGGAGCACAAACCCAGCTCTCCTGGCAGTTGTGTCACTTGGCCACTAGGTGGAACGACTGGAAAGCAAATTAAAATAATTTTCTGTGGTGGGCCTGGGTTTCACCTGCCTGTCGGCCGCCCCAACACGGGCATGCCTGCAGAGCCTGGGGCTGACTCATACCCCCCCACAGCAAGCCTGTCTCCCACGCTGACTCAGGTTTTCACTCCCAGTAAACCACTGTGATAACAAACAGCAGCTGTTCTGCACTGGATGTACCAGAAGCAGAGCCCGAGACTGCGCTGTGGGCTCCCCACGATGCCCAACAGATGCCTCAAGTGAAGGATAATGAAAACGTTGGTCAAACGTGCGCCTTGACTTCGTTATGAGATCTTACCCAGGTTTACAACTTTCCTCACTCTCAGATCCAAAGGAGGAAAGTTTCTTTTCAAGCACCCGGTGCTTGTTATTGCCCTCAGGGAGGAACCTCTCAAGTGCCAATGCTTGAAACTGTACAAACAATAACTTCGGTAACAAACGGATGCAAAGCTTGCTGCCAAGTGTGAAAGCCAGCGCAATCTCTTGTCGCCTGAAGCTGTCTAAATACTGATTCGGCTCCCGTGGCGGGTCCCCTGCCTCAGCCCCACCAGCTTTGGGACCGCCTGTATCAGATGCATTCTGGCAAGAAGGATGGAATTGAGGTGCTGGAGTGTGGCTATGAGCACTGCACATTGGGAAAAGAAAGGCTTCAAAGCTGTATGTATTACAATCACACACAAACTTCTGTAGGAAGAGGTTAAGAACAGTCTTTTAAAATGATTTGACCTGACTGATGTGTCCCAGCGAAAACAGGTAGTGAAACCAAGTTGATCTACGTTTGCAGAAGGAAATGGATCATTTGTCTGATATAGCAGTCTCCATTGACACCTAGCAGAGACCTTCACTGGATGGGTAAAACACATGCCAGCAACATTCTCAGTTTATTTTTTCCCCTACAGTAAATAAGATGCCATGTGTCCAAGATCTGTTTGCTTTTAAACCTTATTTTCCATGTAAATTAATGTTTAAGTAGGCAGGTCAATTTGTGGGAACCTCCACTGGGCACCTTGTCCAAGCTCATATGCCAAGCCACTGCTTCCCTGCCCTCCAGTCATTTGCCTTACCCCAATTTCTACCCATTGCTATTGTTTAAATGGAATTGACTGGCTACAAGAAAACCAGGCAGAGAAAAGGCGGAATGTACATACGAAACAGCAATGTCCGCACAGACAAGAAAAGCCAAGCAAAGATTTCAGCCTCTCGGAGGCTTGCTTTCCCTTATCTTTACATGCAGGCCAGGAGACAACTTCTCTTGAAACATGCCAAACACCCTGCCAAGTCTAAGGATGAATCACTTTATTTTGTCTTGCTCCTGTCCACAGCTGGTCTTGTATGCATTAAAACCCTTCTGCACACCTAGTGCACAGAGGACATGGGTGCTGCAGCACTACCCAAGCCAAGTGGAACATCTTCTTGCTCTACAGCAATCCAAGAGATCAAGCACCGGGGCTTCACGTGCAGCTCCCACCCCTGCCATGCTGTCACAGGTACACCACGCTCAGAAACTCAGTATGGAGGTCTACGTCAATTCGGTGTTGGGGCGATAACAAGCCTGACCACTGCTAAGGTGAAGGAAAGAAAGTTCTCCAGCCCTTTTTCTGTCACTTGTCTTTCAGATTGAGCTAGCTGAGCCAGGGGACGTGTTTTGCATGTCCATGCCCTCAAGAGTTTATGATACTGAGGAACAGGCTGGAAATAATGCAATGATATAATCACTATCAAGAGAGTTGTTAATCAGCATTAGCCATATTGAATTTACTGGCAAAATACAGACAGCAGCCCTGCAGAAAATAAACATGCAAAATCTATTTTAGTTCGGTTCGACACTGCTTTTCTCCTTACAGAGTGCAATGCTCTGGTTAGTTTTAATTGATTTAAGTGAACAGACTTCCACTACTTCCTTTGGGAGATCATAGCCAGACTCTACTTAAGACCTCCTTGTGAGGAAATCTTCCTTCCCTTATTTTCTCCATCATCTCTCATTATATTTCCTCAATGCATTCCGGGTAGTGCTTTTTCCTTTTGAAGAAACAGTTGTATCGTTTTACTCTCTGCCTTACCTTCTTCTTTGGTTAGTATTATGTCATTAACTAAAAGCTGGCTAATTCAAGGAAAACAGTGATGATCACTGTCAGATGGGAGAATAAGAAGCTGAGACAAGAGTCAGAATGAGAAATGCTAGTAAAGAAGGCAGCATTACAGATGCAAACAGAGCATTTTTAGCACAGCATTTTTCTAATACTGGGCACTATTCTAAAATTAGGAGGAGGTTTAGCTCACTTACATGTTGGGAACATTGTATTTTCCTAAGGGACTTCTAGGGCAAAAATTCTATTTTAAATGTAGTTGTATACACACCCACAGGGAGACACAGCACTGTGGGTGAGCTCCCTCTGGCTCCCTGTTGTATCGAGTCTCCTCCGTGACGGCCGATCAAGCATGCCGTGGAGGCCTCTGCGTTGTTTTGAAGACACGGGACGTGGCTTCAGAGCACATGCAGAGGTCTGACATTTCTGTGGATGGGCTGGACTCGCTGCTCTGCGCTGCAGAGTTCATCAGTGCATGCTCATTAGCTGGCTGCCCAGACTTCCAGATGTCTCAAAATCCCAGACAAAGAGACAAAATCCTCCAATTCTGCACAGACAGTATGTCTTATGGGGGGAAAAAAAGGTTATTTCCAAGTGAAACATGGATGTCTGGTAACCCTGCTCCGAATGGCATCTGTATGAAAAGCTGCATCTGGAGCGGGGAAGGTCAACCCCAGCCAAATGCCAGCAAGTCTGAGTTCAATTTAAAGAGGGGAAAAGTGATTAAGGGCAAGGAAAGATCACTGTAAACATGTAGGAATGTAAAACTTGGCAAGGCAATATCTAAAATGGAGCAAGAGAATGTTTACAGTAATCTGATGCATACTAGCATCAAGAACAGAGAAGAATTGTTTAGTTTCCTATGGAGTGCTATTGCCGATTGCAGCAAGAAGAAACTGAAGAAATGAAAACATAGGGATTTTTTTCCAGACTCTTAACCTAACAGTGAATTCAGTGAGATCTTGGAAGGCTTTCCAGGGAAGATGATGCATACTTCATGTCTGAGTACTGCAAAACAAAACCAACAAAGCACAACCTGGTTCCGGCAAGGTAGGCTTTACTTTGGTAGACTTTTCCAGGCCTAATTTCTGTGTTAATGAGGGCACAGTGCCAACGACCTTCTAGAAAACAGCATCAAAGTTCAACAGCAAAAGCACATGCACTTGCTCCTTTTCAAATAAAGCATACCTGGGGCATACTCAAAGAACAAGCTCGGTGGTGGTGGCGTGGGAGGGCAGAGCCCCCTCCTCCCCTCTGGGGATACAATGAGATCTGCAGAACATTAGTGGCTAAATCCTACCGAACTGGGGGTAAATTAGACGGTCAGACCTTCAGACCCACTGAGAACGCAGAAGTCCTGACAGAGCAGCACAGGCGCAGATTATTATCTTTATGCATTTGAGTAGTCTTGTTGAAATCAATAGGAGTACTGATGGGTTTTCTGTGAAGCACGCAAGCTGCTTGTAGGATTATGGATTATATTTTTAGTATTTTGATTTTCAGGTTAAATTCATCACCAGGCACCTGAAACCAGTTAGAAACCCCTCAGCTCTAATCTCCAAACATCGATTTAATTATTAAGCTATTTTGTGGGGAAGGAAGAAAGGAAAATTGAATCAAACCTCACATGCTGAATATCGAATCCCAAACTAAGTATTAATTTAAAACAATTGGATAGAAACATAGAAGAAATGCGACCATTTCTTGCAGAACTCGAAATCAATCCATTATTCGCATACTGGTTTGTAGCGGGCCTGCTGTGGTACCCATTTTATTAACCTTTCAGTGTTGCTATTGCAGTCTAAAGGCACATGTGGAGACCTTTTAAATCCACCTCAGCCCTGACGTTTGTCTAGTAAGCCCAAGGATGTAGCAAACAAACTACCATACTTCCCACTCGGCCAGCATGTTCCTAACGCTGCGACTTATATAATCAAACACATGCTAGAAATAGGAGATAAGATTAGTGACAGTTAACGGCTGCAATTTTTTTCCACAGTCTGAAGAAGGTCTCCGGGATTAAATATTAACTCTAATCTTATTTGCTAAAATTAGCGCACACTGTATTCTTTTTCTTTTACAGCCAATTGCGAGTATAGCGCAGAAGTTATTTTCAGAGTGTAATCTGATAACCAAAATCAGTCACCAAAGCTGTTATTCCATTAAGAGTTAAGAGACTTCCCGGTTATTTACTCGGTTATTTTTACTTGGGATGGTGGAGCCTGGCAGATCCTGTTTTTCCTAGCTTGAGCATATTTGGTTTCGGAAAACTCTTCAAAAGATTTAAATATAATACTAGGCTCAAACAGGTCAGTTACATGTGCAAAATCAACGGTGCTAGATATCATGGCTTGCCCCTATATACGCACAAAGTAAGCCTGCAGACAGTCAGGAATTGTTTTGAAACCGTGATCCTTATACATGGGGTGGGATCATGCAGGAGGCGGGAAAAAGTCAGAAGAGGAGATGATGAACAGCAGAGTACTTCCGTAAGCCAATGCCACGCCAGTATTTTACTGCATTTTCCGCTCTTTAATTTAACAGCATTTAAATGTTCTCTCACCAGCAGCTTACAGATGTATTACCCTATCTGCTCATAAAGCTGTGGAGCTCCTAAAATGAGTAATCGCTCTTTAAAATTCAACTTGGGCGAGAAGCATCAGATGCAGGTATTTGTATTATCTGGGCTCTTAAACAAGAGAGGAATGTACGAGTCGCTGATGGAGAAGATCAGCAGAGACAGGCCTTTGTTTTCACTCTAAAACCACTTTTTAAATTAAGCAGATACCCTGCTGGCTCCAGTTAAACATTCTGCCACTTTAGGTAGCACGTACAGATTTGGGCTGAAGAGTGACCTGAAGTCCAAGTGACAGTCTGGCACCTCCCACTCTCATCACGTCATGTCACATCACATCACATCACATCGCATCGCAGCGGTGGGAGGCCACCACACTGCCACCATGACAGACACCCCTGGGCACGAATGCACACCAGGGGAAGGGAGAACCCAGACACACGGCTCCTTTCTTTGAGAGACTGATTTACCTAATTTGTTTTTTTTTAGTCCCACTGAAAAAGCTGCCACCTGCAAAGCCACACCAAAGCCACACCGAGGCCGGGCTAAGGGGCATGCCCATATCTTTCCAGTGCATCCTCCACAACAGCTTCTTGAGGCATCAGGCTGAGAGCTTCAAGGAGATGCTTAACTCCCTTTAGTAGTACTTCTACAAAAGATGTCACTCTGCAAGTGCTCATCCAACTTCCAATTTTGTGCTTTTGGTGAAAAGGAAAAAAAAAAAAGCACAGGTGCCCCCCTCAGCCTTCCCCCTTGAAGTCCCAGCTTTCGGCCAGATGACAAATTTATGCTAGAAGCCCTGACTGCCTACATGAGAGTATCTACAAATTGAAGGTAGAAACCAAATGACTTCGCATTTTCCTCTCTCCAGCCTAACGAACACATCCAGGGACAGCACTTCAACAGGCCTCTTCCCTCCCCACCTGAAAGGGAGGGAGAGACCGATACCCCTCAGTGCCCGCAGAGCATCACGATGCTCCCGGGAGGCAGGTGCGACCGCAGGAGGTGAGACGGGGAGGAAGGAGAGGTCATTCATGCTAGACTCGCCTCCAGGACGGGGAGCAATAATGGCAAACAGCGTCCATCGCCCCGTGAGAAGTGCGTCACTGACGGCGAGGCAAGTGGCTCGGAATTGATTGCCAAGCATAAAGATGGCGTAAACAGCCAGTGGATCAATGCCCACGTTATTGGTTATGTCAGTGTTCGACCGCACGTGACTTATGGTTGGAGCACAAGAGTTAAGGTACCCGCATACTTGGGGTTTTCCAAATCAAATTCACTGCGCAAATGGCCCCAGCGTTGAAACGTTCTCAAAAACCCTGGCCCCCATGCCTGAGGCCAGTAATGTCAGATGAACCGAAGGGGTAGACAGAATCAGATGATGTCTAAGAAGTAAAAAAGCTTTGGAGTAATAAAGGTAAAAATAAAGTAATCTCTGATCCAACTGCAATGCTTACTTTAATCCACAACTTCAAGTTTTATTTCATCTCAGAGTATTGAAGCCCAACTGAAATTTTTTTGACCTTTCAAAAGTGAGATTGGTTTCAAATCAAAATGAAGAATTTACTTTTGGAAATCCTGACAGTATCGCTGAACATTTTCAGCATCTTTCCCACCCCTGAAAAGTTTAAGGGGAAATCAATTTGCGCAACTCCTTTGGCAAAACAGCTCTTGGGCTGGAGGGGGTAAACTTCTTACACCCCTGCAAGTAAACCTGCCACGCAATACCTGCCAGAGCCCTTGTTTTAAAACCTCACTTGGTAACTCGTATTGAAGTCAAACACTAGTTTATTAAACCATTAAGAGAATACTGCCCATAATACTGTGCATCAAACTGGAGGAATGACAGCTGAAGTGCCAATGTTTGGAAAAAACACCTTTTAATGAACTTTGGGAGAAGAAGACAAATTTTTCCTAACTAATTACATGCTTTGGCATATGCTGTCAATGTTAAGAGCTGCCCAGGGCATAACTGGAGAACACAAAAAATTCAAAATTACAGCCAGGAGAGTACCTGCAGGCAAGCATAGGTGAAAAAGCTTGGAGACGAACTTTCAGGCCGCTGAGGTCAGATTCCAGGTGGAGGTGTTAGAAAGAAAATTAGAGACAAGGATGTTTCATATAACTTTTTCTCTGAAGGAACAACTCAGCTACGATACGACTGAATCAACAAAGAACACATAAAAAACAGTGGCCCGAATTAGCAGTTGAAACACTCAGGCATGAACTAGAAGATAAAGCACGGGGAAGTACAGCTGTGATACCTGGCAGTTTGCAATACATTTGTTTTTCCAATGCAACTTGCACCTTAAGAAATCTGGAAGGCGGTTAACGAAGGGTGACACAGGAGGGTGGCTCAGCAGAAATGCTACCTTCTCTTCTTGGGTGCCTGTGCAAGCCATGCTGAAACCGTGGGGGAAGAAATGGGCAGAAACTAACAGATTTTAACCCAAGAGCACCATCAGGATTAAAATGTAACTGTAATTTAAAAGTAAAATCAGTCCCATATTTTTGCAAAAAGAAAACTAAACTGACCTCCAGATTAAAAAAAAAAAAAAAAAGAGAGAGAAAATGTTGAGCAATGAGGGGGAGGGGGAAGGAGTGGGCAAACCTTCACAGAACATAAACTGCGAGAGAAGAGTCTGTGAAAGATCTGTTTAGGTGTGTATCATGAGCCAAAGTGGGGACAAAAAAGGAAAACAAAAAGCAGTTTAAGAACTTCTAGAATGAAGAATGAAATTCTAGAAGCCTTCAAGTCACATCAGGAAATACCAAAATACGGAGAAAATGAAGATGCATGTAGAAATTTGCTAATTCAGAGGGTGCTTAGAGGAGTGGTTCAGAGTTTCAGAAGCTGCAATTAATACACAAGCAAACACAACAATACAGAAAAATTACAAAGACCTGTAAATTACACCAATACGCCTCTTTCCCAAGCACGGCAAAATTTATTTATGCGAATAAACTACATAATACAGTGTATTAAATACACAGTGCATTAAATACACTGTAATTACTTTATAAAAACAAGGAACACTTCACAGCAAGGCATCTCACTACAAGCCCTGCTATTATACTTCGCACAGCGTAGGAGAGGAAGAAACAGGCTCTGTCAGATATGATTTAGGAAAACACAAGGCTGCATTCTGAGGAAGAGAACTAAGTCAGAAGACAAAGGAGCCGGAGAAGAAGCAGGCTCGGGAGACAGGGCCGGATAACATCTGATGCAGCTCACGGATACTCTGCTGTGGTTTCCACGGGGCTGACGATGCCAGTGCTTCTGGCACTGCCTGTGACCGCGTGCCGGCATGGCATGGCATATAAAATCACTGGCACCCTTATGCCCGGGTAGCAGAGAGTGCAGCCCAGCAAACATCACATCATTTCAAATCCAGAGATGCTTTTGCTGGGCTGTGGAAGGGAATGTCAAAGGCTTTACTATTGCTCTTCACAAGGTAACCAGGCAATTACAATTATGAATTGGTGGGCTGCAACCCTGTATAAATAACCCGGCTTCCTGCAGGTATCGTATTTTTAAAACAAAACCTGCTAAATCCTACTTGTGTTCCAGTTTTCTTTCCCCTCCTCCCGCACCTCGCCTTTTAATTTCCGGTATTTGGACACGCAATTTTTCTGTGTTCACCTTCGTTTTGTTCTTGCATGGCTACTAACAGATCTGAGGATTACGGTGGCTTTTGTTCCACTGTTTGGAGTTCACATTTCATCAATGACGTCTGCTCAGCTCAGCAAAGCACGTTTGCAAGGAGAACCAGCCACTGCTGAGCTGGCAAAGTTGGTCCCCTCCCATCCTCCACAAGGAGCAGTTAACTCCTCCTGCGGTGGCCCAAAAGGTTAGCTAGGCTCCATAAATCTCACCGGAAAAAATCAGAGGCATTTGCCTTCTTGCTGAGATTTCATGTCTGCTGCAAGCAAAGGTAAATGGCTCTTTTAGTCCCTAAAGGAGCGCAGGCTCAGCAGGAGCACCCTGCAGCAAAGTGGCTGAAGGCAGGGAAGGATGGGAAGGATAGGCAACGGCATCCCAGCACAGCCACAACCCTGCGGCCGGCTCCGGGCTGTCCCCAGGGAATTGACTTTTCCCCTTCCACCTCATACATGAGATTTTTAAGATCTACCCAGAAAGAGAGGGGTAGAAAATGCCATCTACTCTAGGAGCCCTAGAAATACTTTCCACATAGAAAAATGATAGCATTTCCAGCTTGACATGTGACTGCCCTGTCCTGGGAGGGTGTAAGTCGGGACTTTACAGCTATTTGTGTGTGTGTGTGTGTGTGCGCGCGCCTACATATGCTCACGTGCACCCACACATGCTAGTGTGAGAAAGAGACTAGAGAATGTGAACGTGTGTGAAAAGGACTGAATTAGTCCCATCTGCTCCGAAAAGATCATTTTCTCCTTGGATTTCTATTACCATTGTATCATTGCCACACTAGAGTGCTTCTAAAAGGCTACAGCTCTGGCAGCCAGCATCATTACAGCTGCTCAGATTATTAACAGTATAAATAAACTCTTAGAGACACTACTAAGAAAATATTAACTACAATTATCACTGTCTGATAAAATAATGAACAGTGAAGTGTTATTCTGCTGCCTCAGTCACCAGTGCGCATTTATGTGTGCCGTGAGTAATGAAAAACAGTTTATTTGCATACTGAATCATCCTGGAATTGGTTCTTGCTATTTTATTTTATTTATTTTCCTAAAGATCAAGCAGCACAGGCTGAAGCTCTGTGTTTGCAGAATTCAGTGTACCCCGCCTCCTTTCCCGCCGTATATAATCCCATTAATTCCAAGTGAACAGAAAGCTGTGCCCGTAGCCATGCAGACGTCTGTTGGAGGAGGGAGATGGGGCAGCGTGCAAGCTACTAGCAGCAACTCCAAAACCTTCTGATGGACTTTTATTCTTGGGCCTCATTGCTTTTTCTCTCTAGAGGAGGAGGAAGGGCCCACAAGATGTCAATGCCATGTTTGCTGCATGGGGACTTCTCGCCTTTGCCTCGTCCACTGGTCTGCACTGCTTTGGCTTTGTGAGCTTGTTTCTCCTCACATTCCCCAGCGATACTCCAGAGTCCTGTCCTTTCTCGACAGCAGTGGGAAACTCAGTCTTGGTTTCTAATTAACAGAAGTTATTACTTCTCTGCAAGCACTGGGGAAAAAAAGTTCTTAATCGCTTGGAGAGTAAGGAGATGGGAGCAGGAGCCTCTTGCCCCACATCCCTGGGCCGGGCTCCAGCCCCCGCACCCGAGCAACACCCTCCTCAGCAGTCACAGGTTGGCCTGTTCGTTAGTGAGGCTTATTAAAATGAGGAGAAATAAGCTACCTGGGCCTGAAAGCACTCACTGCAGGGCAGACATGATGCTGAAGCTCCAGCTCAGGCGGCCTGTTCTCACAGGCACGATTCAGGAGAGGCCACCCTCTTTCAAGCTGGGCCCCGTGGATTAGTAACTACCCAGCCCTAATTAAAGATGTCTTCCCAGGGAAACGCCAAGTAAAGCCCCCGCTTTGTTCAGCTCTTCCCTACCAGGCCACTGCAACAGACCCGAGCAGCGGTGGGTAGGGACACAAGCAAAGCCCTGGGGCAGGCTGCCGGCAGGGAAGCGGCGTGGGCCGCACCGGGCACTTGCTGCCCCGAGCCCCCGGTGCTGAGGGCAGCCGACACTGCCCGACCGCAAGGGATGCGAAAGCGACATTTTCTCTGTCAGGAAAGGGCCGCATCTCAGCCAGGTGTGAAGGGAAGGTAGAAAGGTGACAGGCAGGGGCAGCAGCAACTGAATATGACCAGAAAGGAAGGCAAAAATGCAATACTGAGTGAGAGAAAAAGGAAGAGGGCATTTTATAAAATAGCTTCCCTCAGTCTAGGCCAGAAAAATGCTGTGCTGTACCTTTAGTGTTTTTATCCCACCACCTTTTTCCTGTGCTCTCTTCCATCATTTCTCCAGCATCTCGTGCTCCCTGCCTGGTCGCTTTTCCTCATCCACAAGCCTTTTGTTCCACTAACCCCCCCCTTTCTGTGCTTATTGCCAGCCCTGAGCAGCTGGCCACGGCAGGACCACCTTTCGTTTTGCACTTGCGCACGCCTCCCCAACACCCACCCCCCCGCCCTGGGGCTCTCGTTGCCCACATCGGTATGGCAGTGACAGAGGAAGAAATGCGGCGTGTGGAGACAGGAGGGAACGTCGTCGTCGCATGTCCCCCTCTGCCAGCTGCGGGGGCAGAAGAGCTCGGAGGAGGCCATCTCCCTCCGTACAAATCACTGCTAGGCTGGACCTCCGCTCCTGGGAGGGGAAGAGTCAAGCCGCAGCCTTCCTCAGTATTTTCCCTCCAGCATCCTCCCTCTCCTCATTCTCAGCAGTTGTCCTCTTCTGGCTGCCGAAGCAGGTTAGACGTGGCTTGCCCTGAATAAGTCATCTACATTAATTTTTCCTCTTTAATTAAAGAGTTCTTCTGTGCAACAATTTATGAGAACTTCTTTGCTAAGGGAAAGAAACCAATGTATTGTTCCACACACACTTACAAAGACAAACATGCTCTCTCCAAATGAATTTTGTTCCCCCAAAAGACCCTGTGGAAGGCAGAACAGAGAGAATGGTAAAGGATTTGCTGAAGAAGAACTGAAGTTCATTTTAAATCAGTGTACCATGTACAAATGCTGTCTTACAAATAGGATTATTTAATTTAAACCTTAGATCTGTCAAGTTCCATTACTTCAAATGGAGCCTGTCGTTTCTTGACTTCATTATAAATCAGGATTATATTACAATTTATGTTAGGTAAAGTCACTGCTTCGATAGGAGGCAGTGAAAAAAAAATTACACAGCAGTCAGTAAATAGAGCAAAGTCATTGCACTGTTCTTGAAAGGCAAAAAGTCATCTTGCTAAATGAGGGTCCGAGCTGTCCTGTACCAAGACTGTTCCTAATAAATAAAAGACCTCTGGGAAAAGTGCTGAGCATACGCTGGATCTATTTTCAGCTTGCATCAGCAGCTGCTGCCCCTGGGATTGCATCTTTGCTCATACCCTACACCATATGTAATCACTCCAGTGCTGCAACCAGTAAGATAATGAAAGAGCATGGCATAAATCTATACTTGAGTGGAATGCTAAATGAGAAAAATAATACAAAAAAGGGGGAAATAAACCACATTTTCAAGTCATTAGGAAGAAAGACTTTGACATATGAAGTGTTGCAACCATTAATAGCACTTATCATAAAGAGTGGAGACAAAGAGACAAATTAATCAAACTGACAGAACTGGGACATTTTATGCTAATGCAGGCTCCTGGGTTTTCGTTTGTATTCCTCTGTGTCTGGAAAACTGATACCATTACAGGGCAGGAAATTGCATGAATAACATGCAACAGATCATAAAAATTCACACACCAAGTGCAGAAACACTGCCAAAAGCACTGTAAAAACAAGGCTAGAGACCTCAACAGAGGAACTACCAACAGTTAATGAATGCAAATAAGTACAGGAATATTTCCCATCCATGCATAACAATGAGACATAGGCTGTGACTCCGCAGTCTCCAATAGCGTAGGTAAAATAAAGCCTGGAGAGCGAACATGCAGATAGCTGGGGGGAACTGCTGGCCAAGCCAGGGTCTGAATTTGTTTGCAGTATTGCAGCCAGCAGTTTAAAGCCACTGGGGAACTGGCATAGCCAAGTGCCGCTTCTGTCTAAACGTATCGCTATGTTAGATTTCATTTAATGTTTCAGGTGGAAGAGAGAGCGGGAAGAGGATGAAAGAGGAAGTAAAACAGAGCCACAAACCAGCACACAGTCACACAAAGCAAAAATTCCCTCGCCCCTGTGCAAATCCACAGCACACAGTAAAAACCCTCGCCGATGAAGACATCTTAAACACCACTCGTTTGGGAAATACAAAACGCACTGGCTGTCCAAAGCCACAGCTGTGTTGTAAGGGGCAGGAAATAGCAAGAACTACAGGAATGCTGGGCAGGGCACAGTGTAACGCAGGATCTTGCCAAAGTTACTTCATTTGCCATAAAAGCTTTTCAAGGACCTTCAAAAAGCCTTGGCAAAACAGAGCACTGGTGAAGTGCAGAGCGCTCATCAGCCATATAAACACCAAACGACAAACGCGTTCAGTCGATGGGCAGCCATGGCATTTCTCATTGCTCTCCGTTTTTTAACAAAGCGATGCTTCCCCCTTGTACGGTAGCTACCACACAAACTAAGGCAAGGACTAACTCTGGGGGGGTAAAAGGAGTAAAGCTGATACCTTTTGGAGCAGCGTCATTTCCAGCACTGCTCTCACCTTCCCCAGAATAGAACGATACATAGCTGATAGGATTGAGCAAGAGCATTTACGTGCCAATACTGCATGCATAAAGAGGGTGAGGAAATGCCAGCCTGCCCAGGGGTGGCTACTATCCTCAAGAGCGAGTAGAGTTCAAGTCCTTCCCACATTTGGTGCTGAAGGACCCCGTGTTCCAAGGCGGCAGGACAGAAGCTGTTTTACCCCAGCAGAGGTGGGCTCGGGGAGCACACAATACAGAGTCCAGTTCTCCATCCGCTCTCCAGCAGACCGCTGTCGAGTTTTAGCCGTGTGAACAGGGTTTATCTCCAAACCTCAAAATCTCTTTCTGTTCCTTTGATCGCTACTAGAGTCTCAACAGGGTGCTTGGCATGGTACCAAAAAATGGCACACACACACACAAAAGCAAGCTGGTCCAAAAGCTTTCCAAAGACAACAATGGTGCAACCTTTTTTCTAAGGGGAGAAATTAGAAACAGGCATTCATTAACTCCTGTAAATATACATCCATCCAACAGATGGACAAGGGTTGCCAGCTGTAAATAGAATTACTTTCTCCGTTCCCTTAAATAAATACAAAAAAAAAAAAAGATAGCACTATTAGTTACAAAAAGGCTTCATGAAAACCTCGGCTTTAAGAAATTGTAGTATTGGGAGGGAAGTAATTTGATCAAATAGTTGTAACGATGGTGATTTCTTCCACTCTTTACAATAGCAACGACACCATTGAAGTCTCTCAAGAACACATATGACACCTGACCCTTTCTTTTCCTCTACCTGCAATCAGAGCAGTTTGGTAAAAGAAAAGCGTAGTTAAGAGTAAAACATCCATTCCTGAAAGAGAATATTTGGAGAGATCTTTACTACCACCTTACCATTCGATCAAGAGGTAGAAAGCACAATGACAAGAAATGACCATGAATTCTCACACTCTTTTAGCCTTGCAATTCCTCTTCAGAAAACCAGTTTCAGAACAAGACTGTAACCTCACCAAGTAATTCAGAGTAAAACTATCTGAGAACTAAGCTGAGAGTCCAAGAGTGGATGATGCAAACAGCCTGGGCCCCCAAGGCTGGGATTGACTTGAAACCCTCCAAGCTCACCATGAAGAGCAGCTTACAGTGTGCAGCACTCTACAGAGCTGCTTGGAGGAGGTCCAGCACAGCAGCCCTGGCAGCAGCTCCCACTACGGTCACCTCAGCTCAGCACCACCAGCTGACGACAGAGGCCAGAACGTGATCAAATGCTTGTCTTCAACAATTTACCTGCCTATGCCCTCCCAACTAAGGTTTCCAATTGGAAAGTTCATGCGTAATGGTGAAATAAATCCTGTAAGAGAAGGATTAGGCTCATCTTTGAAAAGGAAGCAAAACTAAACTAAGCCTGAGGTAGCTCTTCCTGAGTGTTCTCAGTCCTC
>NW_009258727.1:295877-297225 GCF_000687185.1 Egretta garzetta
TCTGCCACTACTGAAAGCAACTCTTTATGCTTTCTGAATGCTATGACGACTTCGTAAATGTAAACAAGTTTCTCTGTAGAATATATGTCATGGACACCTCTTCATTCTTCACTTCCTTGGACAATGCTATAGATTATTATTTGTCCTCAATAGCTACTGCTTATATAAACTCGGCAAAAATGACAAGGATAGATGGCTCTCACAAAATACAGGCAACTCTCTGTTTTTTGTGCCTTGCATTTGACAAGTTAATTCAGGCATTTAAAACATAGCCTTGGTTTGATGTGTCCAGTCTCCTGAAAACTAACAAGTTCAAGGAATAGACAGAAACTGCTTGATTTGGCTTCGTGTCCAGACAAAAACGCCTTATGCAGAAAGCCATCCATGGGGGAACACGGAAATCTGCAGTCAGATAAAAATAAGGTTAAAAAATAGTTCAGTTCAACAGGCAGATGGAATGGCTGGAGACCCATCCACCTCAAGTCCAGCTTCCCCTTCCGGAAGCAAAAATGAGCACTAGTCCTCTGTGGAAAGCAGAAAGGAAGTTGTCAGGATTTGTCTTTCCCCAGCTTTTTCCTGTCTTGAAAGGTTACTGGCTCCAACCCTGCCCTTTGAAAGAAACAGGAAATAACTTGAGCTTATTTTGTTTTCACTTGACCAAGAATCCCCTGACAGGGGAATTTTGTCTGAAGGCTGCCTGTGTATCTGGAGAGAGAGACGGCTAGGCATGTTGTACTACTGCCGTGTGGTCAGAGATGGAAAGATGCTTTGCTTTCAGAGCTGTTCAAGACTTGTTTCATACTGGCTGCAGGCCCTTGAAACAGAGGACCGCAGGTCTGAATTTCAAAGGTAAGCAAAAACCCAACACATTTCCCACAAGCAAAAAAGCTTTACACAGCCAAAAATGTGGCCTCAGCCTCCTAGTTGACAGTCTGATGAAAATCCCGGAGCACTTCATCAAAAGCACTTTTTCCTGAAACTGAGAACTGTACCGGTAAAGTTTGAATGCACAATTTTTTTCTTTAAATCTACTCCTTTTACCCTGAAACACTACCACAGATTGAATCCCCACCCATTCTGGGAACATAAAGTAAGAAAGAGGCATATGGACAGACTAGGGAATTTGGTCCTATCAAAATTCAAAGCAAGCAAACTTCAAGTAAAGTACTATGAAGTGTTTGATGGACTGGATGCCCACACCTCTTTAAACTATTAGCATTGCTCAGGTCCACTTCTGGGTCAATCCATTTATTTGGATGGTCTCCTTTCTATTTTACCACCCCAGCAAACCCACTTCCGCCCTGGCCTCGGGAAGTACAGCTGACCCTGTGGGAGCAGAAGGAAGCAC
>NW_009258727.1:297287-306367 GCF_000687185.1 Egretta garzetta
AAATGATGAGCAGCTGCTGTAGTGAATGATGTGGAGCACATGCCTTACCACACCCAAATATATATTCAAATAAATATGGTTGCTTCAACACCAAAACAAAGGTGCCTGGTTTTGGGGGACCTGAAAACCTACAGCTCCCGTCTGCCAACACTGATTAGCTCTCAGTGGAAGGTCTTGCTAGGTACCCACCCGCCTATTGTTTGGGAAAGATGGGATGTCCAAAAAGCTACAATAATACAGGAAAAAGTTTTAAAATCTTGCTTTGAGTATCAAGATTTTCTTTTTTTAAATCAAGACTTTCTTTTTGAACCTGGGTCTGCAACACCTCTGTCACTTAGGCAAAAATTCCTAAATAAGCATCCTCAAAGTGCCCCAGTCTCCTGGTAAGGGATTGGAAGTCTTTGCAGCGTTTCACAGACACTTTCTGATCTGTGTTCCATGCCTCCGATCTACTTTCCTCATGGATGTGGTAGTCTCAGCAGCTCTTACCGACGGCAGCGCACAAGACCTCAGGGGTGATGCAGGAAGAGTGGGCAGAGGACCCAGGGTAGAGCCTGTCTGTTGCCCAGGACCAATTGGCCAGCTAAGGCAGTGAGCGGCTCCATCCTACCTCCATTCATCTTGAGAAACACTGCAACTAGTCTGAAAATCCCCTCAATGCCTCCTGCATGCTTAAAAGATACAGAGGGAAAAAAATGAGACCGAAACTCTGGCTGAGGAGTGATAAGCTGGAAGCTTTGGGTTCAGACACACAGGCTGCTCTGGGACCAGCAGCTGTGCCAGCTGTGGGTCAGTCTGTTCAACTCCATGTGAGGTAATGTGAACCAGAGAGTTTAGAGAGAGGTAAACATAGCTGAGTGGTTCACACAAGGTGATTTAATCATCACTGACCTGATGCACAGACCTGTGCTGTAATTCCCATCTGATGCATCAGCTTCCACCCCAGCATTAGCAGAGAGGTGATGAGAGTATTTTATTTGTTCAAAGAGACCTCAAAAATTTACCGCTGAAGGTTTTATGTTACCATTATTTAACTTCAGAGCTGATACCTCTCAATTCCAGCTGTTTGGTGACACCTTGTTTATATATTGGTTTTACTGAAAGTGCTCGTACCGTGACTCTGCCGTTCTCAGCCCAGCTATGGCTATTTTAACCGCGGACCCCCCGGCTAGCAGCAGTCCCTGGGTCACGGCACGCAATTCTCAGTGCTGTTTCAATTACAAATTAACCTTCTCTTCTCCACAAAATCTTCTAAAGCCTCCATCACTGGCTCTTAAGTGTCCCAAAAGATGCATCATGAAAACTTTAAGCAAAAAAAAAAAAAAAAAGAAGAAAAAAATCCCCAAATACAACCCAAAAATTAAAAAAATATTTCAGCTACTTCTGTGTGCGAGAAACAGTCAGTTACACTTAACTGCACACTTTGATGCCATCTACTCTTACAAAGTCAGATTAAGCAAAGTGAAGGACAGAAAGGTTTATCAGCAAATCTGATCTATGTTACCTTAGGATCTTAAATTCCACTCAACTACATCTCTACTAAGCACCAAACTTCTTCAAGGGGTGTCTAAAGCGCATCCCTCTCCAAGGCCGTTTGCCTTACAGTTACAAAACAATGTGCAGTCATACACATCACTGAGCAGTTTGTTGCTAACAACACATGCCAAATTTTTCGGTTGATTTTAATCTGGCTTCAAAACAACTGCCAGTGGCTCTCATGATATCCTTCCCCAGTAAATTAAAACACGCTTCCTACCGATATGCCTGATACTTTCTTTTCATTGAAGTCTTTAAACAACCACACAAGCCTCCTCTGAAGCTCTTTCAGAGAAATTAAATCTCATTTTTAAAACAAATCAAATAGTTTGACCAAGTATAGCTGCTCCTATTTATTTATTTTATGAAAGCAAATAAAGTACCCAAGGACACAGCTTTTAGTAGCGTTAGACTGCACCAGGACTCGGAGGTGTTTGCTGGCGGTCTCCCATCAAATTGGGACAGATGAAAATTCAATGCTGCACACAAGTCCTGGAATAAACCGGCCATTCCTCTCTTCAGAGCTTGCATCGAACACGTAACAGAAAGTGCCATCTTACTCGTTCCCTCTAAAAAACTCAACAGCCTGCCCGTAAAATTCACAAAGGCCATCTCATTCCCAATTCCTAGTATGATTCAATTGCCTTCTGCTCACCTAAAACCTGTATTTCACGTCCAAATTGAATCATACTTCCTAGCCTTAATGTTTGTTGACTGCTGCAATGCATCATTTGAATACATGCCATATTCCACTCCGTAACATGCTCAATTTCACCGGTAGCTGAGAAAAACTGTTGGTCTGACATTATTCATCGGGGAATCCTTGTCAGGTAGTGCTGTACAGAGATAAAACCTTATCTACTTTGGGTCCTGGGAACGCTAACAAAACAAAGCCTGGTACTGGGATCAGAAAGTACCTTACAGGTTGTGGTCTCTGATGTGGTGAAGCTGAGGGGTGTCTTATCTGGACCTTATCTGTTTATTCAAATGGCAAATGCTCTGCCTGTATTTCTGGACTCTTAAAAGAGCAGATACTTAGTTTGCCGGCATTAAAGAAATTCAAAGCTTTTTTAGAGGGAGAAAAAGCAAAGGTAAGAGAATGAAAGGGGGAGGGGGAGGAAAGGAGGAGATCTTTCAGTCTGCAGGGCCAGAGTGCTCACAGTGTTGAGGTGCAGTCATGGCTCAGCCACCTCCTTTTCATTCATGCCCAGATAAATACATTCGAATACAGAAAAAAAGCCCCACAAATTAAAAAAAAAATAATAAATACACCTCCTGTTATACGTGCTTACTGCTTCTGCTCATGCCCTTAGTATAGTCTACCTCTAGGACTTACTCTCTGGGACATCTTTTACATTTTAGATTATGTTTGTCCTGTTTGAGCGAGAAAGTTTCCACACTGCAAACTGCCTTTTCAATAGCGAGTGCAATCACAGTCAATCAGCCCGATTTAGCACTAGCGGCAGGCAGGAGTCTAACAAAGGCAACGAAATTGAGTCCACTTATCATGGTGGTGAATTTCATTCTGCGCATTCATCTCCATATCCCCTTCCTCAGTACGTTTTTAAATGCTTACTCGAATAAATAAATAAATAGTACAACTACTGCCAAAGGGAGAGTAAAGGAGTTAATGCAAGATTTTCTCCCCTTAACATGCATGCATGTGCATGGCTTTGGTTTTGCTTTTTTAAGCCCAGCTCTCCCCACAACACAACAGAGATGTGTTTCACTTTTTTTCCACTGGAAAAGATCAGAGAAGAATTATCAATAGCAAGACAGCCCCCATCAGAAAATACTGGAAGTTACACCACACGGAATGAAAAGTATGTGGCTAGTTTCCGCATCATACTTGAGGTGTGAAAAATCCAGCAGTGCCGGAAGCTTTTGCAGTGAGACATGGATGGAATTTTGTGTCACATCTTGATGGTCTCATTTCTGTTTTATCGCTCACCTGCTAGAAACAAAACATTGTGCATTTCTGTCTCACGGTTTCTCCTGAATCAGCGTTGTGTCACGAAAGACCTCAAAAAGCACCCGAATGCTCAATTTTACTCTCACTACGGATCCACAGCCTCCAGTCATCCTTCTGTATGGTCTGTGTCAGCACTGTGAAACAGCATGAAAAATAACACGTTCTCTAGGAAGAATTTAGGAAACCAAAGACCCAACTTCCATCCATACTGACTCGCTTGAAGCAGCATTGCTGAGGTGAGGTTGAAGTGTAAATGAGTTTGAAGCCTGACTTTATTTGAAGCCTGATGGATACAACCTCTTGCCACTACAAAAAGCTCTGCAGATGAAGGGAGTGGTGGCTTTCGGGAAGACTTTCAGATCACTGCTACCTCCTGAGCCAAAGCAGAATTAATTCTGGCCAGTGCTGTGAGGAACATAAATGGCTGATCCAGTCATGTGAAAAGAAAAACACATTCATGCTCCCCATTCTCTAAGAACTAACTTTAGCTAGTCCTAATACATCTCTGGAGTGCCAAAGAAAAAGGGTCTTCTGCTGTTCCCTACTGCATAATAACATCCCTCCAGCTGGGAAGCAAACTTCCAAGCAGACAAACTTCCAAACTTCCTTCTTGCCCTCTTGCTTCTCTGTCCCACATTTGTTACCTCTTCCACCCCACGCTCCTGTGCAGAGCACTCCCAGCTCAGTCCCTGCATTCCTTAAAGATATTATATTTGTACATATACACAGTACACAGAAAGGAAAGAGACAAAGTAAGAGAATATCGTTTATTTCTAGAGAGATAAAAAGGAATAGTAATTGCCTTTAGCCAGCAGGGTATGTAATAGTTGACCTCCTGCATCCTGCCTTTGATTTTCTCCTCAGTGCAGTCATCTTTCGTTGGCTAATTCCCAGCATTTTTCCCTCAGGCTGGCGGGTTGGCATGGATGGTTAGCAGCTGCCAGTATTTCTCCTCCCTGTCAGCTACGAGCCATACTAATGTTAGATGCCTGGCTCAGTCCCACCCAGGGTGCTGCATGCCTTCGCTTTCCAACATACTCAGCTTTTGCCAGCCCTGAATCCGAATCGAGGTCCTGTCCTGCCTTTCTCCTTCCGAAGATTAACCAGGTGAGGAAGTTAACCCACGTCAACCAACGAAGCAGATGACAGATTTCACAGGGTTAGACCTTGTGGGGAAAGGTCAGGTTTCATGGCAGACGTCAGGGAGCAGTAAAGCAGTTAAGAACACAGAGAAATTCAGCCCATGGTGCATGCTAACATCTACTTTGAACATTATTCTCTGAATAGCAAAGACAAGAGCTGTGCGGATAAGCAAACAGAAATATGCCCAAGTGCATCCCATCCCCTCTTCCTATAAGAGATGCTGCTTTCCTTTGCCCCTTGGAAGATTTGTAAGCCACTGACAATTCTTCTGGAAGGCAACACTTCCAGCAGATAGTTCACTGCACTAGAAAAAGTCACCATTAACCTGTGCTTTGAAACAGATTCAAGAAATTCGAGCGTTACAGGTAAAACTAACCAACATACTTGAGAAGCAAGTTTGGTTTGTAACAGAAAGGATAGCATCGGACCAGTGCTAGAAAAAGCTTTGTCTATTACTTCAGAAGACCCGTGTTTAATTTCACCAGAGAGAAAGGCATTTGGTGCTCTCGTGGCTGGAATGACCAGGGGAAGGTTTTTTCAAATGCACCCCCCAATGCCAAAAAACCACAAGCGAGGTTGGGAATCTCATTTCTAAGCTCTACGAACCTAATGCAATGGAGGGGTTTTATTTGTTGTTGCTGTTTCTGTCTTTTCACCATTGAATTGCAACCTCAGCTTTCAGAAAACCAAGTGAATAAGGTGTTTGCACGGACGATGCTCCTCTGTCCAGCGCCCAGCTTTCAGCTTGCCCGTACAGACTCGCTGTGCACTTCCATTAGCAAAGCCAGGCAGGTAATAATAGCGAATAAAAAGCCTATTCGATGAAGCACTGGCTCCTTCTCAAGTAACGTAGAGTACCACTACAGCATGAATGACTCAATCATCTACTCGAGAGCTATTACTTGCAGCGATGAAGCAATGTTAATTGGATAATGGCCTGCTGCCAGCTAATATTGGCATGACCTACAATACCCCTGGCTGACAGCCGTGTCTCTCTCTCTATCACACCTTTTTTTGTAATCTGGATGGGAAGTGGAAACCATTAAAAAAGCCTCATAAGTGCCATTTAACTTCTTATCATGAATTAAAAGCTTAATTAAGTGCCTTGTTAAAGGAAGGAAGACCAGTTTTCGTGATTAAATAAAACAAAACAACAGTTAGGGGTATGGAGTGAATGAGTAACTTTACAGCTTAAAACGCAGCTCTTGGAAAATATTAATTTTGGGTTACATTTAACAGCAGCTGCTAGAGAAAAACTGCACAACTGATGAAAAATACCCTGGGTGAAAAGCAAGCAAGGTTCTTGTTGCTTACCAAAACCTGCAAATGAAAAATATAGAAGTTAAGAGCTAGCGGGGTCCTTTTTTATTAGCTGGAGGCAGCTGACACACTCCATTCCTCTTAACTCTGCTCTGCGGGCTGATACTTCACGGCCACATCTGAGCCCTAGTTATTACGTGGCTGTTTTTCCAAGCGCTTATCTACACACTAAAATACATTGCATTAACAAAAGGTGTAGTACGAAATCAAATTACCGAGGCCAGCACAAAAGGGTCTATGGAAACTCTTCCATCAGTGCAGAATTAGCTCCGTACTGACTTAGTTTAAGTTGATTAAGAAAAAGTTTGAACTGACGCACATTAAGTCATGCTTGAACTGACCTGAAATGTCTAACACAAGGTTTTGCAAGCAGTTTAAAACCCTGTAAGTTCAACTCCTCTCAATTCTGCGTATGCA
This sequence comes from Egretta garzetta, assembly GCF_000687185.1. Lineage (NCBI taxonomy): Eukaryota > Metazoa > Chordata > Aves > Pelecaniformes > Ardeidae > Egretta > Egretta garzetta. Next base: position 303,676 of record NW_009258727.1, read on the forward strand.
CAATGTCTCCCTACTGAAATGACTGGCATATCGTAAAGACTGCTCTCACTTGTAACTGGATATAAACAAGAAATAATGTAAAAAACATCTGTTCACTGTTTAGCTAGACAACAGTTAACAATGTCTGGGTGCCAGATTAACAAACAGACCCCAACATGCTATGAAGGAAGAAACCAAAAGTCTGCAATTCAGATTTCAGAGGCAGATTTACTGCTTCGAGTAATCAAAAGTAAGTTCTTTAGTTTTCAGGTTAAGCTCCCTCACACCAACGTTACATGAGTGTAAAAGCTTTATATATAAAGCTTTATCCAGCTCCAACATCAAACCCTTGAGAAATAATAAAATAATAATGCCCTTTCTCCATAATTGCATACTTTAGCAGTTTTCAAACCACGCCAGAATTTAAAATGCAATGCTTGCCTGGTTGACTTAAAAATATCTTTGTTAATTTAGGAGCGATCATCACCTTTGGAAAAGTTTTGAACTGTGAAGACTATATTTAAAAACGATTTTCGATCTGTTTTTCTATAACAACTATATGCCAACATAAATTGTCTCTAAGCCTGAAAAAAGTATTGGCTCAGGACACTAACTTTCAAATTTTGTTTGAAGTTTTTCCACTGGAGGAATAACCCCCTACATGGCAGATTAAGTCAGTTTTCACTGATACCTTTAGAAATAACTCATGGGGCTGCTGGAGCTCTGCAGACCACAGACTAAAAGCAATAGCCTTGGGAAGAGCCATTAGCCTGTGAATTGAAAAAGACCCTGCTAACTTCTTTTAATGCAAAATAACTAAGACGTTTTTCCCCCTGCTCTATCAGCTCCTAAAACCCAGGAGTGTTTCAGTTCCTTTCATGGGGAGCTCCAGTGCTGCTCTTTGTTGGAGGCACTTCCCGTACCCACGCACAGGCACCTACCAAAGCGCCCAGCACTCTGAAGCAGAGCAATGCCAGAAGCAGAGACACCTTATAGCCAAGGAATGACTGAGAAATAACAAAGTGCATCAGGCAGCTCTCTTTACCCCAAGTGACTAGTATTTGTGAGGAAATTATTTAACTGACCTGCCTCACATATAGCTATTCAAATAAAGTAGCCACAGAGAAAATCAGATTCAATGCAGTTAAACAGCAATGAATTTGCATGTGGAAAATATTTGTACAAGCAAGCATTGGTAACTGTAGGTATCTTAATAGGCTAAGAGGGTTCTTTTCCAGGATGAGAAAGTTAAAGCCCTGGCACTCTGCAACTAACAGAAGCACGTGGCAAAATAACAGCAGTGGTCTTGGGTGAAGTGTGACAATTTCAGAGTACTGGGAAAAACCTTAGGAACTAGATTCATTGTTTCTGCAGAAACGTGGACTTCACTGGAGCTGTAACAGCAGCCAGTGTAACCCTAAGTCACTAAAATTTTTTGATCTTTCATTGAGATATATTCTAAAACATAAAACTCCAGTACTTCATTTATCCAAAGGGGATTCACTTCAATAGAAATCACTTATGGCTGGACTGGAGGAAATTTTTTTACCTAGTATGTAACATAAAACGCATAGAAAGACAAACCTTTGTGTTTGAAATCTTTAGTGTCATATGAACACAGGAGTAGGTCACCAAGTGTAGACACATCATAATCTCTCCACCACGCTGCTCCTCCCACTGGCCTGCAGCTCAGCACCTCACTGGTGCTCTGATTAGAAATCTGCTAGTTTCCAATCTACTTTTACTAAAAGCCAGTTGAAACCAATCAATGCTTGTGGCAACACTCTCTTTTAGTATTAAACTCCTCCTCTCCGCCATTTCATCTCCTCTGCCTACAGAGAGCTGTAGCATGTCACAGTTGTCACACCAGCAGTATGAACCTCCCGTGGTCTTGTCTTCTCCTCCTTTAGGCCAGGCTCCTTCTGCTGAACAGCTCAGTCACTCTTGCATATGCTTATTTGAATTTTGATTACTTTTCTTTATCTAACAGGACCTGAATCATACCTGGAGGTGACACCAAGGCTTTGCAGAAGAGTGCTGATGCACTCCTGCCTCATCGTACCTGTGCACCCCTGGCCATGTTTCGTCACCTCTCTGTTCCCACCCTTGCTTTGCGGTGCGAAAGCTATGCAACACTGACTGAGGCTCGGTTCTTCCACTGGAAATTATTAGTGGACATTGCAGAATCATAGTGTGCATCCTAGCGCGTCCTCTGCGTTATCTCTAACTCCTATGCAAAATGTCTGGGTTGAAATTTCTTCGTGAGTAATACTCAGTGTCAAGACTCATGAAGTCACACCCGGTGACCTACTTCTAAAGCTCTCCAACTTATGCCATGACAACATCACGACAACATTGAAGTCTCTGGAGAGCTAAACCAGAGGGGGAAAAATGGTATGTGACATTTTGGGACCTGTCATCCTTTAAAAACACACCGTGCTGCTTCATGGGCGCTAAGCAAATGATGGTGAAAACCCCTCTGTATGACAGAGTACCTTCCCGCTGAGAGACTGCCGTCCCGTGCCCTGGGTACATCGCCACCCTTCCCATGCTGCTCATCCCAGCTGGAGACACCGGGCAGGCAGTGCCGAGGCAGCGGGTGACAGCAGCCCTGGCCAGCAGGCACACGTCTCCCCTCTGTGGGCAGCAGAGCCAGTGGCGTGCCCCACGGTAGCTGTGCTGTCACGGCTGTATGGCTGTGAGGAAATTACAG
>NW_009258727.1:306468-378818 GCF_000687185.1 Egretta garzetta
AGCTGTGCTGTCATGGCTGTATGGCTGTGAGGAAATTACAGTGGGGGTGGAAGCCAGCCAGTGAGATTTTGTGGTAAAATAAAGTAAACTTTCCAGTGAGGTATGTATTTTCTACGTCCCTTGGCTTCCTGCTGTGGGAGCCATGCCGCATGAGAAAAACCCTGCTTTTTGGCAGGCTGTGTTCATGGTTTCTTGGTGGAAAACACGTGGCCCAAAGCAGTTAAATCCCAAACTTGTTGTGAGGGGAGGCAAGAGGAAGCAAGGCTGAATGAGGTGCAGGAGAGGGGAAAGAGGAGGACGAGGATATGAGCTGCCGGAGAGGGGTAGACGGCAATAAGACTCCCAACAACATGACAGCTCAAATGATTTTTCAGCAATAACCTGACGTCTAGCAGCCAAATCACCCCTTTCAAATTTCCTGTCTGGAAGAGCAGAAGAATATCAAGGTCCTGATAATGCCCTGAACAAGGCTACAGTAATTAAGTGTTTGGGTACGACTCCCTTGGCAGCAGCGAGGAAGGCAAGCTGAAGCTTTGCTGCCTCAACTGTCAGGAGTTACTGCTGGTGAGGAAGGGTGGTGTGAACATGTCCATCCTTCAGCGACTCGCAACCCACCCAAACACAAAAACCACATCCCAAGCTGTGGCGGGGTAGACACTGACACCCGCACTGCGCTCCCCTTGGCCGCTTTAGCACCCCGCAGAGGTTTTCCTCGCTGCGTGGGATGGAGTGGGCTTGTGTTTACAGCGGGGACACGGCGGCATACTGTACCTCCTCCGGCAGGCTGACCACCAGGTCATTTTCCGTCTGCCCTACCAAGGCCTGCAAGAAGTACTCGCTGCAGGCAGCCAGCACAGCCCGGTGGGCGCGGAACTCCTTCCCCTCCACGATCAGCGTCACGTCACAGAGAATGTCCTGCTTCCGCTGGTCATTTAAGCAGAGGAGAATATTGGTACAGTGCACCGTTGACTCATACACATACATGGGGGAGTCAGTCTTCTCATCCACAGACATGCCGTTCACACCCTGCAGGGGAGAAGGGAGGAAGAAAACACAAACAAGGTGGTGAGGAGCAATGCAGTTGTCGGGTGAATGCAGCGTGGTCGGATGCTGCCCAATTTCTGGATACCCCGGGACCATGGCCAAGCAGCCCATGAATTCTGAAATCCAAGCAAGTTGCTCGGGAAAGGTACGGGTAAGGGCATTCGTTGCCACTGCCTTTCACTCTGCCACACTTCGATTACTTAACACCCCCTTGGCTTCCCCCCTCAAAACCAAAACAGAGTTTAGATGGACTGCAAAGTGGTTTCCTTCAACCACCTACTAAGCCTCTACGATTTTCAATTTAGTGAGGCAATAACATGGGCACATGGGAAATTTTAGAAGATTTTAGCAAAAAAATCAAGAGTGACTGCCTGGTCTTCTAATAGTGAAAAAAAGGGCTTTGTGCTGGCTTCTGTTATTTTCAGATTAAGGGAAAAAACCTTCAAAACCCCAGCCGAGTCTCCAGAGGACAGGCAAGGCTGAGTGTTTACACTGACGACCTCTGCTGAGGTGAAAGGCAAGGTGGAACTGTACCCGACAAAGACAAGCCACGACCTACAGCGACCTCATCTCTCAATCAGAATTAGAGCTATTTTAAGCCTTAAGGGGGAGAGAGAGATGTTTAGTGGCATAGAAGAAATCCATTTCCAGGTATGGCTAAAGCAACAGACTTTCACCGTCACTTTAATGTCATTTACAGAAAAGAGCAGTTTCTGTATTCCAGACTCACAGACCCAAGAAAAAACCCCAACCCCTGTGAAGGTCCAGCTGGGCAGCATGTGGGTGCTGGGGCCTCTCCTGCCTGCAGAGAACTCTCCCCCTCTTGACAGGAGAGCAGAGGCTGGAAGGATGTAAGAAAGACACCTATTAAAACTGTCTGAGCTAGGAAGTTCCCTGCCTCCTGTTCTGCAATTTCTGCAACGAGCATCGCCTTTGAACACAGGAATTGGACTTGCGGCGGCAGTGGTGGGTCAGCTTCCCCCAACACCCAACACTGCATGACCATGACCCCCACTTTGCACTTGGACACACTGAAGTAATTCTTCTCTTACCCAAAACTTTCTGCCCAGCACCAGACTGAATCCTCTTTGCATTATTTTCCCATTTCAACTTCTCTGAGTAGAAAACTGTAAAACTCTGCGCTGTGTCTGAACACGCTATGTACCCCGAAACAAACCGAACACACTTGTTTTAAGGCTTACATGGGAAAAGGGATTATTTGTATGTATCCTGTCTGCTGCCGAAAGGAAAGTCATGCAAACACAGAAACTTCAAGTATTTCAAGGAATTATTTTTCCAAACAAGAACTGCCTTCTGAGGGATCAGATTCAGGGGCATACAGGATGGCAGACAGGGGTATTTTGGTATAATACTGCTGCACTGCAAATATCTGACCACTGCAGAGAAGTGGAAGCAAAATTCCTTCTCTGCTACTTTTTACTGTGGTTCTTTGCAGCATTTTCCTTTCCTATTGCAATACACAGGTACACGTGTAGACACAACATGACTTCAAACTATTTCTCTTGCCATGCGTTCAAACCAGGGTACCATTTTCCTACAGTGTCATTTGAAAGATACTAATAATCTAGACAAAAGTGGACTTTTTTATCCAAAAGCAGACCTGCTTGTTACTTGTAAAAGTAAGTAGTTGTACATATTTACTAGACCTCTCAAAAATAACTCCATCTTCCCACCTCTATAGGAGTATTTTTAAGCTAGCGGCTATGATGACTCTTTCTACAAAATAGGTGGTTTTGCAAACATTACAAAACTAGAGTATTACTGGAATTCTTAATGGATGCTTACAGCTTCTCTTTTACTGGTATTTTCAGTATTTACTGCTGACTCATGCTACGCTTCTGAGTACCCAGCTGAAATGCTTACATGAACAGAATAAAACCAACCAACCAACCCAGTATCCATTAGCCCTTCACCGACTTCATTTCTAAGGAGAAGATAGAAACCTGCTTATCGATCTGCACACAGGTAAGTGAGGGAGACACTGTGGGGTTTTTTAGGCTACCAGTTGGATTTCTTAATCTGGAGAAAATCCTTTTTTTTTTTCCCCCTCACAAATTGAGACTAACGAGAAGAATTGACAGCAATCATTTTATTAGCACTAGGGTAAGGTAAAAGAGAAAATGATACTTAGCTCATCCCACTCATAGCTTTCTGTGTAACTGAACTCTGATGCTAACGATAGTGTTATAATGATGTTCTAAGTGGTCACTCTTGCATGCTATGAAATGCACAAGTTTACAAGAACAATCTATTGGGAAAACCTGAGAGTTGCAAATGACAATGCAAAGGGGAAAGCGTTCATTTTTTTTTTTCTTATTTTTTCTGATAAACTCTTATGCCTGTAATGTCTCAGATGATGAAAAAATGTACAAGAAACCTGAAACCTGGCAGGTAATGAACAGAACATCAATTATATTTTCAGTGCCTTTTAAAAAAAAAACAAAACCCACTGTTTGCCTGAAATTGCAATCGTTTTTTACAGTAATAGTGCAATTTGTGTGAATCAAACCCTGAATTACTTGGCTACTAATTAGTAATTTCCCACTTTTTAACTACAGCTCTCATCAAGTGTGTTTTTTTTAAAAATTCATTGCATGCCCTGTGAAGTGCTGAAAATACCGCGGTGTATTTCCCCTCTGGCGAGTGCGCCTGCCTTCTATGCTAGGAAACCTGACTGATGTGGTACTGAGATGCTGGGGCTGTAAATCACACCCCCGGCTCCAGCGGATCCCTAGCTACGCTCCTGGGAAGGACCTCCACCCATCTGCTTGTATCACCAAGCTTTCCCAAGGCTGCGGCAGTCTCTAGCTGTGACTTCACCACCGTGACTCCAGGGGCTTCCCGAAAGCGGATCCACACCGCAGCCTCCGAGAGCCCGTGTGGATGCCCTGGCCGGCGGCTGCAATCTCAGCCCAACACAGACTTCCCTTGGCCGTGCCCCTGGCCGGTCCAGGAAGCACCCCGAGCCCTGCATTGCGCACAGGGAAGCTGGGGCTGGGCTATGGCTCAGGACCACCTATTTATCAGCTTTTAATGTTTCAAGACAACTGATTTATGGTCTTCCCTTTTCCATGATCTGCCACCAACTGAATGACCTCCAGGCATGAGGTGTTTCCTCTCTGACAGGGAGACAGGAGCAAGATGGTGAAACCCTGCACTGGGAAGTATGTTGTTCATTTTCATGGGGGAGGGGTTTAGAGTGCAAAGAGAAAAGGTCACCGTAGGGCTTTGGCACGTAGTAGCAAGAAAATTAGCAGAATTCAACTTTTTTTTTTTTCCTCTCCTCCGAAGAGAAAAGCAGGGATTGGGTATTAACTCTGAACTCTGAGGCAAGCCAGGCTGGAAGTCTTTTATACAGTGTTAATTCAAACCGTATAATTTTTTGCTGAATTCAGTATTATGCTGAGTTTGCAGAACCTTCTTCATGGAAATCATTGTTACACACTTGGTATTTCTTCAAACTGAAGAGAGAATGTCTTAGCAAGCCTTTCTCCAGCTCAAAAGAACACGCTGTGCATTTGTTTGCATATAGGTCACCATGCTGCCAGAAAAAGCCTCTTTGAAACAAAAGTTTCCAGAAACTGGCATGAACTATTGTGGGCAAGGAAAGCACCATTGAAACCTTGCCAAAAAAAGTTGCTGGTAAAGGCCAGCAACTGCAATGAAGTGATCTGGAACGTTGCTTACACGGTCCTTCCACAGCGACGGGTGGGAGATCCCACTGAGCCCTTCTCCACGGGCAGCTTGGAGGAGGCACACGAAACCTCAGGAGACCGAAAAAATTGCTCATGGAACATCGAAATCACTTCAGTTTGCAGCACGTCATCTCTACTGGCTTGGCACTCGCCCAAAACTCTCCAGGAACCCATGAACACACTGCCTGAGCTGCTACCAAAAATACCTTACCTGTCACAAAAACCCTCCTCCTCACAAGACCAGAGGGCAGGCAATGTAGTGTCTGTTTTTAAAGAGAAACATTACGGGAGAGAAAATCTTATCAAGACAGACCAGAAAGGCCTGCATCAGAACTGGGTTAATTACGTGAAAAAGTAAATCTCGATTGTGGCAGAGCTACAGCGCACTTAACCAAGCAAATTATCATCGTGACAAAGCAGCATGGCTTCTACAAGGGGAAGTCATGTCTCTGATGGGCTGTATTAGAATTCCTGAAGTGTGTCAAATTAGCAGTGAGGAACACTGGTATGTGTAATTAGTGTTGACTTTCAGAAATCCTTTGACAAAACCTTTACAAAAGGCTGCTAGAGAAGCTCAGTTGTCATAAGGTGAGAGGTTGCATCAGACTGGAAATCACTTAGGCTAAACTGTATTCAACAGAGAAGGGATGCAGGGGCAATTTTCAGCAGGTTGTCAGTGAAATTCCTCCAGAAGTGAAACAGCAGCAGTACTGGTGGCCCACATCTGCCTATGGCCGTGCCACGCAACATGCCTGAGCTTGGCTGACCTCTGAAGCTAAAGCAGGGTTAGGCACACTTAGTACTTGGATGAGAGACTGCCTGGGTGTACCGGGGTCCTAACAGCAGTGTGCTGCTACCTACAGCAAGGTCAATGAGAAAATGGAGCCAGACAATGTGAGCAATTTGAAACAACAAGAGGTTTAGACTGGACATAAGGAAAAACTGAGGAACAGGTTGCTCGGTGAGGTTGCCGTCATCTCCATCCTCGGAGGTTTTCAAGACCAGACTGGCTATAGCGCTGAGCAACCTGCTCCGATCTCAGAGCTGACCTGCTTTGAGCAGGCGGTTGCACTAGGAACCTCCTGAGGTCCTTTCCAACATGAATTCTCTGATGATCCTATATTGATTAGTGGCTGCAGGATCATATATATCATGGGATATATAGGATCCTACATGTTGGACCACAGACCATGACAGGGAGACTAAAATTGATATAATTAGTTCCAATGTCAAAGGTAATAGGGATTGTTGGGAATTTCAAAAAGACTTAATATAAAAAAGAATTAGATGCTAACAAGGTGACACACTAAATCCAGGGCGCTCTTACTACACACAAGTGGCAATTTAGAGAGGGGGGGAAAAAAAAGAATGGATAAGGTTGGAGAGGAACTCTAGATATTGCCTAGTCTGGCCTCCCTGCTCAAAGCAGGGAGACCTAGAGCAGGCTGCTCAGGACCATGTGTGGTTGGGTTTTAAATCTCTTCGAAGATGGAGACCCCACACCATCTCTGGACAACCTGTTGCAGTGTTTGACCCCCATCACAGTAAACAGGAACTCGTTGCCCTGGAATCTCAATTCCAGTTTGGAGTTTCTCATTAAAAAGACAGACCAGAGACAGACAGACTGTCATCACTTAGACATGGATTTTAGAGAGAAAAATATTTTAATAAGGTGATATATTTTCTAGTTACTTCTGGTGTAGTACACTGTTGTGCAGTGTCTGCATCTGATTACTGGTGTTGAAACACCAGAGAAAAGAAATCCTCCGGAGAACATCGAAAAAGATTATTGGCAAGGAAAGAGGAAAAAACCCTCCTTAATGTGTATGATCAAATTGATAAACACTATAGAAATAAAACAAAATAAAAAGGTCAAAGCAGCACTGCTATTTATTGTTTCTAATGTTGCAAATAGGAGAGGACACCCAAGTAAAAGAAACGAGGCAAACACAGAATTTGTAAAAAGAAGAGCTGTGATTCCTGACCATAGAAACAGACTGAAGTTGGACCCCATACTCAAAGGAAGGTGCTTGTTTTGTTCTTCCTGAGAGATTTCACAGTCACTGCAATAAACCGTATGTACAACTGACCACTGCTGCACGTTACTGGGCAAAGAACTCACTGGATTTGTAAAAGGATTAGCCACTCCTAATAAAAATACCCAGGGCCACGTTACTCAGGGTACAAGTTTACACGGGATGAATGTTCACATGCTCCAGCACACTGGCCAACAACAAACTGCCTGGGCAGAGGAACACGCGTGTATCATCCGTCTTTCCTGACCTACTAACCACTGCCTCAGAAACAAATTATTTGACGGATGTCAACACAGATGGAAACCCAAATCTATCACTTTGAGAGAGTAATGGGCACGCTGCCCTGCGCTCCCCTCTCTTAAACGGGCATTGAAGTTGCATGGGACCAAGCTGTTGAGGGCCAGCAGTAGAAAACATCCATCCAAAGATGACATGTGGTGGGTGATACCACGGGCTCCCGCTCCCACTGGCTCCAGCACAGTGATGGGTTTAGGACATGAGAAGCTATCAGATGTCAAACTCAACAGATGAAAGGTGCACAGATTGCAGCCGAAGCGTCTTTGTAGCCTCTCCACGGCAAAACACCAGGAAGGAAGGGGATGGGAGAAAAAAGGGGCCTAAAAGCCTCGTCTCAGCCCATGAAACAAAAGCTCACTTGTATCCCAGGAGGTGTGAGCAGGCCAACAGATCCACAACAGCGCACAGAGGACTCCCAACAACTTCACAGTAAGGGCCTGAGAAGTTTTATCAGTATCTCCTCATTATGCCTGTAACAGTACATTTAGCCAACAGGTAACACCATGTGATTTCCCATTTAGGAATCGCAGTACCTGCCCTGCTGTAAAACGAGCCGCAGGTTTTGCTTGGAAGCGTAAGCTGGAGCTCGCATTATATCCTGCTATGCAAGGTGACTCCCGGCTTTCTCCTGATCGTGTTAAGAAAGGATCAATACTGATCTGGGGTTATTTCTAGTTCCAGTTCATGTTCTTCCAATCAGCTCCGCTAACAGTTAAAAAAAGACACTTAGGAATACCTTGAGGTGGTCAGCTTGAATGCATCTAAGGCTCTTTGGTCAGAGGTAGCTGGAGAGTCTGCACCCCAGGTTTGCATGTAAACGTGTGACAGCATTTCTGTCTATTAGGATGCAGAGAGTGTGAAAAAATACTCTTTTGTTCTGAGGTTTTCTATTCATTTTTTTCCCCCTAACAATTTAGCAAAAGGTACTAGGAAAAAAATGGGGAGAATGACGATAAGATAATGAAAAAGTTGAGAGGAACTCATACTTCTGACAAATGGCAGCAAAAGCCCATCAGACTTGACAGTTTTTAGGGATAAACATGCACTGTTTTTAAGTGGCAAGTGGGAGGAAAATAATTTTCTAGGCTTCCTTCCCCATCTCCTAATATTTTTTTCTATGAAAAGACTTGTTCTGTGTAATCAACACTTTGGTTTTAAAGAAATTTATCAATAACTGACATTTCAGAGCTCCTAAAATGACCATCCTTATAATTGGTTATTACGATCTCTCAATTATAGCTATAACAACAAAGGATATGATTATATTGTCACTGCTTTCCTTTAAAAAGAAACTATTGAAAGGCCTAATGATTAATTCACCATTTTTGAGAGCTCACTGTAATGACAGAGGACTATATACAAAGGTCTCTTCAGTGAGCCCATTATTCAATTAATAAATGCTGTATACTGAGCAGTCATCGTCATATGAAACTCCCAAGAACTGTGTGAATTTTTAACCAATTAATTATCAATTACAACATCATAAAACACCAGCACAAAAATAGAAATAATGAAATTTAATTATACATTATTCTTCTTAGTTGCTGCAAATACTATACAAGACTGATTTTGATTAATAATTCATACAGCAATAAAGTATCAGGAAAGATAATTATACTGTGCCACAATTCTCACACTGATTTCTGTAATTACAGATTACAACAGTGTTAGCAATTTAAAAAGGTTAGGGAGCAGTAGTAATTTGCTATGTCATCCTCAGCAATATTAATGTCTTCTTCTCTGAGCACCCAAGATAATTGAAAATAGACTAGCAGGCCGCCAGGCTACATAGGCTTGCCTCCTGCCAAACATACTGTGGGTGCCCGGGCCACTAACAAGAACATCTTTGGAAATGAGCTTTTCACACTGTTCAAGTAACTCCTGCTGTAAAGCAGATGATACATGGCCAAGTGGAAAAGACGTTGTAGAGCATTCTTGGCCAGCAGCTGTAGACATGCATTGCTGCTGCTAGCGATGGCTGGTGCTTCTGACCCTACCGCCTCAAAGCAAAACCTTCATTTGACCATGAGTGGGAAGGGGGATAGCTAAGATAAACTCAAGAGAGCTAAGAGAAACTCAAGAGAGGATTTAACCATGGGCTCTCTACAGAGAGAGGTCTGGTTGGGCACACAGCAGGGCCCTACAGACATTTGGTAAGTCTTCTAAAGGCAGAAATTTACATTGCTGAGGAGGCTGCATGGCTCCAACACATCAAGTGTTCATGGCCCAGGGAGCACCCTTTGAATGGCTAAACGGCTGCACGCGGCTCAAGGGCCACGAACTGGTCCCTGATGAGCTACACTGCAGGCAGTGAGCAGAAGCATCAGTGCCTGGGCTGGCTGCAGAGCTGGGTCATGAGCCCTGTTTCTGTACGGCAAGCTTCACATGCTTCTGAAGTAGAAATAAGAATACTGGAAATTAATTCCTTAGCTTAAACTGACAGGAACAGGGATGTGTCCTCCAGACTGTGGAACAGCTGTTTTTGCACAGCCTACACGTCGTCACAGCGCAGAGGCTTTGATGTAGGAAGTAAGTCCCATTGCAAAAGTCACTGGCTTTTTTATACTGGACCTAGACCCTACTGCACACCTGGACAGAGACTAGGGAAAAAGTAAAGAGGGACTTTGATCCTACAGACCTTTAAATGGAACTGCTGAATATAACTTTTGCTGTAGCAGTTTGGCTACTTACAATAATTTCACTATTGGCACGCATGAACAGAGATGTACTACAGCTTCATTTCTGCAATGGATCTTGGTTCTTGTTTGTTTGTTCATGTGTTTGTTTTTTAAATTAGTGTCAGGATGCCCATAGTCTCCATGATGAATGTTTATTTAAACCCCAGGTGTCTACTCTAAAGGAATTGTGCTTCGGGTTGTTCAGAGATGGGTACCATAAGGAGGCAGGCATTCCCAGTGGAGGCTGCTTTGAAGAGTCCAAATAGATTTATGTTCCACATACAGATAAAACCTATTTCTTGACTTCAGAGGGTTATGTTCTTGTTTTTTGAGAGTAACCCAGCTGAACAAGGTAATGATAGCTTGCAGTCTTTAGGGACTCTAGTTAAGATGCAAATAATGTTTACACATAGTACATGCATTGACATATACATTCTATACGGGCCTACTAGGCAAAGTGCACACGTGCATCTTTTTATGACTCGGAAAAATTACATAATTATACCACTAATTGCCCTACACTCAACAAGGCAGGCTTAGTTTAACATGCATTTTCAACATTCTTTAAATATAAATGGTGATGCCGTCAGGAGAGAGGCATAGTAGACAGGGTGGAGGAAGGCAGTGTGGGTAGGAAAAGAGAAGGAACAACAGAAGAACTGTCCTCTATCCGTATTTTTCAGAGGCTACTCAACTGACATATATATACGTGGAAAGTGAGAAACACAGGAGGACTCTTCCCCGATGAAGTCTCTTCTCATAGCTTTCACATTACTCTTTACAGTAGCTGGCTGCAGTGGAGGGGACTGGAACCGAGTCTGCTACTCAAAATAGCTTATTCAAAACAGAATGGGGAATGCCCAACACTGAAACAGTGCCAGGAAACCACCAAGCAAAACAAACAATATACTGTGTTTTTCTGAAGTGGTCAAAGGCTTCAGGACCTTGGGGAAAAGACACAACCTTTTGAGTTACTCTTGAGTAAACCGGATTGCCAGATTCAAGAATCAGAGGGAAAAATGAACTTGTGATTTGTTTTTATCTTGCTCTCCAGCTTGGTGAGCTCTCTGAAAACATTTAAGGTCTCCATATAAATGGAGGCTGGAGATTCTGGCAAGGACCCACCAGGTTTAGGTCCTGCCTTCCTTGCTTTAAATTAGTATTTCAGGGCTTTTGTTGAGGACTGATATAGTGATACGTTTCCTCCTTTTCCTCAGCTTTTAAATAATTTCTGTGTACCTCTATGGGCATATGTGCACATGTATGTATATATAATTTGCACTACAATGTCATCTGAGATGATGGAAATTCTTGAAGCATAAACGGTTGGTCAAGTATCCAAGTATTCAGGCCACTTGCCTGTATGTCAGTACTTTGGGATAGGAAAAAATATGTTTCTGTATTTGAAATCTCTTTTGCTAATATGATTATGAGAACAAAGGCCAGGCTGGTATTAAGCCAATACCACCAGTGTTTGGAAGCTACAAATTATGAACAACAGTGCCATTCTGGTCCTTTTAGCAGTCTTTTCACGTTAAACATTGTGCCAAAAAGTTATCTGAGGAAAAGCTATTTATTTCCCTTATGCTTTATTCTCAAGGAAGCCCAGCCTTTAAAAACTCCAGTAGAGTTCAATGCTGAAGCTCTGTACTCGAATTTTTTGGTTGCTATTAGATGAGCATTTTTCATGATTTTTTCCCCGAGAAGAAAAGAAAACTTCTCTCTCAGAACTACTGGTTAATTTTCTCCTCGATTCTCAAGTTGAACTAATTATTGCTTTTCCAGCCTATCTGCAGAACTGGTGGAAGAAGTTCTCTCTGCATGGGAGGGTATGGCCAAAACCACTGCTAACACCTTCGACTACTACTCAAATTGTAGAGGTTGCAAAAATGACAAAAGCCCATTTTCTCCTGTCATACTACATAGTTGTTACAGTAAAAATCTGCTCGCTCTCTCTCTCCCCCTTTTTTTTTTCCCTAAAATGCAAGCTCTTCATCTTTGCTCCAAGTTAGCAGGTGCTTAGAATATCCTTCACGTTTCCTTGGGACAGAAACAGGCATGTCCCTTGGAACATGTCTGTTGTGATTAATGCATGAAGAGCAGGAACGAATGCAGTAGGTCACTGGGTTAAATTTGGGACTGAATTCCGTAGGGTATAACTTTGCACCTTCTGCTCTTGGAAAAGAATACAGGTGTCGCCTTCCTTCTCCTTGGAGACTGGGCCACTCCCCGCTTGTGCAGCGTTTTCCACAACCAAACGGATACCAATAACAATGTTCTCCTTTGACAACATATATGCTGAAGGAAAAATGATTCTTTATGTTAAATCATAGATTTTTACTAATCTAAAAATAAATGAATAAATAAATAAATTCTAGTGACTACTGCAACAATATCCACAGATTTACAGGCCTGAACCTTGGAAGGCCTATCAACACATGCAAAAAACAATTTTCACATGTTTTTCTAACCATGAAATGACCAGAAGGTCACCGAAATGCCTACTTAGAAATTCTCAGAGCAAGTGCCAAGGGGGTACCTGGGTTATGCCATGGGATTCTGACAGTGCTTTTGAATCTTGCAAGGTTCTGAGAATTGTCATTTCTTCATCAGAAGGTTTAAGCAAGAGTCGCACCATCTCAGAGTCTGGCACGTGCCTAGATTCCTATTTACAGGTCCCTTTATCCATGGACTGGCCCTTATTCCAGAACAAAACTTCTTTTCCCGTTGCAGACAATAAATCATCCCTCAGCGAAAGGTGCCCGGAAAGCAATTGCTGCTGCTGCCAACACCTACCAGGCTACAGCTGGGGCAAGCGGAGAGGATGTGAGACGGGAACGGGCACTTTGACTAAGTGCAACTGCAGCCTAAAGGAGCCCAGAAAGAAAAGATTTCATGTACTTGGGTCCTGGCTCTGAGGGGTGAGTACAGCCAATGTAGCATCTGCACCTATAGTTTCTTAGAGGACTACAAAGACAGCAGAAGGCAAAGACAAGCTTTCCTTCTCCTGCAAGATCCAGAGGAGCTTATGAAAGCTTCTTTGCCATGGTAAAGCATGAGGGATTAAAGCTGCAAAGGCTGCTAAGAAGAACTTGGATTTTTATCTTTGTTTGAAGATACTTATATTATTTGTTGAGCTTTTCATGCAGCCTTTTGAAGTCTGTTTGGTTTCTTTGCCCCCACAGTACGACAATGTACTCAACACACTTAAAGCTGCAAAAGCCATCAAATAAAATCAAATAGGAGATTAACACGCAAACCCTAAAACTAAGCCACACTTTATCCCAGGGAAACAGAGTGGCTCGATTATTTCTGTTTGAATTAGCGCTGTCTGTCATGGGAGTTTTAATCTCAGGGCATTCCTTCTATGGTTCACAAACCCGAAAAGCAGAAAGGACCACCTAATCTGGCCTCCTAAAGGCAGTATCAACAGTTGTCTTTATCACACAGACTTGCAATCCTGACAGAGCGAAAAAGCCCAGCGGTTTGTTTGACAAGCTCTCTCTTCAAATGTTACTGGAATTATCTATACTTTTAGCCTCCAAGTTCTCTCTCAACAGATCCTGAAATAGCTGTTCCGCTATTTTACCCTGGACTGACGTCAAGCTAAACCAGCCTTCAGTTCCCTGGGACATCCCTTTTATCTTTTTGAAATATCGGAAATACAGTTGGCAGCCCCCCAATTTTCTGGAATTTCCCGTTTCCCAAGATTTATAAATTAACAGCCACTTAACAGAGCTTTTCGGCTACCTCCTCTAAGATTCCTGGATGTAAAAGTTACTAGGATGTGAAAATGTTTAATTTCAACCACTCCTGCCTGTCTCAGATCCTCCTTTGCTATAAGCAGCAAACTTTCTCTTCTTTCCACATCATCCACCGTTTCAAACACAAAAACCACCCTGGGAACATTTCTGCCTTTTCTATTTTCCCTTTTTTGATATGCGATTAATCAATGTTTTATCATGACTTCTATTTCTTCATTTAACCAGAACGGCTTCTCATTAGAGTAATGCTTTTTGTTATTGATGGCAGTGTAAAATCATAATTTTGAGCAGCTGGCAGAATATTCTTCAACAATTCCCAGTGCTTTCAACGCTTTTTACTTTAAATGTAATGTTATGCCAACACAACAGGTTCTGACTTTGGAAAACATCTTTTTCAGTTCTGAGCACAGTGCATGCATAAATTTATCATCTCCTGGTAGGTGGTGCACTCTGCTTGCACAGGGTCACCGTATGGGATTTGAGGCCCCGGGATTCACATTATTTAAGACTGCCCACAAATAACAGCGTTTGACAAACTGCTTCCCTTCTTGCTTCATTTTCTCACGCGGCAAGTTGTAAACCTTTATTTTCCAGTCCGTTTTTAAGAGAACCGCTCACACAAACTGTTCTGGATTCCTGCTCATGCGCCAGTCTCTCCAGTGCCTCTCCTGTAATGCTAAGAACTAAGAAGTCAAACGCTGTGATTCTTGTACAACCCTAATGGTTTAGACTTGTATATACCGAAAGTCCCGTAAGGCTGGTTTATGCGGTTGGGTATTCACTGACGTCAGTCTCTCCCTCTATGGTTAGCTTACAGCCCCCATTTGCTCATTTGTCTTCAAGGGGAATGTACTATTGGTAGAGAAAGAGAGGCCACCAAAACCAGACCTTCCCCACAGCCTCTGCAGAGCATAGCTTTGGAGAGCCACAAAATCCCAAGCTCTTCTCCACGCTCCGCCGCGTGGTGGCTGCAACCCGCCGCTACCTCCTGCCTTCCCTCTCCTTTCACAAGGGGATGGATGCCCCAGGACCCCTGACTGTACCATGTCTGAGGGCAACACAAAACAAATCAGTGAGGACCCTGTCCCCACGGTGGCAATCACTGTTGCCACATACCCTTCAGGACCATGGAAGGTTTGCTCAGGGCTGTATTTCAGGCAGCTGTGACCTATGGAAGCTTTGCCTGGCTGATGAAATGTACCCCATACCTACAGTCTAGACAACCTTTAAGAGATATTTGATGTACAAGCAGATGCTTATTTTCTGAGAAGAAAACAGTCCGTGTGCTTTTTCTGATGTGAATTGAGAAGCTATATTCTCCATAGATCTTGGAGACATGCAATTAAAGACTGTCAAATTTGCATGCACACAGGATCCAGTTGAAGGCTGAGCAGGTGATGCTATAACATTTCTTGCTTGACTTGACAACCTTATATTTTAACAGCTTCTGTGCATAATTTCCTTACCTTAAACAAACTAAAGGTGCCATCATGTAACCTGACCCTCGAGCCCACGCAGGTCAGGAGCAGGGTGGGAACCATGAGATTTCTGCTTCCCGGGTGGTGCTGCCTGACCACCACTCGTCTGCAAAATCACAACTGAGCTGTCTGCAACGCTGCACCAAATACGGATGGAGTGAGCAGAGCACAGCTCTGCAGTCCCCCTGGTTTGGCAGAAACCAGATTTCTGAGGCTGCATTAAGGAGAAGCCATCAGCTGCCCTAGGCTTTCTTTTCCAAAGTTTCTGGCTGGTCAGACGGATTTCCATGGGAATACCAACAGCACTGACTGCACCAGTGGCCCAAACCCACTCTCCAGCTGAGATCTCATGTCTTTGCTCCACAGCATGGGGGCACCAGAGCTTTAGAAGAGCTCAAAAAGATGCTGAAGATCGGAAAATCAACACATTGATTGGAGCACCTCTCCTATGAGGACAGGCTGAGGGAGTCGGGCTTGTTCAGCCTGGAGAAGAGAAGGCTGCGGGGAGACCTGATTATGGCCTTTCAATACCTAAAGGGGGCCTACAGGAAAGAGGGGGAAAATCTTTTTAGTAGGGCCAGCTGTGACAGGACAAGGGGTAATGGTTTTAAACTAAAACAGAGTAGGTTTAGACTAGATATAAGGAAGAAATTCTTTACAATGAGGGTGGTGAAACACTGGAACAGGTTGCCCAGAGAGGTAGTGGAGGCCCCATCCCTGGAAGCATTCAAGGCCAGGTTGGACGGGGCTCTGAGCAACCTGATCTAGTTAGCAGTGTCCCTGCTCCTGCAGGGGGGTTGGACTAGATGACCTCTAGGGGTCCCTTCCAACCCAAACCATTCTATGATTCTATGATTCTATGATAATGTCAAGCTTTATTTTCCAATTTACTTTCCCCTCAGCTAAAACATTTTGCTGAGAGAACATCACAGCAAGAAAAGGGTGACCCTGTGAACCTGAAGTCTGGCAAACCTACTGTGGTTCAAAATAAGGCTTTGTAGAGGGAAAGGACAAGATGCAAGGCAGGCAGTCCTATTTCTGGTGCATATGTAGAGTGAGAAGCACTGGGAGGTCTACATGCAGCAGGACTCAGCTGGCACATTCCAGCACTTATTTGGCAAGTTGTTGAGTGCCTTTAATCCATGCCCTTTAATGAGATTTGAGATCCCCTGCAACAAGTGGGATCAAGCCATAAAAGCATGAAGTCAAGGAGATTAAACTACAGATTAATAATTATACAGTATAAACAATCTGGGATAAAATAAAACTCTTTCGCTCCATTGGAGACTGACATGTTCATGTATCAAGCAGGGAATCTATAAAGCTCATTGATTAGTGTTTCAAACGA
This sequence comes from Egretta garzetta, assembly GCF_000687185.1. Taxonomy (NCBI): domain Eukaryota; kingdom Metazoa; phylum Chordata; class Aves; order Pelecaniformes; family Ardeidae; genus Egretta; species Egretta garzetta. The sequence continues at coordinate 322,830 of NW_009258727.1, forward strand.
AACTAATCTAAAAGCATTACTAATTATTAACTAAAATATGTAATACAAATAGCGCGCTAGGAAACAGTCAATACTTCCCAGTGCTTGCAACCCCCTAGAGCAACTTTTGTGCTAAAAAGGGGACCAGCCTAGATGGCAAACTGAGTGCTTGCCAGGGAGTTTGTCTCTCTATATACATGTAAAAGAGAACAGTCCGCAATGTAAAAACAAACATACTTTTTCCTACTTCTTCCCCCTCAACTTCTGCCTACTCTAACTGTACCTAATCTATATTGTAGGCTGCAATAAAAAATAAATAATAAAAATAGAAAAAATCACTCCACAAATCTTCTAACTAAATCCACATATTGTATTTCTTGGACGGTCAGAAGAATGTAAATATTGTTATGCAGGACCCAATCCAGTCTTTTTAGACAAACTTGACCACATAGTGACATAGCCTCATGGAAGGCAGAGACAATTTTCCACTATCAGGCCACATGAGGATCTTGCCATTAGCGCAATTCACATCTTGTAGAAATATGCTCAGTTAATTTCTACCTATCGGAAGTCAAGATCAGGTAAGTATATCTACAGATTCATGCCATTACTTCAAGAATTTAAGTCCTAGTAAGACAAGGTTTTGTTATATGCCCAAAGGAATGTTAAAACGCTTTAAAAAATACTTGTTGCTTGATGAAATACAGGAAAGTCACTACTTTGTTATGAATGACACGGTGCTTTTCCATCACAGCATACTATGCTCCAATATAGCACCTTAGAAACAGGCATGTATGTGCGTGTGCATAAAGTTACACATGTATATATACGTGCACACATGTGCACTATGTTTAATTAATATCTCTTAGAAAATATGTGTTATTGTCATTGCATGTTTCTAGAATAGCCCATGCTGCCTGGCATGAGCTTTCCAAACATTAAAAAATGACATCATCTCTATTAAAAGGGTCCTTGGGCCAGTCCTATCAATAGAACTATACAGACTTGCATCAAGGAGGAAACACTCCTCCAACTCTGTACAAATTAGGTAGCTCTGTATTAGTTGCAGCCATTATTCCATGCTTTTCTCACTTGAAGTACACACACACACACACGTATTCATCTCTTTCTTGCATGTTGCAAGAATTTTTCCAAAAGGAGCATAAGCAAGAGAAGAAATTAGAATTCTGAAAAGGATGTTTGTGCAAATATTTTTAGTAATAATAAAGGAGGAGAGAGATGTGTGAAAAAAGCTCTGAAATGGGACTAGTCCAGAGGCAATGGCGAAAAGTTGAAGGGATGGGGAAGAGCCAGGAGCAACAGCCACAAGGATGCTAAAAATCATGTTGTTATGGATGAGTGGAAGGGTCCAAGATAAAAGAAGGGAAAGGACCAGGCTTACCTCAGAGAGAGAGGAGGCTGGAGAGGCTGGGGGCTTACAGATCATGAGTTACACAGAAGGAGAGGAGGAGGGAGGGATGGCTGGAGAAGTTTCAAGGGAGAAGAGTCTGTAGTAAGGGGGCAGGAGAAAGAGTGGCTATTTTCCAGTGTTTTCAGTGAGCAAAAAGAAACTGAAGAAGCCAGAGATAAAACCATGGCATACTACACTGAGTGCGCAAGGATGCTGGGAGGGAGCAGAAAAGAGTGGGCAGGCGGCACAGAGAAGTTGCACTGCCCAGAACAGAGAGGGGAACGACTGCCAAGGAGCTTGAAAGAGCAGTGGGAACGGAGGCAACACCGAGAAAAATATTGCTGGAAATTGTCCTTTCCCCCACTGAGAGGTGGGATGGCGCTTTTTCAATGGGAGGCAAGGGGAGGGAAAGTTGCAGGCACTCAGAGAAGCAAACAGAGAGAAGTGTCAGAGCAGGGAAGAGATGAGAGGGGAGAGGTAGTCGCTGGTGAGAGGCTGGAGAGTGGGTGAGGACGCAGTGCCAAGAGACGATAATCCAGCTGATTAGAGAATTAGGCACAAGAGATGTTAAGCGAAAGGCAGAGAGCAGAAGAGGCTACGGAGGTGGCAAGAAAGCCTGAGCTTAAAATAAAACTGTCAAGCAGTCCGAATGCACCAGTCGTACGCTTCCCCTCTGCCTGCCCCCTCTCTCCAGCGCAGGGAGCAAACAAAAATCCAGCCACCCTCAGGCTGATCCTGGAGGAGCAACAGAATAGGAAAGAGGGGAAATAAAAGCTGGCTGACAATAGCTGCCCGTGGATAAAAAGGAGGCTTTTAGCACAGCTGTGCGGCTATATTCGATTTACGTGGGCTTCTTCATGCAAAACAGAGGCACAGCAGCGCAAATGGCTTTCTAAAGAAAGCACCGCGGACAGAAACTCCTGCGCATTAGAAAGAGAGAAAGGGAACGCTGATGTCCTGGGCTCCACCAGGATGCAGACGGAGCTGGGGATCCTGGCTCAGGCGGCCAGCACAAAGGCGCCTGCACCTCGCCATCCCCATGCGAGGCAGCGCTGTGCCCAGCGGCGTGAGGACCGAGGCACACAAAGCCCTACGCGCTTTCTTAGGTGGCTTACTATTTTGAGTTTGAGCTTGACATCCCCTTGTAATGAAAGGGCTCGCCTCCTGAGGAAAATGACCACCAAATACTATAAAAATCCTGTTCTTTGTGGCAAAGAAGTCCACCTCCAAATCAAGGAACAAAATGCAGTAGCCCTGACTGCACACTACATATTTTTGTAAATGTTCTTGTCTAGTAGCAAGTAATTAATCTTGTGCTAGAGCCTGAAAAGTCCCTACTAGTTTTTGAACTTGCAGATAGCTGGAAAATGCCTACTTAGGCTAGTGTGCACATCTTTGAGTAATTCCTACTTGCTAATTACTCTTCCAGAAGCTGCCAACAGCTATTCTAATGTTTTTCTAACTAGGGAGGGATATCACATGGCATTATCGTATATCATGTGAATTAACAACAGGATGCCAGTGAAGTAATGGGATAAAAATCAGGTAGTTGAGAAAGAAATTAAAGCTAATCGATTTGCACCAAAAATAAAATCAAAAAAAATAAATCTGCGGTACGTAAACAGCATTTCAGAAACAAAGGACACGGCTGGGGAACAAAAACAAAAGTGAAAACAGCATTTGCAGAAGTTGTCAGAGTAGATTCCTTCTCTTGGTGACAGATGAGATGAGACTGAAGCCCGAGACCCCTTGCAAATGAGACTCACTAGTACTCCACTAACCCACTGCAACCAGAGCAATATTCCCCTCCGCAACACAACAGATGTGATTCAAACTGGCAAGCCCTTGCACATAAAAAGCACGGCGCTTTCCCCTGCTCGGCAAGGTTTCTGCAATATTCATCGCAGCAGCCCAGAGGGAATTCCAGCTTGCGGTGCGCAGAAAGCTCGCCGGTGCTCCCGCACAGCACAGCACACCCCCATCCCCCCCCTCCATGGCTGAAGGGGCACTGAAGGGCACCAAGCGGGTGCTGTTGGAGGAACCCCCTCGAGATGGAGCTGCCGGCGGCGCAGGCATCCTGGGCAGCCCTTGGGCCTGTGTGGGAAGCGGGGGGAGGCAGCCTGGAGGGAAATCAAAGAGGTACCTTTACATATTAACTGCAGTGAGCCGAGGCAGGATTTGCAATAGGAACGTCTGCTCTGAAAATGGCAAAGGCAAGTTATTAACAGGACGAACGTCCACATGCGGTGTCTCAGGGGAACCTCTGGCCACCTTTGATCAAATGCTTTTTTCTTGGAATGCTGTTAAGCTGTGGTCATCAATCCTATTAAGGGAAGGGAAAAAAGGCTTTGTACCACCGCTTTCCCTCCTCACTCGATGCGACATAAAATACCAGCACATTAGCACAGGCAAAAGAAACGGAGCCTGGCTGGTAACGGCCACGCTCACGTATTTATGAAGCAGCCCAGGGAAGGAGGCTCCAGGCGCAGACGACGACTACGCAGCTCGTTCATCGAATGCCTGCAGCAGCAGCTCCCTGCTACCGAGATGTTTCCGTGAAATCCCTCCCCAAACGCTCTGCAACCCAAGTGTAAAAGCAACCACTTGCCTTGCTCTGATTGCCCACTTGAACTCTTCGAGAAGGTTGCATGTATTTACCATCGACCTACTGTACTGTGTTGCCAACACTTGCGGCGGAGAGACTGCAGAACCTGACTGCGGTACCTTAGGTGATCTACACACCGCTTTGCCTCTGCACCTCAAAAGGGCATGTAGGGAGACATGGCAGCATCCCCATTTACCGGTGGGCCATGGGGGTACAGGCAAACCTCCTGATTTAGGAGCTTGTGCTGCCACTGCCAGGGCTGTAGGTAAGGGAGAGATGATTACCTTGGCTTCTTGGCTCCTCCTCCAGATTGGTAAAATCAGTTAAAGGACAGGGCGATTTTCCTGATTGTTATGGCCTAGGCAGGAGCTGGAATTTGGCTCACATCACTTGTTCACGTGTTTCACTACTGGGCACTGCTACAGGGTTTAGCATCATCTCCCTGTGGCTTCGTCCTGTCTGTGCTGTGTATACACAAGCACACACCGACCATGAGACTCACAATGAACTCTTGGAATACCGGCTGCCAGCAGCCGACTCGGAGTCAGGAAAAACATGCTTCAGCAAGGGGTAGTGTCTATAAATATGGCAAAACTAACGAAGGGTTCCCCTTCCTCTTAAAATTAGCAGTCGGATATCTTGATGTAAACACATCACTCTGAATTTCACCAGCTTCACTATTGAGCACTGTTGCACTGCTGTGGAAGGAAAAGCATGAATCCTGTATGAAGCCTGTACTATCTGACGCATGGAAAGTTTTATTGTTGTGTTTTTAAAGGAGTGACATGAGAGAGAAAAAGCGTGAAGCCTAAAACCAGCAATGCACCAAAGTGTACAAGAGAAACGTTAAACAAGTCTCCCTGTGAGAAATGGAGAAGGTAGCTGAAGCCCCTCCTGTGATCAAGGCAGTGGGCAAGCTCCAGTGAAGAGTCCAGGAGAGGAAAGGGGCAGGTAGTCGTAAGAGAAGACAAGGGGGCCGATGCCGCCCTGGGTTGGAGAACAGGAAGCCTGTCCAGAAAAACTGCTCTGGGCAGTTTAAGTAATTATCTGTAAAATACAGGGCAAGAAAGAGCCCTCAGGACCAGCCAGACCTGGGGACTATAGAAGCCACATCTCACAAGCCAGAAGAACTCAGAATAATCCTTGCTAGGGCAGGCTGTTGTTTTCTTTTCTTTTTTTTCTTTTTTTCTTGGCAATCTTGCTTCATTATTTCAAGTCTGGTTTTAAGTAAATATTCATATAATCCTTAAAGGCGTCCTTAAATCTCATCTAGTTGCCCAGTTTTGCAGAGACAAAAGCAGAGTACTGCATTCACCCAGGTATGGTTGTCCCTCAAACCGGTGAACGGGACATCTCCTGCAGTGCCCAGTGGTGCTGCACAACTCAGCAGGAGCACAAGGATAATGAGACACATGCACCCTCATATTTAACGAAGGAGCCTGTACTGAAGAGGTGTCTTCCAGTGACCACTGCTAGACTGGAGAGCCCTTTAGCATGCAATAGGAGGGTGGAAAGAAAGGCTGAATGAATCATGAGAGAGCAAAAAAAGGTTGTGGCACACCCCCACACTTTTCCATTTCAGCTCTGTAAAGTTCAGCTATGTCCAGATGATGCTACTGGAACCACTATCCAGAGATAGAGAGAAGCGAGCGAGTCTGAATCAACTGGATTCTGCCTAAGAATTGAGCAAAATCCCACAGCCCAACAGAGGATGGAGGAGTTGTCATCATTTACACAGGAGTAAAAAAGAAACATAAGTCTGGCAAACCTTATCCCAAGGAAAGGAGTAATCAGGCAAGCTTCAAGTGCTGTCACTGGGAGAAAAGGTCAGGAAAAACATAGCCAGATTTATGAGCAGAAAATCCACCTGTCTCCCAAACCCCCTCCATGTCCTTGGGTGCAAACGTACTGCCAGCTTCTGCAGAAGGAGCCTGCCCTGGAGCCCCACGGGAGTGGACTGGGGGGACATGACAAGTGCCATGGGCCGATCCTTGCAGTAAAGGAGCAACTGCCGCTTAACCAATGCAAAACGACAGCCTCAAATGCTCCTGCAACGACGAAGCATCAGAAAAAGCCAAATGAGAGATGAACAGAAACATGCTCTCACATCCAGAGCCATCTGTCCCTTTTCGCTCGTTCTTGTTGTTTTACAAATTGACCTACTGTTCCAAATCCCAGATTTTCAGAAATAGCACTGGCTGAAGGTATCACCAGGAAGAACGATCAGCATCAGCTAACCAGGGTAACTGAGGAATTCTTTCCAGGAGGCGAGGCAGTGACGACAGAAGCTAGAAAACCAAAATCCCAGAGAGGGAGAAGCACGGGCCACTCCAATACATAGGCAAGAAGCAGCAGGACCAACATTTGACAGCGCAAGCCATGTTCTCTTCTGCCAAAAGCAGGTGAGAAGTTTAACAAAGACCGTTCCTGTTTTCCCATACAAACAGGGCATTTCAGAGGACAGACAACCATCCTTCCCATGCTATCCAGACTGGCCTCGGAGTAAAGGAGTCCAGAAAACCCAGGAGATTCCCAAAATCTACTACTTTACCAAATAAACAGCTTGTATTCTCCTGTGAACTGAAAATCCCTTCAATTGTTCCCAGTTACTGCCTCCCCACCCTGTATAAAAATAATTTTCCTCTCCAAGGTAATTTTAAATATCGTAAGTAGGCCTGGTAATGGCAGCCGTGTTAATTTAATATCCTCAGAGACCTTTACCATCTCTCCCTGTTGAGGATTTCCACAAAGCACCCATCCTCATCGTTTTTCAGTCTTTTGAGCCCTTAATTTCCTATTAGATTGGCATGTCTTTATCAGCCTGACTACTTTTACTGTGTGCTTTAATTGGCGGTAAGTGAATAACCCCCTCGCAAGGCCTTTGGTGGGGGGGGGATTTCCTTCCAGCACTGCCAAAGAAGCCACGACTTGCCGCATGTCCTCCCCCACCTTGGCACTCCCTCCCCCTTTGAAAGGGGGAAAAAGGAAAACTAGGAAACGCAACAGACGGTCTGAAATCCTCTTCCTGCGAAAACCATCGCTACGGCAGCTAGCTTAGGCAATATTTCAAACATTTCCGCATGTGCCAACAGCAGTATCCATGACTAGGGAAGATGAGACTGCTTGTGAAACTCCCCCATAGGCACCCTGTTTGCAACAGCCTAGTCCTCTCATTGAAGGCTCTCTTCTTTTCCCTACTCTAAATCCAATGCGAAAACTAATCTTCTCCTGATTTAAAGCTGACAGGTGGTACATGCATAATTAAAGATGACCTAACAGAGAATGCTCTCATTTCTGGCATATTATCAGACACTTAAGCAAAGCAATTATCAGTAGGCAATCTTTTCTGTCAACAGAGATTGGATGAAACATTTTGCCAGTCAGGAAGATATTGTAACGATGATACATATGTATTTGCAAATACTCCAGCAATATAACATAGACTTAAATCTCTCTCATCTCAGAGAAATGTCTTCATCACCTATGGAGGACTAGAGCCACCTCTTCTCACATTTCCCTGTTCCCCTGTGCTATTTCCACGGGCTCGCAGTACATGCTACATAGACTCCACCTTGCTCCTACTCGCATCAACCTCTTCCTTCAACCCATCTGCACTCCCTAAAAGTCCTGCCATTCCTCCCCGCTTAGTCTTACTGTCCTCTAGCTCCCTTACACCTGCGCTGGCTGGTAGATGGTTGACCTGTGCTCCAGAAAACCTTGTCCTCCAGCTTTTTTTTTTTCCCTAAAAGCAAGCAAAACCCCGGAAAACTTGTCCTCCCTCTTCCTTACTCAAAGGCAAACAAAACCCCAACTCCTCCAACAAAACCCAACCAAGCCTCCCTCAAAACCCCTCTTCTTAACCTGCAGTAGCAGCCACATGCGGCATGTCAGGTGTTGGGCGCTACGTTGTTCTCTTTTTTCCTCCTCGTTATAGCTCTTGCGACATGAACACCCATGGGGAGGAATTATGGACCTCATACGTCATGATGGACTGTGCCTGTTGTGCCCAACTATGTCTTACTCGCTCATCGTGGACCACAACACTGAACACCTTTCCCCTGGGAGCTGTGAAGGTGGAAGAGGTGAGTGGCCTTGCTCTCCCCAGCTTATAGAGAGGGCAAGCGCAAGTGAAGATTGGTTGGGAATTTTATGTGGAATCAACCCAAAAGTCTATGCTAGAACTAGGAACATCTTCCCTGCTTTTTGGTTGAACAAGCAGATGGCACTGCCTCCCAAAATAGCAATGTCACCCATGCAGTTTGAAAGAGGCAGAAACTTTTTAACCTAAACTCTTAAAATGCTTCCTTCAAGCAGTGTTTTGCAATGAATCCAGAAAGTGTTCTGTGCTTTTTTTTTTTTTTTTCCCCCTCCTCAGAAGGGATTTTTAAAAAAAAGGCTCTTTTGGGGAAGAAAACCAGGGAGAACAAAAAATATTTAGGAAAAGGAAAGCCTAAAAGGTGTGCGGTTTTCTTAATTTTGAGGAAATTAGGATTGTGAGACTTATTATAAACTGCAGTTACATACACACACGACTGCTCTTTACCTTACGAAAGAGCTGCTCTTAGGGTATAAAATTGCTTTAATATTGCACTAAGACAAGTGTTTTAAAAAAAAAAAAAAAGAAGCTTATGATAATGGATTTTCAAAGCAAAAGTAAAGCTGCTTTTCCCTGAGAATAGGGCTTTAGAGAAGGGAAACTTCACAATGCCAGTGGTGTGCATTTTGCTGCATTTCACAAGATCTCTCATTATTTAAATTCCGATGTATTTATGTCATACATGGATAAACGATCTTATTGTTCAGAACATGTCTTTATTTACAAAAGAGCTGCTCTTAGGGTATAAAATTGCTTTAATATTGCACTAAGAAAAGTGTTTTAAAAAAAAAAAAAAGAAGCTTATGATAATGGATTTTCAAAGCAAAAGTAAAGCTGCTTTTCCCTGAGAATAGGGCTTTAGAGAAGGGAAACTTCACAATGCCAGTGGTGTGCATTTTGCTGCATTTCACAAGATCTCTCATTATTTAAATTCCGATGTATTTATGTCATACATGGATAAACGATCTTATTGTTCAGAACATGTCTTTATATGAACATCTCTGCTGTTAGAACTAGCATTATTTTGCTTTTTTTTTCCCCCCTTGCCTTACCAAGTCAGAACAAAAGTCTCTTTTACTGCAGTTTTGGGAACTTCATGCAAATGGCAGTTTTTACACATCAATCGTCAGTTTAATAACACTAATGATAAGAGGGGAATTAACGGTAATGGGCTGACTTTTTGGCAAGCAAATCAGAGTTTATGGAGAAGTTTCTGCTATGTCAAACTTTCTAGCCCTGTGTTATCAAAAGCACCTAGCAATGAGAATTAAGATTAAACCACTGACTCGTTAGCAAGCGGGGCTTACTGAACCACAAAAAGATTGATTATTTAGAAATCCATTGTACAAGACAGGAAGGGATAGCAATAGTCTTCTGGGACAGCAGGGAGCCATTTACACAACAAAATACATTTGCCAGGGGATACAGATCTGACTGAGCAGGCTCAATATCTCTCTCAGCTTAAGTGATACTGGCCAATCTCCCAGTCTTCCCTAAGGCACAGAGTTTGGTCATTCCTTCTCCTCCCCTACCCCGCTCTTGCGATCATGATCACGGTACTTTGCAGCATTTAAAGTCCAGCCTTGCATCCATCGCTCCCATGAGTGACCCTGGTGACTTCCCAGGTGCTGGTTATAGGTGTTCGTGCCGCAGGACCAGCCTGGGAAATGGAAAATGGCATCATATGGATAGCTAGGGCAGTGAGAACAAACGGGTCTTCTGTGGATTGATGGATGACTACAAAGAGCCACATTTTGAAAACGTGGCTCGATCATGACCACAGGAATGACACTGAATATAAGGAAAAGCATTTGCTTTCCCAACACGCAAAAAAACCCCAAACCCAAACCCCTACATGTCAAAATGCCAGCTTTTGACACAAAATACCACAGGAAAAGTGAGCGATGGCAGATTTTTAATACTACAAACGGGTACTTAAGCAGGCATAGTAGTTTTCCATAGCAATGATGGTCTAAGGACAAACGTCACATGTCTTACATCTTAACTCCCCTTGTTATCCAGACAGACAGACAGACAGTCCTACACCTTGGGCCACTCCAGCCCAGTTCTAATGCGGGAAATATAGATACAAATTACATTTGCCTCCTCCCACTCACCTTTGGCCATGATCAGGACCTGCTAATAAATCGCTCTACTACTGAATCCCATCCCATGTAGGGCATCTTCTTTTCCACGGATGCCTTGCTGCTTTTTCACACTGCCTGTACGTTTGATGCTACAGTTTCCAGCTATGGGCTGTAAGGACTGAATCCTGCATCCTGAGGAGGACGGGCCATTTCCATGGAAGCATTTGCACAGCAGCCTTCCCAGAGTCAGTACCCTTCAGTTTGGCTATATTTCCTGGTTAATGCCCCCACACCTTGAAACAGTATTTCCAGGCAAAGAAGCCTACGCTAAAGACTGCTAATTTCACCACGCTGCATGTCCATCCTCCTGCCATGCGTGGGCTCTACTGAGAATCGAGTTTTGGAGAGGAGAAACAAAGCCCCGCTCCCTTATCATTATTTACAGCATGAACTTTCAGTGATGCTTTTCATGAGTAGGCAAGTGGAAAAATATGTTTTTAAGCAGTACAAAGTCTGCTGAAGTTTTACAAGGAGCCCCAAGGCAGGCAGGGCTCATTATGCGCCGCAGGAATGAAATGTAGCATCTTTGGGGAGAAGCTGTTTTATCGCCGAATGGCAGCTTGGCAGAACTGTGGGAGCTGGGCTGTCTCACCCACGAGCCAACTAGGAAATGACAGGAGCTTGTAGGTGTTGTCTGCAAGTAAGGTCGGAGACGGAGAAGCAGTTAAGCCCCATCCTTGAGGTGCTGCGCTGCTGAGGGTGGATGCAATAGGTCATTACAGAGGAAAAAAAGGCGAGAAGTAACTACGCCACTCAACACCATCGCTGTGGCTGGGGGCAAGCAGGGCAGCGTTAGCAGTGGGTTTGGGTGGGCAACGAGCAGAACAGTGTGAGGAACATATACGTATGATGTGCCAGTGTATGCATGCTAAAAGGGATGAAGTCTCTGGATTTTTGCTGCACTGTCACCATGACATCACGCTCCTAGCCTCCTGCATCACGGACCTCGCCATGCTGTCTGAGTGCCTCTAAACAAGACCATAAAGTTTGTGTCTCATGATCTGCTGCTGCTCACCACAATCCAGCCCCAGACGCTGCTAGTGAGAGTGGTAACAACCTTCCTCTCCCCACAGACTTATGCTAGAACTACCCCATAACCAAAATCCAGTCCCAAAAGCAAGTCCTCAGCAGAATGAAGCAATGCATTGAAGAGCCCTCCTTGAGCTGGGAACACACAACTAGATTCTTCCCAAGTCTGAAAGAGTCCCAATCCCTACTGAAAAAAGTGGGAGCTGTGTGTGCTCAGCCTTTTGCTGCAGGCTGGTATCTGCTCCAACCACCATCTCAAAAAATACTATTGCTTCATCAATACAATTGTAATTCAACCAAAAAAATTTTAAAAAGCATCTGAAGAGCTTTGCATGGTAAACATCAGAAAAACACCACTTTCCAACCCTGCAGCCAGTTGTTCTATAATATCTTCTGCTTTGTGCTGACAACCTTTTTTCCCTCCAATCATTCAGACACAATGCCTTCAGGTCTGTCTAAGTAATGTAATTTACTGGAGTGGAATTCCCTTGATACCTTCTGCAGCACTCAGTGACAGTATCATTTATACTCTACACTGTCATGCCATGACACTGATACATTGGCTTTCATCCCTCATTCAGCGCAGAGGGTGCAATTTCACCTTCCATTGTGCCCTTCTGCAGACTGCGCGTACAAATTCCCTCCATTCATTCCTAATTACAAACCTCTGCTGAAATACTCTCATTAGATTTATATTTCTCACTCCAAAGTGTCAATCTTATTTGAAAATTCCAATTTTCCGGAAGAGTCATCCATTAGCAGCAACCTCCGAAGCATTCCTTAACCGAGTGCATTAGAAGTGAAGCTGGCAGAGCAGAGACGCACTTAAAATACACCATTACAGCAAATCTCCATTGCTAATGTTTTTGCATTATTCGAGCAACGCAATAAGGAGCCTGCGACCGGCCAGCTCTGTTCCTCCAGCAAGCGACGGGTGTAAGCCAGCAGTCAACTGCTATGCCCGACTCTGCTCCCGTCCTGTGGCTGCACCACATCCCCCAGCAGCCGGCTGACCGGGGATCTGCCGCCGCCGCCATCTCACCGGACCTCCCGGGCATCACGAGGTGGCTGTTTAAAGGACTCCAGAAACTGAGAGCCATAGAAAGAGTTTATGACAACTGCAAAAATGCCCGAGTGCAGCTTGTTTGCTGTGGGAAAGTTAAAAAAAAGACCAAGCTGGGGGTTTCCCAAGGTAGCAGATCCTCTGCTATGCAACGCAACAGGTTGTTAGAGCTCTTCAGCTGCAAATCTCAACCGCATTGCTTCGGTCACTCATACTAATCCTAATTTAGTGGCCACACGCAGGACTGTTCCGTTCCGACTCTGTACGGAAAACACAACTCCACAGAGCAGCTCTGCCAAGTGGTTAAAAGAATCAAAAAGAGAACCCGTCTGCCTCTCCAAGAGAAAGGTAAACACCTTAAAAACCTCATCACCATACAAGGGAAAAAATGAAGAGCCCGGCAGCGGGTACTGATAGTTGCACAACGCGTCCTATGTGCCATCTCTAAAAATAGCCTGTGCAGCGATACCCCTGGAAAAGACCAGCATGCCTCATCCAGCTGGAAAGCGCGGCAGCGGTGAGCGGCGCATGAGTGCCGTCGCCGCATGACGCACTCTCTCCTGCCGTTATCTTCAAAGCCATCAGATTTGAACTCATCTGCATCGGGTGCAGCAGCAGAAAAGGGGGGGGGGGCGGGGGGGGGCATGTAGAGAAAAAAGCCACCTCTACATCTGTACCAAAAAGGGAAAATTCCACAGAAAAAATGACAACAAACACTTACGCCGCTTGTCAGCATCTGGTCACCTACAAGACCGAGACACGCAGGTGATTGTAACAGATGTAATGTTAATTCCCTGCAGCAAGCACTGCCGTGGAAACTAATTATTGCTGAAGTTTTGCCCCTTCCCACCTGAAATATTTAAAACCTTGATCACTGCATTAGCTTCCTTGCCTTTCGTACTTTGGATCAAGGCAGGAGCTGGTCCAATGGGCGCGGACAGATGTAAAAGCAGAAACGCGCGTTGCAGCAAAAAGGCAAAAGGAAGGCAGCAACGACAGGCACCGAACTCTCCTGAGAAGAGGGGGAGGGTTACACCAAGCTAATTTAAAGGGATTTCAAATTGCATAATAAAAAACTCACCGCCAACAGCATGTCTATTCCGTGGAACAAGCGCATGTGCCTCTAAGTGCCCCCAGCACCCCACATCCTCCACGCCACGCAGCGTTACTCAGAGCGAAAACCTATTGTCTTACGCGTTCGATTCTCAAGACCAACACCTCTGCTACCCTGCCGAGCCTGGAAAACCTGGAAAGGTCACAAAGCGACCAGAAAGCGGTGAAGCTCCAGCTGCCACGCAGCAGAAAGCAAGTTTTCAGCCTCTACCTTTAGTTCTGCAGCCCTTGGATAGATGCTCTCTCTACTCATCCATCGCAAGAATGACATCAAACTGAGAAGCTTGACATGCACAGGCACACTCATTCTCTGGAAATGCCACAGCTACTTAATGAGCGAAGCTGGGACGGCACCAAACCTTACACCATGAAGCTACAAATTTCCCTGCGCGCGCTGACAACACCTCTCTAACGTTTCTCTTGGCCACGAGCTGCTTTATCAGTTAATGTGGTCAGAACAGATTTTGTAGCTCAAGATATTGCAACTAATCTAGCGTATTCCTCACCGGTGCAACTACCTGGAAAAGCTACCAAGACAGTGTATTTCAATACAGTCACCCTAAAAAACAACCCAAAAGGATTTTACGTGCCAGAAGTTAACCCTGAGAATTTGTTTCTTGATGCTCAGCAGAATTTTGCAGATTCCCTTTTTTTCCCCCGCTTATTTTTCTTTGCCAGAAGATGAAGTTCTGGATCAACAGTTCAAGTTACACCAGTGAATTTTTGGAGGGATGATTTTAAAGATCTTTCGGTCCCCTCCAAAGCCGCTTTTTCCAGAGAGCTGAACAATTTTGCTTCTAAAATTCTTTCATCACCACCTCTTACTTACGAACTAAGCCTAACTCCTTTTTTCTTTTATTTTTTAAGTAAGAAGCTGATGAATTACCATAGCCAGACCACACTGCAAGTAAACTCTGCCTCTCCTTCCAACACAGACCCATTTACAAGCATTTAAGCCTGGGACTCACCAGACAGAGCCGAAGCTGCAGGCGAGCCAGTCATCAGAGCTAAGAGAAGGATTATGCTTGCTCTACAAATTCTGAAGCATTTGAATCTTATTTTTAGTTGTACACAAAGGGCAATAAATGGAAAATCTTATTGTAACCACTGCTTTTTCATGGCCACCCACACTTACAACACCTACAGCAAAAGTATATAAATGCAAAAACCCCAGAACTCAATGCTCATCTGAACAAGGGATGCAAACTAGCTAATTGCTGTTACTTTTTTTCCAGTTTGCATTTAAGAGTGCCATTATATTCTGTTAAACATCGAGGACAGCTATTCGCATGCGTTAGGGTCCTTCTCTAAGTTAGCTGACGGCTGACTGACTTCCCAATGATGACATGGAGGAGGTGCCTCTAGTCCTTCTCTAAGTTAGCTGACGGCTGACCGACTTCCCAATGATGACATGGAGGAGGTGCCTCTCCCTAACTCTCAGTTTCTCCCCCCACTGCCCAAACTACTGAGGTACAAGCAGTTAATGCTTCACTTACCTGTGAGAAATTATGCCGAATACTCTACCCAGAAACTGGCAATTAAAAAAGAAAATCCCTTTACACTCATAATAGTAGAAGAACTTCAAACAAATTGCTGTCAAGGATGATTTCATTGTGTTTAAATCCACATTACTTCAAGTCGCTTTGCAAATTACTCTTTAATTTTATAACTAAAACTCCCATGTCTACTACGATGCCAGTTTACCCTCCTGTCTGTCCCGTGCCCGATTCTTTCCATTTACCGAAAGCAACACAAGCATGAACCTAATTATCATCTGAAAACCTGCAGAAAGCTAACCCAATTAGCTGAGTAAAAAAGAAATAAAGAAAAAAGGTCTGTCTTAAGGCCAGACTCAACAAGAGAATAGGTGGTGCCACGTCTGGGGATGGGGAAAGGAGAATGAACAATCTCCTGTCATTAGTTACCTTGCTGTCTCTGAAAATGCAAGTTATTATAGCCAGAAGAGCATCCACGACAACACTTTTACTTCTCAGCTCTTTGCAATTCATAACAGGAAACACGTCCCGTAAGCTAGCAATCAATATTCAACAAAATAATCTGAGACAAAGTGCCAGCTCTGGAAAAAATGTACCTTTACCTGGCCTTGCTCATTAATAGCCCATCGCCTTCCCGCAGCCCCCGGGCAAGCCGAGCGCGGAGCTGGCTGCTCTCAACGCACGCCGCTGAAATCAGGTGTGTGCTTTTCTGCCGAGGGCTGAGGCCGTAGGACCCGTGTGCTGAATGCTGCAGAATCGCGGGTATCTAAGTATTGTGAAAATAAATGGGTCATACACCACTGAGCTAAGAACCACACCACCCCCAAGCCGGGCGCTGAATGACTGTGCAGGGCTCTGCCAGAGGGAGAGGATAGGGTGAACCAGTAGTGAAAGCAAAACTGATGCGGTGAGATGGATTTTACTTTTCACTGGTTTGGGTTGTAGAGAAAGTTGATCTCACCATCACCGTTTCTCAGTCTTTTCTTTAAAAAAATAAATAAATAAATACATAAAGCAACGCACGGGCAGGTAAGCCGTCCTGTGGAGGTGGGCTGGCACCTCGTGTCCCCGTCCCCTCCCCGGTAAGGGGAAGTGCCGCCGGCCCCGGGCGGAGGGAAGGCTGTGACTCAGTCCCTCGGGCTGACACACGCAGGCACCCGGGCTGTCACCTGCCGCAGTGAAAAATAAAAGTCCTTGCCACAACACGGCGGCCACGTGGGAAACGCCGAGTAAACAGATCAATGACACCGCGCTCCCACGCAGCCCGTTGCACCGCTGGGGCGATGAACAAACCAACCTGTGGTCAATGGCAGCAACGGGGAGAGGTGTCAGAGTAATTCGATTTCGTACCGCGTGCGATACTGCAACAAACACCACTGTCCTCCCCCGTCGTACCAGCTAAACGCAAGCAGGATGCTCCTCCCACCCGTGTGGCCCGCGGCCACCACGTGTCCCCGGATGGGGATGCCTCCGGCACGGGGCTCCGGGTCAGAAACATCCAGAGAGGTTCGTTGGCTCGCCGCCCACACACGTGGGCACGCGCAGTCACCATGCGTCAAGCTATACCAGCGCTTTTCAGAGCACACCGAAAATATTTGTCCAGATATGTATTTTATTTTTTTTAATTATGTATTTTTATATATAACTATTTTCATACATATAAAAAGAAATATATTATTTACACACACACACACACACATATAAAAATAAAAAATATATTTAATCAACAGATATATTTGTAGTAAACAGTTATCAAAGCCATCCCCAGCCACCCAGGCTGGGGGTGCAGCCTGCCTTGGGTACAGAGTGCTGATGGTGCCGAGGAGCACCTGATCCCACCAAGGGACCGATGCAGTGCCAGCAGCGGTCAATGGCTCTATGCATTCTCAACAGGGGGGCAAGCAGGAGCAACCAGATTTATCAGTGGCAAAGAAAATTTCCCTTAGACTGTAGGAAAATACTTTTTGGCCATCGTAAGCGCAACACCTGGGACAGGGTATCATGGGAGGCTGTGAAGCTCCTCAGGGCAGGAGATGTTCCACACGTTGGTGCAGGAGGTGCAGAGCCCTGCTATGCCGGTACCATAAGATGGGTAAGAAGATGCCTTGTCCATCATAAAACTGGCACTCCAACAGGAAAACATACCAGAAAAATCGTGAAATCCAGATATGGCCACAGTTTGCATCAAAATCCTGTAGGATAAAACCACCTGTGTCCTCAGCTATGGCTGTGGCACTTGAGAAGTGGGTTTAGTACTGAGAGTTAGGAGTATTTGGTAAGTCAATGTTCAAAGGGATGCGACTTCACCTTCAGAAATCTGATTTCCTTCTTAATCCAATCAAGTTACCTGACCTTTCAGTGCAGATTTAAAAAAAGATACATTTTTCCCAGGCTGCGGTGGTAGGCGGGTGACAGACATTTAATCACCAAAATCTGCATCTTAAAATTTTACATTATTTACATCTGCCTACAGATGGTGAAAGGATAAATTTCAAGAAATCTTATTTCAAAAATTTTGAAATATTCTTCAGAACTCATAGCCAGCAAATGTGAAATTTGTGTGCAGAGGTTTCTCAGTTTTGGGTTGCTTTTTTTTATTTGTCCATGAACAAAACACTTAAAGGCCATTGCTGAATTCTCAACACTGCATAAGCAGTACAAATCAGGGCAATTTATTAGGCGCAGAATGCCATTGTTTAGGATGTTATTTTTGCCACTTTTAAAAGAAAAGACACAGGTAAACCAAAGCGAAAAACATGAGCAGAGTGTGGAAATTGCTAGAAATCTCTGCCCGTCTCCGCTGGGATGCCAGCAGCCCTGCCCCAGCATCTGCTCCAAGGCACGGCCACGTCCCCAGCGCCTGAGCAAAGCCCCATTCGTACACTGCCATGAGCGATCATTCGCGATAACGAACTGTGACCTGCTCAGCAAAGAGCACAGCTTCTCCTAATTCCTGTACTCCCTCATTATAACATACACAGTCTAACCTGCCCATGATTTGTTCCCAGGGGACCTGGAAGAATGTTTTTTTTTAATCTTGGCGCATGCACTATAACAGGGGTTTGTAACCTGCTCCGTCGGAACAAGGAAGAAACCTTCTGCTTTGAATTCAAACATCAATATATATTATTTTTATGGAGATCACATCAAGCAGCATCCTAGTAGTATTACACAAACTAAATAATAAATGGAAGGAGGGGGAAGGTGTACTTGTTTACTAAATAAACTGCACCCTGGGAAAAGCAAGAAGAATACGGTTGTTACAGCTGGGTCAACCTTGTGCAACTGCTCTTTCCAACAGGGCTAATTAAGAAAGTAAAGTTCACATCTTTCTATGGGAATTGCTATAACAAGGTAATTGTTACAAGCAGAGTTTGTTTCAAAAAAAAAAAAAAAAAAAGCCAGGCAGCAGGAAACACTGAGAAATTAAGTAAGCAACCGGCAGCTTGCCCTCACCATCCACCTCATCTGCACGCACGAGGGGTGCAACCCTGGCCAACAACCTGCCAGGTGACACATGTGTTTTCCAGGAGTTAGAGCACAGATCATGTTTTAAAAGTTTGGCATATCTCTAGCACCGCAGTAAAAAAAAAAAAAAAAAAAAAAAAAAAGGAAAGCACGTATTTGATGACACCTCCTATATCCTTACACTGGTACTCAAGTTTACTTGGTCCTCGGACATGATATTACTGATGGGAACAGGGACTTTTGATTATCTAGGACAAAACTTCCTATGCACTTCTTGGAATGAGAGGTTTTTTTTTTTTTTTTTTCCAATGTATATCCATTCAGTTTCTGGCTGCTTTTTCAGGTCTGCTAAGAAGGATGCCATTTTTAAAGCTAGTTATTCTGAAAGGGTTTTTCATAGTGAATTTGCAAGATGCCTAATGATAAGCTTTTCACACATGGTGAGAGAAGCCTGCAAAAAATGGTGAATAAGGCTTCCAAACCTCATGGGAATGGTGCTAAGTAGGACTAATGAACAACAAGTTGTTTCTGCCTGCCTGGCTGTTACAACTCATATTTTCAAGTTTTTTTCCCTTAAGCACCAGAAACGAGTTTCAAGCCAGATCCAGAATTCTCCTGTAGTCAGATGATTCCTGCTATCGGGGTTTGATTAATAATTGTACCATATATTGCCAAGCCCATAACAAAATGGCAATGCTCTCCCTTTTTCGGAAAACAAAATCAACCCAACACCTTGTAAAGCCTCTTTGACAGAGATTTCTGTTACTACCCAGCCTTTCTCCATTGCCTACTACTTTACTATTACTTTTTGCTGATATTCATCATGCCAGAAAAAGATTTTTCCTTTCTTTAAAAACTGAATTTCTGCATGCGTTAAAAAACCCTCTCCTTTTGCAACAGACTTTTCTTGTTTTAAGTAGTACATCTAGTGTCTCAGAAGCAAATAAAGTACCTCAAATGAAGGTATATTTCTAATATAAACTCTTCAGTTCCAAAATGCTCCTATTTCTTTAGAAGTAGTATTACAAATCAGTTCCAAAAATTAAAAATGGTGTTAGTAAGCATTCAAGAAAAACTGACCAGCTATGAGCGCGGCGGTCGGCTTCACTGCTCTGTCCTGATTAATCTACCCTGTCCTGCTTAATCATTAAACTGCGTCGTATGAATTTGTCACTGCAGTGAACGCACAAGTGCAGGAACATGCACAGTGCCACACTGCGAACCACAATTTTGTATTATCTCTGGCTCAGGCGGCCTTTTGCCAAGCTGCTCTATACCACCATCTGAAAGATAATACCCTCCTAACCACAATGAGATTTGGTTTTATTTTAAAAAATTAACGCAGTAAAGTTGTGCTTGAGCCCTTTCCTAAACTCGGCAGCTCTGGGGTGTCCCACCCTCTGGACAACACAGACCACCACATCCGTGCCATCCTTATCACAGAATCACAGAATCACAAAATCCCAGAGTGGCAAGGGTTGGAAGGGACCTCGGGAGATCATCTAGTCCAACCCTCCTGCTAAAGCAGGTTCACCTAGAGCATGTTACACAGGACACATAATGGTCTGGAGGCTTCTTCCCCCTGCAGATCCATCCCTGAATTAGGGTTAGAACCACTGGCAAGTTAAAAAGGGTCAAATCAATTTCTCCCCTCTAGAATAGCCCAGCGAATCCATGCCAGGCTGACGCTATGTGAAGTTTCAAATGAGGATTTAGCCATGATGGGGGAGGAAACGTGTGCACAGCACCACAGCCTCTCCCCGTCTTGGGAGGAAAAATCAAAGCATACAACACGCACCAGGAACTACTACTGAAACTGAGGAGATAGGAAGAGGGGTCTGGAGCCCCCTCGATCCCTTTTGTCCCTAGTAGATTCATGCACGGCTTTCTGTACCCTCCTACAGGCAGGTGGAACAGCTAACTCCACCTGGAAGGAGCTGGAGGTGGCAACGAAGATACTACTGATGCTTAAAGAGCCTTTTGGGGCAGCAGGCTGAAAGGAGCAGCAGCGCCAGGGCTCCTCTGAGGTGCACCAGGAACTACTACCGAGACTGAGGAGATAGGAAGAGGGGTCTGGGGCAGCAGGCTGAAAGGAGCAGCAGCGCCAGGGCTCCTCTGAGGGAAGCATTCTGGAAGCCCCAAAGGAGAAGGAGGATATGGGTTTTATGATGGGAAAAATACAGGGATGCCTGCAGTCCTGCCAAGCAAAGGGTGGCCTCCAAACTTGCGCAGAGCACGTGCGGCTCTGGCACAGGACACCGAGGTAAGTGTACGCACGCTTACCCAGTTGTGGAGAAAAACGAAGTATAATTAGGGGGATGGGGTGAAGAGAAGCTATTTTAAGTACTTCTTGCTACGGTTTAATATGGTAGCAGAACACTTAGAAAAGCCTTCAAAATGACAATCACCATTTAGGTTAAAAAAGCAAGTAACTACTTCAATAACAATTTATTCACCACCTAATGTTTGCTGTTGAGTTACAGCTTTTACAGTATTTTTCTGAAGTATGATGTTTACTGCCTCCACCTTGCCTCCCCAAGACCCTTTTTTTTTTTCTTTTTTTTAAAATAGAAAGGAATTTGAATCATGACTTACATGTAACTTCTCTAGGTTCTGTGCTGGCTAAAACGTTCTCACGATGCAGGAAACAGGATCAATGGAGAAATTAAGAGGCTGCAGCAATCCATTAAGAAGTGGCCCTCCAAAGCTTTGTAGGGCAATGTTCTGGCAACTCAGTCGATAGCAACCTAAAATAAAGGCAGGCATTAAAAAATGCAAGCGCTGAATCTTCACAAAACCCCTCTTTTTTTTTTCCCCTTCTAATTCTAAAAACAGTTGGGGGGCTTTTTTTTTTTTAAACACAAAATGTCTTGATGTCAAACACAACAGTTATGTCGTGCCTACTGCGTAACTCCTCTTACCTTTAAGCTATAGACACCTTACAACAAAGACTATGTTTTTCTTGCATTTGTATAGCACCCAGACATATGAAGCCCCACAGAACAGATAAACTAACACTTCTGTGATTATAATACCAGATCATGCCGCAGATATGTGCATACTTATGCACACATACTAAGAAATTCTTCACAATGAGGATGGTGAGGCACTGGAAGATGTTGACCAGAGAAGCTGTGGGTGCCCCATCCCTGGAAGTGTTTAAGGCCAGGTTGGATGGGGCTTTGAGTAACCTGGTCTAGTGGAAGGGGTCCCTGCCCACGGCAGGGGGGCTGGAACTAGATGATCTTTGAAGGTCCCTCCCAACCCAAAACATTCTGTGGTTCTGTGAGACTGCACATCACACCAGAAAGGTGTTCCATCAAAACTAGCAAAATGATCTAACAGACTTTAACCAAAAAATAATACTGGCATTTGTCAAAGCTTCACTTTGATTTCATCAAGGAATTTAAGTCAGGAACATCAAATTTGTTCCTTTGTTTCTACTTTATTCTGGAGAGCTTCAGAGAAGAAACACCATCAGTGTAGTTCGGTATCCCCCGGTTAATGCCATTTATGTCATGCTCTTCTACCCACCCTAAAGCAAAGCTACCTGCCATGCCAGTCCGTGCCAAAAGAAAATTGGAGAGGGCATAAAATGTTCATGTGCCCACAGCAAATTCATTGTGCTTCCACTGCCATGCAAGAATCCTGGGGCTCAGTCCCCAGAGGAGAGGCACTGTGGGATGGGGAGGGCTGCTGAGAGCAGAGCTGGGGGGCTGGAAGACGGGGTGAACCCCCCCCGAACCCAAGTCCTGGCATCCACACACAGCCCAGATCCAACCCAACGCCCGGTCCCAGCTGACTCCGAAAAGGCTTTCCCCATCTCCCAAGGAAGCGGTCACACTCTGAAGTGGTTGAGGAGGAGGGTGGGACGGAAATACTTGTGGAAGGAGAAGTAATTAGTTTTAAGTTACAGGGATTTTCAAGTTGAAGTTTTCAAGTTGCCGGTGACCAACACTTCACTGTTTTCCTGGAAAAAACATTTGAATGCTTAACTACTATTTACTTGACTAAAGTTGGCAACTGGGAGTGGAAAGGACAATGATTTTCTTTTGAACAGAAGGGGACAGCAGCAGTACAAGCAGTGGCATGTATCTATCTTCCCACGATAGACACAGCATGGACTGTGTCTTTTTAAAAACTACTATTATTTTTCTGAAACTTGCAAAACAAACTCTTCAGTAAAAACTTCTGGTTTCTCAAGAAATGTCTACTGACTCCATTAAAAGTGAAAAAATAATGCAAAGCGGTGCAAATGAAAGAGGTTTGGTTGTTGTTTCTTGTAAGTATGCAGTTCCTGGTAAAAAAAAAGTTCAATCAAGTGTTCTTTCTGAGCACTGACGCTACAGCCTTTCACTCCCAAGCCTTGTAGAGATGTGGATCACTGATGAAAAGTAGGTTATTTCTGCTGGATGGCACCCTCCTAGGTGATTTACCAACAGATGCTCAAATTACTGCTACCTTTAAGGATTACCCCTGTGGGTTCTTGAAAAGAATCATGAGGCTGTGCTAGGCACACAATGCTGGTGTCTCTTCAGTTTATATAATTTTCTCCAACTGGGCATAACATCCGCTGACAGACTGTAAGAGGACCAAATATTTATGGTTGCAAATATACATTATCTAAATTGCCTATAAAACTAAAAATATAAACTCCAAATCTGTTCAGTCATAAATCACTGGTAGAACAAAAATAACTGTTGCTTACTCAATAGCCAAAGGAATAAAATCAGGGAAGGCTCTGTTTTTTCAAGGACAAGTTAGTTTTCTGAGCTAAAATTGCACTTGCCACAACGTATCAGGAGAAAAGGAGAATAAACAGAAGCAGGGAACAGGAAAACAAGAAAAAAAGGAGAGGGGGGATAGGAAGACTTTCAGTACCACCCTTTTCTGAGAAGGTGTGATTGATGTTCACTGCTGGAGAAAGCATGAGGCTGCATCCCAAACATTTCATTCCCTTCTGCAAATGTCTCACTCCATATCTCTCCCTATGTTCCCTAGATATTCTTGCCCTGCGCAGGATGATCCAGACAGCATCAGGTTTTACACATGATCTAAAACATGAAAGCAGGAATCTCTCTGCCCAGGGGTCAGCTTAGGGTAGAATGAAACCTAACCCCACGCCTACACTCGACACGAGGGCTTCTTCATGCTTTCCATTTGATAAAGGAATTTTCTTTCTGAAACAGGCAAATTATTAAAAGCAAAACTGTTGCTGCAGCTGTAAACTTACAAGGAATACATGAAAACTGAGGTTATATGAAATGAAGAGCCAGTGGTGCATCTACTGAAGAGGAGTTCAGCATTTGAACACGCTGACCAGCCAGGTTTACAGGATGGGAAGAGTTGGATCCTAGGCAGGGGAAGATGCACTCTCCAGTCCAAGGCTTGCTCATGTCAAGGTCTCAGCTCTCAGCACAGACCTGCACATGTGGGCAGTTACAGGATCACGAGAGGCCACAAAATCATTGTTCAATGTCAACTTGAAGACCCAGCTCCTGGAGTCATGGGGAGTGCAAGGAAACTTTATTTTAAAAAGAAGCATCTGCCTTCGTAGCTGCATAGAAAGCTAGAAAAATAACAATACTTCAAACCAGACATTATAAGCTTTTTCTTTTTAAACTTACATTGTTTAACAACCTCTTGTACATTTTTGAACCAGGTTACCTTTTTTTCGTTTTTCTGAGGGCTTCCAGTACTGCTTGGCAGCTCAAGTTAGCACTGAAGAATGCAAACGTAAAGGAAGATGCACCAGACACCACAATTGGCAGAAGGAAACATGAAGCTAAAAAAGTATCTACTTCAAGAAAACACCTGCCAGCTTGTATTTCTGTTGTACAGAGGGTGCGTTTCAAAGAGAGGTTTTGTTGTTAATGCAAAATAAAGAGAGCTTTGATGCTTAAGAGGAGGAAAACTGATAAGTTCTTCAGTTTGCAAGGAACAAACCAAGAAAGATGATTTGAGAAGAGCGTGATGAATGTACCTGGGTATTACTCCCGTTAGCATGAAAGATGTTTCAAACACAGCAAATTGTGTAATCGTGCTCAAGAAAACCAGAGAAGTTGGGCAGATAATGAGGGAGGCGAGCAATAAACATGCCGGGCTAGCGAACACACCAATGTTCACAACGGGCACATAAGGTTAGGGCTAAGTAAAATGAACCCACATGACGAGACGAGTTGGTGAGCTTCTTACAGATGTGGACAGGAGGAAAAAAATTATCTAAGGAATGCTGCGCACCAGCAAGCAGGAAGAAGAAGCACAGATGTGCAAACAGGGCTGGTGTTTTCCAAAGCAACGCATCACTTGGTGGAGTGCAACGCTTCTTACACAAACGTGTGCAGAAATTCGTCCCAGTGAAGTCAAGGATCCCAGGCTGTTTCGTGCAATACCATCACAGATTAGCAAACGTGTTTCCTTTACGTTCTGTGTGGTTTTGAGTGAAGCTGAAGAATTTCTTTCTGGTTGAAACAGCTTCACTGGAACATTTGTAGCTTGCAGCTGCTTGAAGGATTGCCTGAGGCTGAGAAGGCATTTGCGATGCTCCTGACATCTAGCGCAGGATCTCTCCCTGAAATCTGTAAATTAAACCCAAGATGATATCAATACCTACGTCAGAAAAGACGTGCGGCCTGCCTTCACTATCAGTACATTTAATTTCCTCCTGATCATCTGCTTGGTTCTTCCAAAGAGAAGGATCATGCTCGTCCATCACTCCTGCTTGTGCTCATGTGCACCGTTTGGTCTGGGGCAGCCAAAACCAGGAGTCTGAAGGGCACAGCAGCTTCTTCCCCAGTGCCCAGAGGTGGCATGCAGAAGATCACCACAACCAAGGAAGTGTGGATGAGAAGCAGGGAGGCACCCACTCAGGACCGCCAGGACCGGGCCCTGCGGCATGTCCCTATCTGGGAGAGCTGTGTCAACAGTCAGCGGAGACGAGATTGAGCTGTTCGTTCAGATAATGGCAAAACCACGCGAGGAATCAGTCTTGCTAGAAACCACAACTGAAGTCATCAGGAGAAGCAGCAAGATAACCGCCGGTGGCTGACTGAAGGGGAAGGCAGCTGCTGCTACCCTGCCCTGGCCAGGGAAGGGCTCCAGGGTCTGCAAACTGGATTTTCCCCAGCTACACTTAACAGCACCAGCTAGGCTTAAACGGAAAACCCTCAGAGGAGCTGGGGGATGTGCGTGGGGGGAATTTTCCACCCCCTCTTGTCCTCAGGTTGCAGTTAACTCTGACACATCAACCAGGCTGGGCTAGGAGAGGCGGGAGACTGTAGTTCAAGAGCATCACCACAGGAACTTCTAAATCTTTTTATGTAAAATCTGAATGACTTTATCATTGGAATATACTTGACCACGGTAAAGCCACCGTTGAAAATATTTTATCTTGGTGGTATGACTCATGAAAGAATGGCTAGGTATAAAAGGAAAGTCAATATATGCTGTGAGAAAGACCCCCACACAACAATATTACCAAATGACACAAGATGAGTATTTATGCCCCACTCAGTAAAACCAATACACAGTGAAAGTCAGAGCCTAACACTTTGTGTCAGATCTGATGAAAATTCAGTATCTGGTTTATTTCTAAAAGGACCAGAGATTTTGGTTAATAGACGTGCAAACAGGAGAAAATAAGATGGTTCAGTGATGAGGAAGAAACTGCTGTCCCTGAGCCTGGCTTCACAGAAGATGACACCAGACTAACCAGCACTGGGTCTCTCAGGTAAGGATGCTTCCCAGGGTGGCACGAAATGACACAGCTCTCTGAGGTTACCCTCTGGGACTCCTGCCCTGATGCACGTGAACCGCGAGAATGCACACCTGCCCTGCCAAAAGGATGTTCCCGGCGTTGAACGATTATCACAGTCAGACTCTTAGTGCTGATTTCTTTTAAAAAATGCAAATTGAGAAAACAGTTAACATACAGAACGAAAGAACGGGCCACAGTCAACCACAAAAACTCCCCATAAGGTTCAGCATGTGGGAAACAGATAAGTAAATGCTGCGAAAGATGAACAATATTTAAGTATTAACACAAATGGCTTTTTTGGGAAGGTTTATCTGGCATCTCTACCGGTTTTCCTCCAAGCTCTAATACAAAAATAACTACGTCTAACTGCGACTGGGAGAGATGGCAGCAGCTCAACTCAACATTGCTCCCTTTTTTTCTCGGTACTCAGAAAAAAACCCTACTGTCTTACAACATCAGACAAACTAATTTTCAGGTGATTTCAGATCAGGATGAAGTCAGCGATGCATTTGCCAGTTCAGAAAGTTCAGCCTGTGGTCTCATTTTCATCAGCCTGTGAAACGAGAACATACGTGCGCAACACGAGGGCAGGAGAAATAAAGCCTTTCTCTGAGCTGTACAACTGGTCTGCCACACTCTAGCATGGAGTGAAAGAGTTATCCTTTAGCTCATATAAATGCTGAACGCAATGGTTGAGCATCAAACTATGAAGCAGAGGGAGCACAGGTTTTGAGCTACACCAGTGGCTGCTCCAAGTGACAAAAAGCCAAAAGCCAAGAGTCATCTACCTCAACCTATTGAGCTCAATTCCTCCAGGAATCCACCTCCCCCTTGGGTCACCAACACAACCAAGCAAAGGCCAACCGCTGCTCCTCCCTCTCCTGCAGAGGTAATCTCCACCTGTTTTGGCAGAAAGAAGTAAGAAGAGCCATGGCGTGTGGAGCAGGACCCATTCGTGTCATCCCCACCCATGCCGATGGTCTACGATGAGCCTGTGCAAGCTGTGGTGGAGCCGAGAGCAGGACAATGCTGCTCCTCACGTGAAGGGGCTGCTTCTCCTTCTTCACACTCACACCAAGCAGGGGAAAGTTGTAAGACCTGAAAACGTTTTGTGGGTTATCTTCACTCATTGTAACAAACAGAAAAAGAGAAAGACAGAATTGTGATGGGAAAGGGCTTCAAAAATACATTCCCTGTTGGGTGAATTCAAGTCTGTTTAACAAGAAAAGCCAGAAAGGCCACACACAGTAATGCTGAGAAAAAGGAAATGGTACTTCATTTTAGCCAGAGTCATAAATCTTACCAGTGAGCCTCTAACGGCAAAACAGCGAGCAGGGGAATTTTTATACAGAGATAATTAGTTGCAAGCTGATACCGGGTTTACTGTGCTGTGCACTCCGCATGTGAGGTGCCTTCTCAACCTGCAGAACACCATGTCAGGCTCTGGCTGCCTCGCTGCCACTGGCTTCACCAGTGTGGTGTGTGGCTGAAACTCCCAGAAACCCTCAGAAAATAAAAAAGGTGGAGGCGAGATGGATATTTCTGCTCCACAGACATCTTTGTGAGGCAAACCCAGAAAGATTTTTTCAAGGGAGAAAATACACCACGCTTATAAAACCACGCCCTCTGCTACAGGGGAGATGGACCAACCAGACACCTTGTCCCACTGTTAGCACCCTCATCTTCTGGGGTACAGATGCCACTCATGGACCGTGCAGAGCAGGCAGTTTGGTCAGGAAAATGTTGACCCACTGAAGCAGAAAAAGAAAATGTGGTCGAGGAAATTCATTAGCCAGCAGCAGCTGCGGAGCTGCCTCACAAGGACTAAAGTCATCTGGGCATTCCCACCGCCTCTACAGGGAACAAGGCAGCCCATGTGCCTGCGCCATTCCTCGACATCTTGCTCTGTTTCAGGGCACAGCCAGGGACTTCCACTAATGACAGACATGAGCAAAGACTCTACTAACAGTTGGACCGCACTTCCAGTCAAAAAGAAGCCACTTTTCGGTTTCTAGATGACGGGCTGTCCAGGGGACACGTGCCAGCAGCACGCCGGGTGCGCTACGTGCCGGCAAGCACCTCTGGCACTTACGCTACCTTAGAAGGGACCAATTTGGTCTAGAGGAGGAGGTCTGGAAGCCTTCATCCCCAAAAGATACCTGAGTTAGAGAACGTCCCAGAGAGGACAGCAGCTTGTTCCCCTAAGACTGGCTGAGGACACCTTGGTGAGCAAGGAGAGCCCATTCCATTTGAACCAGGAGCTCCAAGGTGGCACTGAGCTTGAGGAGGGAGCAGTAGCAGCCTATGGCCCCCTCAGGCTGCCTTGGTGCCCCTAACTACTTTCTGCCCACCTTCTACACTCTTTTTCTTCTCCAACACAGTGCAAAAAGGCAGCTACACCTCATTGCTTGACCACGTTCTGCTGGTCCAAAAGAGCTGGAGGCAGGTTAAGGCTACGGGGCAGACCAGCTCCAGCATCCCCGCAAGCTTCGTCTGCACAGGGTTAAGCAGCAGCTCTCTTGTCCAAGGCTCAGATCTCTTGCTACCGTATGTTAAACCAAAAGACCAATCTGTATTTACTGCGCTAAACTACAATTATGGTTTTTTTTTTTAAATTGTTCAGCCTAATGGTATGCAGCTGTCACAGAAATCTTTGAACACATCACTGGCTCTCTTTGAGCTGATTAACCAGATAAGGAACCGTAGCCAAAAGACATGAAAGGATGGGTCCAAATTTCAAACTCTCAGCTGAGCAAAGAATTTCATTCAAAGGACTGTATAAAATGGAGGGGGGTGGGGGGGAAGAGAAGGTTCACAACACAAATGAAGGTTTTGTTTACTACTGATATAAACAGCTGAAACACTCCCTGTCACTCCGTTTAAGAATCAACACGCACCAAATTCAAAGCGGTGCTGATGGGTATTGCAGCTGCTGCACTGATCTGTCTGGATGCCAATATTCGTGTCATTTTTTCTGGACTGGATTTGAGGGAGAACTTACCAACAAATCTAACTTTATGCTGAAGGAACCTCCGTGTGATATTGAAGAGCTCCAAGACCAACAGCTGCACCCCTTCACCCGAACTGCTTCTGTTCAGTGCGTTTCTTTGGATAGCAGAGTTGTTTTTTTTTTAATTCAACACAGCTTCATGTATTTGCTTTTATTTCTAGCATAATGTTCACTATTCCAATCAGAATGTTCTGTAATCTCGTCTAAATGTTGTATTATTAATTGCTGCACACCCCCCACCCCCACCCCACCCTTAATAATTATCCTCGGGAGAGGTAAATATTTCAACACGAGTTACTTTAGTTAAAGCCATGAATATGCATTATTTATTTATTTAGGTAAACAGTAATTAAGAAAAATCACCCAGACCGTCTTCTCTTTGCAACGAAAACTACTTCACCAGCCTTGCCATGGGAATTGCAAGTCCCTTAAACACATCTATCACTTTGTCCTCCTCCACTGTGATTCACATTTTTGGGCCTCAGACCATGCAACAGCTGCCAGGAGGACAGTCCCTACATTGTCCAAAGCCGTAGAGAGAGTCCAAAGCATCCAGACTAATTCTCAAGGATAAGCAGATGTCAGTAGAGAAGAAAGCAGCAACACCTTGGGCACAGGACGAGGACCAGAACGCTGCTATCTATCACCCAAGATGCTGATTTTTAAGTTTTTTGCAGCAAGACCACCTCTACTAACGTCAAAACTCTGATGACCCCCCCTCTGCTCTCTCTCCACGGACAGGGGGCTACACCCTATATAAAAAAAACCTACGCGTTGGGCAATAAGCAGCTGAGTGACTCCACTCAATTGCCCTGGATTTCTCCCTCAGTATTACACAACCTGAAATACCGCAACATCCCGTCCTGCCTCATACTTCCACCAACTTCTACCACACGCCGTGACAGAATCAGCAAACTCATTTTTTAAGCCAAAAAATTACAAAGACACGTCAGACAGTCCTGACATGGTTGATCACCCAGCCTAAGGATCGCACCGGCGCTGCAAGAGAAGAATCAAAATGTCTCCCAAAGACAAAGGGATTTTCGCAGATCTAAAATTATTAAGTAAATAGATAAAACTGCGGTCTGGGCTTTGTTTCAGTTTTCAGAGCTAATTTCCGGCCACCGTTCAGAGAAATGCTTTGCATTTCCATTTCTGACTCACCCGTTTTAACAAGCGCGCTTGCTGGAATTACTAAGCACGGGATCTGATCAAAACATTTCGCTTTCTGAATCAAAGCGCTTTTCAATTTTATTGACGTGAACTTATCTGCAAATTTAATGCCGTGACTGACAATACCGGTGATGCGCGGGTACGGTCCGGGCAGGCGACGCGATGGGTCAGAGGACCCTTCTCCCACCGGCTGCCTGGCGTCCCACTGAGGCACAGGGATGTCTCCCAAATTCTGCACAACCACTGGGCGCAGGCTGACGCCGGTCTCTCGCATCCGATCACAAAACGATAGACGCTCCCAGAGACACGTTGAAACGTCGGGTATGAATGAAAAGCATTCCTGAAAAGAATCTGTTATGAAACCGAAAATCGGGGACCGCCGCAGCGCTGTGCCTAAGTTGAGTCATCAGTTCCCCTTACAGCCTAATAATTGACACTGCCTTGATCAGAATGACTGATCTGAATGTTGCTTTGTGCTTGTGTTTTTTTTGTTGTTTTTTTTTTTTTTTTTAATTTATTTTAAAAAATAGATTTCCTATGTAAACAAGCTGCCTGTCATCTCGCAGGAGTGTTTGTATTCGCCAGATCACGGGAAACATCTGTCAAAAACAGATTTCGCTCTCCTCAGTCAACTCAGTGTAGTCTGAATCAGACTGTACTACAAAGAAACCAAAACCAGGTCTTGTTATGGAAAGAATATGCTGCCAACTCTCAGTGGAAGCACTGATTTTATTGCATTTGCTTGGGATTAAATGCTGCAAAGATTATTAGAAGAGTTCCCTCCTTCCCCTGTGGGATCTCTTCCCCCAAAGGAAATCCTGGGAATTTTAAGAGCTTCTGTTCTCCCCTCTTCCTGCGCTTTTCTAAAATTAAGTATCTTCTAGGAAGATGAGAGAAGAATCAAGGCTCGGTGAAACTTCAGAGCATGCTGATTTCCCACCTTTCGACACTGGTACTCGGATAACAGAGTGCTTCCCCTTCTGATGCTTCCAACAAACACACACTCCCACGCGTCTGCATCCCTCCCCAAAATGATTCATTAATTATTTTCACATCTTCTGAACAGGGAAAGATCAAGTCAGCCTGCAGCTGCCTCTAGGGGCGTTTTCTGAAGAAAAGGTGACACAAAACAGGGTGGTTGCTACTACCAGGATAAGGGTGATGCTACACAGACGTACTCTGGGTCTTCTGCCAGGGAATCTTTCCTGGAATAGCAAAATCATTAGAACAACAACAACAAAAAAGAAAGCAGAGGGAGAAACAGGTTGTGAGACTTTAACAGGAGGAGGATTTGGCTACTCTATTAGCATGAAAATGAAGAGGAGATGACTGGGATGGGAGTGCCAGGCTCAATGGGTACCACCCAAGTGTCAAGGCTGGGACTGAATGCAGAGCCCTGTTAAATGGACCAATAATTTACAGATTACAGGGACAGTATTTGCAACATTTAACAGTGGATACACAGTCTTAACTAGAAGTATGTCCCTGGATGGGTGAGAAATTAATGGCCATGTCTATATTAGCCTTTGTTGGTAGACTGAAACTGCCAGTTCTATGGAGCCGATGTGATGCCCAATTTTTGCATTTTTGCCTGGCAGCAGCTCCACCCTGGCGCTGCAGACTGAGCACCCACCAGCAGTTGGGAGCGCATCGGCAGCGCTGCTGGAGGCACAACACTCAGCTTAGATCAGTAACTCATAAGTTACACAGCACACTACTAATGTTTAAAAACAAGGCATGGAGATAGGAGGAGAACCTCAATATACTTTGGAGAACATGGAGGAGGACCGATCTAAACACCAAGTACTGAGAATAATACGATGGCAGATTTTAAAGCAAGAAGACAGACTAAATCCAAAGCTGTGGAGAAGAAAGGATGATGGAACAAATGGTATAAAAAGGGAAAAGAAAATTATTTACTGGCTGGAGATTGTGTTAGATTTTATTTTCCTAACTGTGTAGGTGGCTGGACATGAGGCTCATACTTAGAAGTATCCACAAAATATTGTATTCTGTCTCCTTCGAATGGGGCAGAAGCGGATTGAGATGGAAGTCTTGCTTTTCAATGACAAAACATCTTAATGCAAGCAATTTACACAGCTCTTTTGAAATAAGAAATGACCGCAGAGCTACATTTATGAAACAAACCTATGGCGATACTAAACAAGATGCAATCTCAATTGTGATTCAGAAATGATACCCAGAAGCATATTGCTTTAGCTATATTCAACACAGAATCCAACGATGTCTGTCTAGTTCTCCTGAACAGCTCAACTCAAACAGAAAACTTGGGCACTATATGAATTTCTCCTTCACTTCCATGCCATCTGAAAACAGAGGTTAGTATCAGTATTGTCACCACCCCAGTTAACCATCGCCCAAAGCTCTAGTAAGGACCAGCATGCATTAGGCGAGAATCAGAGCCAGAACAAAGAATGATCTTCTTAGCAAGCCCCCTTCTCTGCTCTTAAACTGTGGCTACGCCAGCTTCAGGGATCTCCAGCACGATCCACGCTCACCACTCATTCCTGTAAGAAAAATGTTCTCTACACCCAGTAACTATAGCTTAACTTTGCCAGGTGAAAGAGCCTCTTTTTCCGATTCTCATGGCTTTTGGAGGGTTTTTGTGTTTTGTTTTTGACTCATACCATAAAACCTGCCTGTTCTGCCTTGATTACCTTGTTTTATTATTCTCTGTAGTCCTGGCATTTGTTTAAAATGATGTAGAAAATACGCAGTTGCACAGAGAACGATTAGTACAGCAAGTGCCGTAACCAAGCAATGTTATACATTTTATTGCTTATGAAATCAGTGTACCAGAACCAGCCAAATCTATTAGTTGGGTCTGAAAGTATACTTTTCCTTCCCTGCTTGCAACGGGATAATTAGTACTAGGAAGAAATAACAGCGAAAATAAGCACGGCATTAGGTAAGCATTCCTACTGACGTAAGCTCACATTTGGATTGTGGTTTGGGACATATCTCTAGGAAGAAAGAGTAACAAAGTTTGTGTCTCAGCGTGTGACAAGGACACTTGCCACACCGTCTGTTCAGCTGTCATCCCAAATTACTTATTACCTGTGCCAGTGTTCTCATCCTACTGAAAAAGTCTATGCTTCTCCCCGAAGCTCTGCAAGCGAAAAATTAAATCTAATGCTTTCCCATTTGTTCAGAGCGGCCGATGAAAAAACTTATCAATGAATACTTGGGCAAAAAGGCTCTCCACAATTACAGCGCACAGCTATAAAAGCCAATGCATGATGGCCAGCAAATGTTTCTAAGTAGAAATTGGCTTAACACAGCTTCCTACTTGGTAAATAGTGAGAGGAAATTCTGAATAAATATTTGTTTTCCCGTATTTATTTCTACACAGGGTGAGGCAAGACAAAAGGATGTTTAGGCACTGAACTGATTTCAGATTTTGTTCTCTATGCATGATTTGGCCTGCAGTGTTATAGGGCTTTTAATCTCATATACCTCATGGATCCTATTATCACCAACATCATAATGAAACCAGACACAGGTTACTTCCCGTTCCCCCAGCCCGACACCAGCAGGGCACGTTGAAATGAGAGAGCCGCTCATGTAAAACTGACTGAAGGAGACCACCCATCATTTCAGCCGCTCGGCTTCATCTTCCTGCGCCCAACGGTGCCACCTCAAGCTGCTTCTGCCAACGCAGAGCCTGAGCAGCAGTGTAACCCAAGCCGTGAGGATCAGAAGACACCCAACGTAGCTTGTCCACGGGAAAGGCGGAAAACAATCCCTGGGTGTTTCTACAATCCCTATGACTCTTGGCGCAATCAGATTTTATTGAACTGTAATCCTAGGTAAGTATATTGAATCTTACAGCTAAAGTCAATTACACTGCGTTAAATAGCTGGCTTCCTAATTTGCAGAAGGAAAATCACTTCTTTGGTATAAAGCTAAATTAGTTCAATAACTTGATACTTGTAGCTCAGGAGCGGGGTTGAAGTAGTGATGGACAACTAAGCGGTTGCCATATTTTCAGCCAGCAGACCTTTGGAGCTGTAAGCAGATCCAACTCCCAGGTTTAGTAGTTGGGAAAAGTTATAAGCATGGCAAGCAGAGAGGGGACATCCAGCCTCAGCAGCACATCTCAAACCAGCTGTTTTTTCTCACGGCAGAGGATTCTGAGATAAGCAGCCTCAGAAGGGATGAGACATCGCTTTTCCTGTAATTGAAACCCCCCATATTTAGAGGTATGGATTAGATGCAGCAGCCAATCTGGAGCTGCATTGTGCCTCTCAAAACAAGAAGCGGGCTCTTTATTCATCTAAAATGGGATTAACTAGACCAAAATCAACGGGGCTGCTCCCAGGTCCACCTCTGCCTCTGGAGGGCTCTAAATCACAGCCTTTCCAGCACATCCCCCAGTGCTGGCACTACCCCTGCCTGCCTGATGCCTTCTCACGCGCTCTCCATGGATGTCCACTCCGTGGTCAGAGGCAGGGCTGGCAGACCTCTGGTATGACCCTTGCTTGGCACCTGGGCTCAGAGTTTTGGTTGCAACACAGGTTGCTGTGTGCTGCCATCAACTGGGGTCCAAATGAGAAACCAGAACCAGAAACAAACCAAATCAAACTGTTTCATCAATCAGGAGAGAGGAAAAGCTAGGTGCAGTGAAACGGTGGGGAAAATAAACAGGAAAGTAACTTGATGAAAGAGTTATTGAAGAAAAGCCAACCTGGCCAAGACAAAGGCTGGCTGCCATTCATGAGTAAGGAACAAGTAGAGGAGAAAGGACCTGGGAGGGAAGAGCACCTTCTGCCACTTCTGTATTCTACCAGACATAAGTCATGACGGAGAAGAAACTTCTCACAGAAGGGTCATCATAGGGAGAATCGATGGCAGAAAGAGGTCCAGGTGAGCATGGATCTCAAAGCAAGGCTGGGGTAGCGTTTCTGTGGCCACGGAAGAAGGACTGAAATACGGCAGGGATGGGAGGACTATGCAGGCAGCTTGGAGAAAGTTGAAGGTCAGGTCAAAGCAAGGTTTGTGAAAGCAAGGCCAAAAAAAGAGAAGGCAGTAAGATGGTGGGAGGACAGGAAACAGCAAGAGCTGTTGTAGCAGAATCAAATAGAAAACAAAACATGTCTCTGGTCTGGATATGAAGCTGTCTGTACTTTCAAGATCTCATTAGAGGCTGGAGAAGAGCATTACTAATGTCTGGAGGAGAAAAAAGAGTGTATGGGGCTCCACACCCTCTTCTCAGAGAAAAATAATTCCTCTAAGGGGTGAGAGAAGTTCAACTACCAACCCTCAGGAGATAAAGGGACTCATCAAAGGCATGCGGCTTGTCATTTCTGATTCCTTACTCAGAATTAGCATCGGCACCGGGTGAATTCATATCAAAATCTCTTGAATGAATATTTGCCTATCAGGGGCTGAACAGAGAAGCAGAAAAGCAGAAGGCCAGCCGCGGTGCTGGGCTATCTGGACACCCTCAGCAGATGCAGCAACACTGCACCAGCGTACACCTTGCCAGAAGGCTGGGAAGGTGATGGCCCGCTCCCTCACACCACCTTCCTTGATTGCTAGGGTCACCTCCTGACCAGACTCAAGCATTCTTCGGTTTCCTTCTAACACACAA
The DNA here is from genome assembly GCF_000687185.1 of Egretta garzetta. Taxonomy (NCBI): domain Eukaryota; kingdom Metazoa; phylum Chordata; class Aves; order Pelecaniformes; family Ardeidae; genus Egretta; species Egretta garzetta. The sequence goes on from NW_009258727.1 coordinate 358,790, forward strand.
CTGTATTTAAATGTCAAGAGCTCTCTGCGTAACTTGGGAGATGACAGAAGCTGCGTTTCTGATCCTGCTGGGTTTGTGTGGGTCGTGCATGTCGAGCAGACAAGGAATGACTCCAAGCCATGAGGAGCCAGACTGTGAGGAGAAAGGCGAGAGACAGGGAATACTCCAAATGCCTGCCGCTGCACTGGGGCAGCCAAACCCCCATGAGAAACAGGCCTGAAAGATTCGGAAAGGGAAAAAAAAACACCTTTCTAGATCTGGAAATCATTTCCTCTACTCTTGAACACTGAAATTGCAAGCAGCATGGGTGATTATCCCCTGTGAGGAAGCGCATCCCCCTCGCTCTAGTCCCTGGGCTGGCTCTCCCCCCCACAACATCCATGTCCATCAGTAGGCTTCACACTGACGATGGAAGGGAGGAGGATGATCTCTGCTGCACAAATGAGGAAGTCGGTCATGGGGCAGATGAAGGAGGTTGCCCGAGAACGCACAGGAAACCTGTGACTGAGGCGGGGAACTGAACCCAGACCATGAGTTCCAGTTGGGTGCCCAGTCCGAGCACGGTGGCCGACCGATCACCTCTTCTTGCTGGGGCTTTGAAATTTAAGTGTGGTGGGTTTTTTAATGAATATGTTTTTTCATTTGTCTAGCCACTACGTTTCATTTCACTCACACTTCTGCTTTGCAGAAGCTTTTTATTCTGCTTCTTTTTCGTTTTGGTTTAAACAACCAAAACAACTGAACGTTAAACAGAATTTAACCTTCACTATTTGGTCTTCTCCCCCCACCGACATCAGCCTCTCTCCAGCTCTCACCGTTAAGTGTCCTTGGTGCACCCTGCGCTCACAACTATGGCTTCATCAAAACACATCAGTGATATTTAGAAGGAGATGTCTTATTCACAGCTTCAAAGAAATACAGCAACTGCTTATGCAAACAGCGGTGTTGTGAGGCAGCAGAGCAGATCTGGTGGGAAAACCAGAGAAGGGAGATGCACAAAAAAGGTAAGTTCCTAAGTAAATGCTCTGATGCTGCTATGCATCATGTCAAAATGAGCAATCGGCTGAAGAAAAGCTAAAGCTACCAGTAAGCCACCGCATCGGACTGCCTAGGTTGTTTTACTGGCTCAGCTAATGAATCACTGGGCAAATGTGAGCAATGCACTCAGAGCCAGGGCTGTCTTCATGACGGGTGAGAACAGTCTCTCTTCCTTTATCATCAAGATGTGTGGTTTAATTGATATTTGAAATCATCTTAAGATCTTTCAGTGAAAGGCACATAATATGTATTTCCAAGACAAAATTCCGCGGTATTACGGTACTTGCAAGGAGGTCTAACAAGTCAAACCGTTATTTCACAAAATAATTCACGCTGGCTGAATCCCTTACAGAAAGTCTCAAGATCTTGAGAAGGAAAAAATAGCTAATTTCCACCTGTGTAATAACTAGCACAGTGAGAAAGAAAGAGACTTCAGATTTTTGTGAGAAAAAGCTGCAAAACCACAAACTTTCAAAAGTGCCCAATATGTTATTTTCAGCTTATCTGGATGCAGCCCAAACTACCCACAGCTAACCAAGGTGCACCAGAAGATTGTCATCATTCCACTTCCACCACAGGCTTTCAGTAACTTGTGCCCACTGTGCATCCAAGGCTGTCAAGCCCTACAAAATAACGCAAGACTTTTATGCTTAAAGCAGCCAAGCAGCTGCAAAAATAACCCTCTAAAAATACTGAGTACTTGGTCCCACTCGACAGCTGGAAAAACAATTGCTGATTGAAAAATTCAGTGTTTGATATTACTTAATAGTTGGGGAAAAACTATTCGTGAATCATAATTAACATTTATTTAACTATTTAAAAATATGCATCTACTGTTTGAGGCTCCACGGAGCGCCAAGATGTGGCCTTCTGGCACCATTAAGCAGACTAATGCAGTTAAAATGGAAGGACATGAGGCAGAAAGCCACGCTGGAGTAGTGAATCCTTCAGGGAAGTGGTATAACTCAGATTGTCGCAGCAGCGTGCGCCCTGCGACACCAGGTACGAACCTGTTCTACCAAACAGGCAGCAACTACCTCAGGGTAAATTAAATAAACGCACAGCTCTAGCTCCTGGTGCCCAAATGATTCAAACACCATGGCATAAAATGAATGAAAATCCAGCACTAATGGCAGTAGAGCAAAAAGCTGCCCTTGAAACATCTGCAAGGCTCACGGGCAACTCTCTGGGGGTGCCAGCCCAGGGCTGGGTCACAGCAGGGCTTCTTGCTGGCAAGCGCTGCAGCCCCGTGCAGGAAGGGATGAGAAGCACTTGTCCACCCTGGAGGTGCCAGGCTCCTGCCTTCAGCTCTGGAAGCAATGGTGGCTTGGGTCAGGACTTAAATTCCAGAAGCAGACGGACCATTTGCAGGCAGGATGCTGAAAACAAACATTTTGTCTTGTTCTAAATTTCTAATTTTTCTAATCAGAAATTTTAATTGTCTTAGAACTTAGAATTTTCTAAGTCCTAATTTCCCCCAAGCAATTCCCTCACTCTTTCTCTGCCCACTTGCCACAGCTGAGGTGCCCCACCACTGACAGTAACCGGGTCCTTTTTTCATCTCATTCACGTCCACACAGGCAGAATTGGGCTGAGCACCCCATGGGTCCAGTGGGCGCAGAGCAAGGATGAAATAGCAGTCAGTGCATCTGGCAGATAACCCCTGGCAGAGCCGAGGCAAGGATTTTTGTCTGGCAGAACCTCACCCAGCGAGTGACCCAGGTGTGTCAGTTGACTGCACGGAATAAAAATCTACAAACAAGAAACCTGCTCCAAAAGACTGACTCAACTGCTTTACCACTGGGTTTAATGGACTCAGTCTTGGGATTAGCAAATATATATATTTTTAAAAAAATAGTTTATGTACAGCAAACATAACCTGCAGGGAATATTTTTACAATGTGCTGAGCAGCACGAGTAGCTGGTATAACATGCTTAACTTTAAGTGATCTGAGCCCTAGGTCGCTAACCCTCCCACCCTTGCTCTCTGAAGCGACTGTATTATTGAAGGCCATTTCAGGAGAAATGCACTTAAGTCATAAATACTTCTCATACCATACTCCTTATAACCTGCATCATCAGCAGCAGAAAAATGAAGGCAATATAAAAAGAAATAAAATAGTTATAAAATTTCAGGTCACAAACATCCCCAAATGGATTATGCTTTCAAAAGGAACTGTATAACTGGCATGATGAGGTTTTCTTGGTGTACGTCTTGAAGTTTTCTAGGATGACGTTATTCACTTCAAGTGCGAACGCGTTCTCAATGCCATACTCAAGGCTTTTAACCTGAGATGGGGTCTATTTCATCAAAACGTACTCATCACTGAGACAAACACGGCTGACCAAATTCACCCCCCTTCACAGCCTACTGAAGTTCCCTAGCCATACTCACAGCATGTCAGAAGAGACGCATGCATGCCCCTTTCCAAACAGTTAGAGCAGCTACCCGTGGAGTATTTCAAGTCGATCTGCATAGGCAGATCACAGCCTATGCCCCTGGAATATCTCCAGAAAGCATTTGCCCTAGCAGGGTTACATCGCCATAGCTAAAAAGGTGAAGTACAAAAATGCAGGCAGGGATGAACACTCAAGAACCACGTTATGCCACAGAGTGAATGGCAACATAGATCAAGACGTATTTTGCCAAATTTCATTCTAGGCTTGTATGTAGCTGCCTGTTCTCAGAAGTGTTCAGGTACTGTGCCGGGAGTTTTAGAGCAAGTCAGCAAAAAGCCTTTCAAGGGCTTTAGCTTTATGTTTCAGACATGGGAGTGCTCCTGTTCCCACATGCATTGCTACTCTCTACTAGATGTTAAACTATGAAATTGTGAGGAGCAATCAAAACATCAGAAAAATGCCCCAAAACTGAAGAAACCATTTGATGCTGCTTTTGCAAAAATACTTACTTACAACACAGTCCTGGAAGTGATTTTCAAGCAAGCCAACTGCTGCCCTAGACAGTTTACTGGATGGTGTGGCTCAGCTCTTTCATACAAGCAGCACCTACAGTTATATCTAGAAAAGGAAATAAAACCAAAATTCTTTGTGAGCAAATACGCAAATAAAGTCATCTTTCCTTTTAAAACCATAACCAGGTTAGAACTAGCTTTAGTAGGACTCTATAAAGTTCTCATGCCAAGCTTCATGTGTCCGGCCCGCTTACAAGAACAAGCTCCAAGGCGCAGTCAAAGCCTACTTGGGGCGCTGAAGCTGAGGGTGACTGTGCTTAAGAAAAAAGCCCCACACTGAGTGTATCAAAGCTGTTTTTCTCAGCTAAATCTACTTAAAACATTCGCAGGAAACGCAAGACAAAGTACCAGCGTTAGCACCAAAAAATGTAGGTGATTTCAGCAAGGCCAGGAATTCCAGGCACCGACTTCTTTTTTCTCTCTCGTGAGTGGGTGTTCACTTGTAAGTTGTAGACACGTTAGCAATTCAACGACCGAGCGAATTAATGTTCAACTTAACAGTCATTGTTAGGTTGGGAGGTTATTACTGCTTGTTCTGCTGAAGTGACAGGTTAAAATAGGTTTGTATCTGAAAAGTTGCTTTCTATCATACACATTCCCCGGCTTTTCGTACCAAATAATTTTCTTCCATCACGTCAGCTCCTATTGTATGAACCATCACTGCCAGCTCCACCATCAGCAGCTGGGATAGGCAAGGAGAAACAGCAAGTAAACAGGCGAGGGAGAGAGAGCACTCAGCCCCCATCGTTTTCCTTTGGGCTGCCATCTTTTTTTTTTTTTTCCATTTCATGTCATTTATACGAGACTTCTCAAGAAAGGAGCATGCTCGCATTTGCGGGACACGTTCTGCTTTTAAAGCAAGCAAGCAAAGGAAAACCCAGGAGTAAAGAGAGGGCTCTACTTCCATCTAGCCACCAGCCTGAGAAACCTGCCTGCTGTCAGGCACTACCTGGTGCATGGGATGGAGAGTTGTGATTTCCCAGCTTTGCAGGTGATTATTATTAATGGGAAAACCTAAATTTTCAAGGTTGAGCTGACTGGTATGGAGGAGGAAAAAAAGACCACCACATGTCGAATTTTTGCAGACTCAGATCCATTTTGTACGAGTAAACGAGCTTTTATCCTTCCCTCCTTCGCTTTTTTTTTTTTTTTTCTTTTAGGGTAGCTCACAAGCTGCTGACAACTCACACTGTACTAAGAGCTGTTCACACCGCACAAAGTGTTTACCACTCACAACTGATGCTAAAAATTAATTTACAGCACCGCTACAGCAAGCTTTGACAAATTGTCATGTGTTGACACAGTCATAAGTTGTTGGTTAAAAAAAGTAACACTTCCCTCTTCTGCCACCTCATGTTTGAGACCAGGGATGGGCACATTATGCAAAGTTTGAGGGTTTGTAAGCTTCACAAATGTTTGGGCTTCACAAAACAAGCTCGGTTGTGAAAGTTTTTTCTCTTACTGTTAGGCGTGTGTTTATTGCCAAAAGACTCTAGTAAGAAAAAAAAAAAATCTTCTTTCCCATCTACCCAGACTGTGTGTTGTGCAAAACTAGGAGAAAAGGCTGTAAAATAAATAACCTTGCACGATACTTGTTCTAGGTAAGATCAGACCAGTGACAACCCCCCGGTATTGACTACTCAGAGCTGCAGCCACCACCCTCCTACTGTAGGAAGGAAGGAAAAAAATATAGCTGCACGTAAGAGTTTTAATTGTTCTCAGCTGTCACACAATGTTATCTTAAGCGAATGCATTTATTTCTCGATTATTTTGTATAGCTCTATATGAAAAAAAAAAAGTGGCGGCATTCATCAGACAAGGTCCAAATTGATTTCTGTGTACTCGAGATAGCGAGCGTTAGTCAGCACTCGTGCCCATGGCGGCTCTTAAATTTTAACTCCTCCTCTTCTTCCTCAGGGCAGGATATGTAACCTGTCTAGCTTACAGCCTGGAATCAGTAACGGAATCTTCTTTCCCATCTACCCAGATCTGTGTGTTGTGCAAAACTAGGAGAAAAGGCTGTAAAATAAATAACCTTGCACGATACTTGTTCTAGGTAAGATCAGACCAGTGACAACCCCCCGGTATTGACTACTCAGAGCTGCAGCCACCACCCTCCTACTGTAGGAAGGAAGGAAAAAAATATAGCTGCACGTAAGAGTTTTAATTGTTCTCAGCTGTCACACAATGTTATCTTAAGCGAATGCATTTATTTCTCGATTATTTTGTATAGCTCTATATGAAAAAAAAAAACTGGCGGCATTCATCAGACAAGGTCCAAATTGATTTCTGTGTACTCGAGATAGCGAGCGTTAGTCAGCACTCGTGCCCATGGCGGCTCTTAAATTTTAACTCCTCCTCTTCTTCCTCAGGGCAGGATATGTAACCTGTCTAGCTTACAGCCTGGAATCAGTAACGGACAGAAAGGTGGTCTCAGCTGAAATGAGCAGAGTTTCGGTGGCAATGCTAACTTAAAACATTAGCCCCGCACTAGACTAAATCAAGGTAAAGAAACAAGGCCAAGGATGGAGAGAACCAAACCAGCAGGAGATAACTGTTTGGTCGAGATGTGAACAACTTCAAGTGATCTCTGGTTTTTTTGTCTTCTGAGCTTTAAGTTGCTCTGTACTTCTTGCAGAGACACCCATGTAAGCTAGGGACTGTCATCCAGCCAAACCAAGTGGTCAGTTGGTTTTACCTCCAGCGTTGTTGATGGTCACTGCAGGAAAACTGCCAATGCAGGAGAGAAGAAAGGGAGACAGGCTGGGCCCAGCCTCAGGCAGAAATTGAAATGCTAGCAATAGTCCCAGGGCAGCAAAGCACAGAACTGTGAAACGAGCACTCCTGGCGCCTGTCAAGTGGGCTTCACAAGGAGCACTTAAAAGCCACTACCTTCTGTTGTGCACCAGTGACCTGGACTTCCAGTGCTCCCATACCACTCCCTAAGCTCCACCATCTCTCAGAGCACACACCACGCAAGAATGCAGAGGGAATTCATTCAGGAAATTAACTTGGCAATACAAGGAATGAATTTTCTTTTTTGTTTCTGTAACACCTGTACAAAGAAGAGATGCTTCAAGTGGTTCTAGGTCCTGAAGAGAGGCAGTGTTGCACCTTTGCAGAACCGATCACCCTGCCCCATGCCTGCATCGGTGCAAGAGTGATCCATGTAATTTCTCTATGAAACTCAAAACATGTAACATCAACTAAAAAGAGCTCATGCAAAACATTAAAGGGGGCTGAAATTTCATAAGGACTCTTCACTTGCTCACACCTCACACACCCTGTACAGAATTTCTTCATCATCTGAGCTGTTACTCTGACAAATTACATATATTACTCTATGATAGATCTAATGGAAGCAAAGGACATCTATGTCATTACAGTCAGGATGGACATTATCTTGTACCACTGACTGGAATGATATCATCTATGCTTAATTAACTTGGATTGCTGTACATTTAGAAAAGCAGTCAAGTGGCAACTCCTTCCTCCCTCCCCCAAAGTAACAAAAATTTATAAATATTTTCAGTGCATCCCATGAAATGCATTATTTCACTGGGTTCAGTCCAAGAGTCAATGAGGTTGAAATAAAGATGATTCCACTACTAAGTCAAAAACTTCAGTCGCCTAACTACCCAGAAGGTAACACCAATTTTCCTCCACCTTGGAGGAAAACTAATAAAAATCTTAAGTTTCACTGTAAATCATCTCAACTGCCCAAATATAATCTCTCCTGTGCATTTTTACTTCATTGCTCTATAGAAGGAAACACAAGGAACTTAAAGTCCCCGAGTTCTTAGTTTGGGATGGAAAAAGCCAGAGACATCCCCACAAACCCAATGAAGCGAACTATTAGGAAAAAAGTGTGACTTGGAGTTTCCTGGGGCCTTTTTTTTTTTTTCTTTTTTTTGAGAAAAAGTATCTATTTACTTGTGACAAGTTTTTTCCTGATGGATACAACTTGTGAGTGTGAAGAAACCACCCACAAGCAGAAGGGCCTTTCTTGCCAAGTCCCTTGCGTGAGCTGGTGCCTGCTGTAACCAAGGCAGGGCCAGCACAGGAAGGTTCAACATTGGGGAAAAGCAGACGGAGGATCGCCGGTAGCCTCCCCGCATCACACCTCTCTGCTCTGCCCTCCGGGTGCCGGCACGGAGAGGGTGGCAGAGTCTTGGCCGACCCCGCAGCTGCACTCCCTCCCACTGCTATTTGCAAGGCGTTAGAAGAAAGCCGTAAGATGACATTTGGCCCAGCAAGCCCTCACCAGGATTTTGAAAGCAAAGGGAATATATGAAGCTGTTCTGCTCTCTTGATGATGTGCACATCTAAGTAAAGGGGTAAATACATATTGGGCCCCTCACTACAGGAAAGACGTTGCGTTGCTGGAATGTGTCCAAAGGAGAGCAAAGAAGCTGGTGAGGGGTCTGGAGCACAAGTCTGATGAGGACCAGCTGAGGGAACTGGGGTTGTTTAGCCTGGAGAAGAGGAGGCTGAGGGGAGACCTTATTGCCCTCTACAACTGCCTGACAGGAGGCTGTAGTGAGGTGGGGATCGGTCTCTTCTCTCAGGTAACGGGCGATAGGATGAGGGGAAATGGCCTCAAGTCCCCAGGGCAGGTTTAGGTTGGACATCAGGAAAAAATTTCTTCACCGGAAGTGTTGTCAGGCACTGGAATGGGCTGCCCAGGGAAGAGGTGGAGTCCCCATCCCTGGAGGTATTTAAAAGGCAGGTAGACGAGGTGCTTCAAGACATGGTTTAGTGGTGGGATGGCAGTGTTAGGTTAACAGTTGGGCTTGATGATCTTAAAGGTCTTCTCCAACCTAAACGATTCTGTGATTCTATATTTAATATATATACTGAATATGCACTGGGTAGCCCCTGCCTGCATGGGATGCATACTGTGTGAAATACACTGCCCTGGCTAGAAATTTTTTAAAAAGGAGGGTTGCAGCTTTCGTATTTCCTGGGTACCACTCTTCCAACCAGCAAGGACAGGATGCTAACCCAAATGCTTCAGAGGTGCTGTGGTTTAAGAGGGCCTCTCCTCTCCCAAGGCAAGTGGCACTAGTGACTAACTACACCGTGGGCAATTTTCCTGTCTCTGCTCTACGCCTGTCTTCACATCTCTGCAAAGGTCACCGCGTCATATCTGTTACACTGAGGTCTGCCACCCACCAGCAAACAGGGAAGGAGCTGATCCGGACAGTCTGGCAGGACCTCCTGCGAGCATTTGGGGGTGGGGGGGAAACCTTGCAGCTTTCCACTTTGGGGTGGTGGTGGGGAGGGGAGCGCTTCAAAAATGGTTCCAGTTCTTAAACCTTAAGAAGGGACTGAGATACTCCAATTGCCTTGAACTGAAGGGATCTCAACCTGCACCAGCTTTGCACAGCAAGCTTTGCTCAGCAAAGTCCAGGCCCCAAAGAAGTCGTTCCCTTCCTGACTCTTCCTCCCCAGGGCAGGAGAGGGAGCAACGGGAAGCAGTATCTCTGTAAGCATGAAACATTGGGAAAAGTCATCAGATCTTTGTCCACGCCTCTTTGGAGCACACCTTGGGCTTCCAGTCCTTTTAAGCAGAAGAAACTTGACAGTCCTATGAAGAGTTTAATCACTTGAAAGCCAGCATCTGTGTTCCCCCTTTTCCGCTCCATCAAAAAGGAAGTGCAAGGACCCCTCAGGAGGCAGATTGGGAACTGCCTGCCCCCTGTGCACAAGCGTACTCACACACATGAACACGGGCATCCCTCTCCTTTGCTTTACCACTTTTTCTAACTGTATGCACTAATAGATTTTTCATTACTTTCTTTGCATTATGTCTGTTGTACAGTGTGTAACAATCAATGCCAGCATTACCTGTAGCATTAGCCCAGAACCATGTAATTCATTGAAATAGGACTTTTTTCTTCCCCAACTTCTCATAGCCAGTTTTGTTAAATAAATCCATCTGATTTCTTGCTTGATTTGTGTCTACTCAGATCAAACCCTTACCAAAGCTAGAAGCATTTTGTTTCTAACATATATATTCCCATGCTCCCAAATCAATTCTCTACTTCTGGCTGAGGCAATGTCATCCAACTTTTACTGTAGTGCAATGTTTCCAAACAAATGAACTTAAAAATTCAGTTAAATGGCAACATGCAGCTGAAGGGGTCTAGAGGTTTATCTGTGAGGATATCACTGTAGGAAAGGTACCAGTCAAAGTAGTTAACAAGTAGCATACAATCCATCTTTTATACCTGCTGATAAAGACAACTCGATGAAAAGATGAACATGCTTCCCATGTCCTCTGAGGCCATTTTCCTTTGCGGGGTGTTCAAGGAGCCATCACCCCCTTTATCAACTCTTTGGTAATTCCCCCAAAATTACAAAAGCACCCCAGTTCCAGGAGTTGCTGGGCTGCAGTGAGGATGTATTCAAAGCCCTGCCTGCTCAGCAATGCAGACGCCAATGTTGGCAATACAAATGTTTAAGAAGCACATGGGTATATGCAAAAATTTCATTCAGCACAAAGCAAAGCAAGATCAGGACACAAGGATCCTAAATTAATCCAGTTCCTGTCTTCCCAATGACTTCCTTCACCATTGGAAAGACTTTGGTTTGGATTTGAGTCAAGTCTGGTTTACAGTGCTCAACTTCGTCTGTCAAAAAAAACCCCAACCCTGCTGGAACGCCTTACTCATTACGCAGCCTTGCAAAAATTATTAGCTACATTACAAGGCATTTCCCTCTGGGGACCAGAAGGGGTGAAGAAAGGGGATGGAGAGTGACAGTTTGTGGTTTCTAATGCAGCAGCAAAAAAATAAGTAAGTAAGAGGAATACAGGATATAATGTGTTTACATTTGTCAAAACAAGTTTCCTGGAGACACGGAGAGTTCATGCTGCTGAGCTGTCACTTCTGCTAGAAACTGCTGCCTCATGCTATCAGGAGGTCAGTCACTGACCTACTTTCTGATAGAACTGAATTAATTTGCTACTTCTGTACACAAACCTTTTTTTTTTTTTTTTTTTTTTAAAGGAATACTCAACAAGACCATAAAAAGCTGCCTTTTATCCAACTTGGAGCTTCAACTGATGCCGTGCAAGGCTATTACATACCCTGGCATGGGGCCCGCTGTGCTTGGTCTGCTTATTCTTTTGGAAAAATCTGTACAGAGTATTTTTAATGAGTTGACGCTCCAAGTTACATCTTTCCTTTTTGAACTCCCACATTACACTAACACCAGAGATATAACCCACCACTGACAATAAGGGAGGCTAGCACTCAAATATGCTGCGCTTCGTCTAGGCTTCTCTTAAAATAGGTGCCTACCACAATAGGATTAGCTCCCCAAATAGACAGATACAATATATTTATAAGGGGACAATATATTTATAAGATTAAACCATGAAGTTATTAATAGAAAACGGGATGAGTAGGTGAAATTTATAAACTAAACACCTATGGATCCAATTATCCCCTGCAAGAGCCAGTTAACCAACATCTGTGCTCACCAGGAGATGGTCATACGGTAGGAGCACTTAATGTAAAGCATTATACTCAGAAAGTGAAGTGGCAGAAGTAGTAGCAAAAGAGGTGCCACCTACTTGCTCTCTTTGCTTCATGGCTCTAAACGTAGCTCTAAAGCTACTACCTAAATCCTTTCATTAAAATAAAATCATGGTTGAGGGTTTCACAGGTCTTCTAAATCCCTGGACCATCAAAATATCAGAAATCAGCTCTTGAAATCATCCTCAGCAATGCCATAATTGAAAGCTTCACTGCTTGAGTGGACTCATCTTTCCAGGTCTCTTGTACGTAGCAGCATTGCTGTTCAGAAAGAGAAAAGCAGCATACTGATCCATGAAAGCAGGGCCATTCTGCATTAAGGCTCTGGACTAACATTTGGAAGATGAGAACCCACCAACTAACACTTGCATCAGACCTCTTCAGCAACTTGGTCTCATACATTCACCTCACCCTCCATCTGCAAAGTGAAGATAAGGACCTTCTCCAAGTGCTTGGCTTGCTTAGTACCAAAACACTGGGGGCGAGATTAGCACTTTCCTTTGCAGGGAAAAGGACTGGACCTCAGGGTCCAGTCTAACAATAGTGCAGTTACTAACTACCGTAATATAAGGCAACTATTGGTATCACAACAGATTTATGATCACTCAAGTTCCTGGACTTGATGAGGCTCATGTCGCCAAAGATAACTACGCCAAACCTGGCCCTTGCAACTGCTCGTGCATTTCTGTCAACCTTTTAAGCTTTCATCTGTGCGTATTTACAAGCCCTGAATCTGAAGTTCAAATAAATCCAATAATTCACTCAAACCCACCAGGATTTGAAAACATTAGGGAAGTGTCAAGATGTCATCGAGCTTGTTCTGCAGAAAAGACTGCTTTATAGTTTCAGAAAGAAATAGACAAGGGAGCTATTTAACGAGATGGTGGCATATTGAAACATGGATAGATAAGTAATTAATAGCTACCTTCTCTAAGTGAAGACTTTTCTGAGTGAAAAATCAGTTTATATGAAAAACTACAAGTCAATTGCTGCCATTTTTGGGTGGATAAGAACTGTCACGCATGTTAGCATCTCCATTTCCATGAAGGATTCTACTCCCTTAAACAACTCACAAAGACCTTCACATAAAACAGCATGTGGGAAGCAGAGAACTAACAGAAGGAGACACCAAAGAAATGTTAACGTTCATAACCAGAATTCTAATGAAAAATGTTATCAGGAATCCATGAAAACGGGAGAGAACAACTGCCACGACAAGTTGAAGCTAAGGCAACAGGTTAATTTTAGTCCCTTGGGAGCAAGAGTATTTGCACGGTTGTATAGGTGCTGTCATGAGGATGCAGAATATTGACCAAATAACCTCTTTACGTTGGTAGCCCAAAACATTTTCCTATTAAAAAGGTCCAATATTTGACTAATTCAGAACCTTCTTAACCCTGACGTGCGGGTTTCTTTGCCAAATTTCTGTACAGCTTCAGGTGGAACATATGGCGCCTTAAAGCAAACAAAACAGGAGAGAGGAAAAATAGCCATGCTCCAAGAAATAGGAAGCATAAACCCATTCATTAAGCATTTTATTCCTTTTATCCCTCATGTCTGTCTTCACAGTTTAAAGTCTCTCTCAGCAATCAACCAATTTTGGGATTCACTGCTGTCATGCCAATCGTGGCAATACTTCAGCTAAAAAGGCACTGTCAAACATAATGAAGTTTTCCTTCAGCGTGTACCCACACTGGTGCTGCGTACAGCACATGGGCTGCCTGGTGGGGAAAGCTGGGGGGTAAGGGTTTACCACCCTAGCTCCCAAGGACAGCAGACCAGTCCGAAGTGGCAAAGGCTCGACTGAATCACACTGATGGTTGAGACCACGTCCCACAGAAACTGTCTCACGCCATCCTATGCAACGTACAAATAGCACCCACTTGGCTTTGAAACATATTTGAGAATTTTCAATTGTTTTCTTGTATTTTCTTTCCGACTTTCCTATTTTCCTTTCCAACCCGCACATGCCTCAGACTAAGGCATCCTATAAACACAGAAAAATTTCCCAGCGCTACACCGTTACAGCTCCACCTCTCCTTCAAATCCATAGACACCACATTCCCTGTCCTTCACCCAGGGATGCTGCACACAGAGCACGGGGAAGGACAGGGCAGAGGGATTCCCCATTAGGAAGGAGAAAATACATCTCTCTAACCGGTACTTCTGTTTCTGACAGTTTGTTTTCACGTTGGTCCTACTGGAATTGGTGTTGGCAGAGACCAAATAGTAGGCCAGGGCTTATAGGGCTTTGCAATATATAATGATAATATATAATGACACAACGAGCTGTGCATTTGTATCTGCTGACTCAGGTGAAGTCGGCGGTACTGATGCCCTGACTGTAAACTGCATTTACAATGCACATTTGGCTGCCTCACCTGAATTATCCCTGCTTTATCCATCCCCAGTAAGCTCCAGTCTGGCAGCCAATGCTCCTGAGCAGCTGGTGGCAGTGGCCATGTGAAACCAGTAAGTGGGGCTGCGGGGTCCTGGGGCAGAGGCTGCCACCCTGTCTTCACCCAGCACCCCGCCGGACCCCGACCTACTCGGCCTCTGGGCATCACTGCAACATAAATGACGATAACCCAACGGCCAAAGAAGGGCAAATATTCAGTCCTGGGAGAACAGCACGCTTTACAGCCAACGCCTTGAGGCCCAGAGCTCCAAACAGACATTTATGTGACAAAAACTTCACGACGTGAAAGCCTGCGTCAAAAAACCAGCAAGCTGCACTGTTTGGCATCTTGGTTTCCAACGCTTGCGAAGTCCAAACAGCTCAAATAGAAATCTGTAATATCGCTCTCCAAGTGAAAGCTATTTTAAACTCATGTTGGCAGCCGCTAAGAGTCGTAACCAGGATGCCAGCTGTATGGTTCCTGGCCTCCTTCTCCTGGCTCCAACTGGCCAGCAGCAGCGAGGGGACACCCATCTCCTCTGCTAGGGAAGCTCTGACGCCTCTGCCTTCCTTCAGACTGAACGGGCTGGGTCCCTGCCGCCAGGAGAGCCTGCCTTTGCTGCTCCAAGGACGGATAAAGAAAATCACCAATAAAAATCAGAATCTTCAAAGTTTTAAAAGTTCCCTTTCTACGAAACAAGCCCTCAACACAGAATACCCGATAATGAGCTGCAAAGTCCTTTTTTATAGGCACTCACTTGAGATGACCCACATAACTCATCCCCTTTGCCACTTAACATTTCCAAACTTACGGCAGTATAAAAGCTTTTACAACCACCCATGATCAAGTCACTTTTTTTGCTTCATGTATAAAAGCACCTAGTATTTTTTCATTTTTCAGCAAAAATGAACACCTCCACACAAATACACGGACTCTGATACCCATTTACGAATGCCTGAACATCTAACGTTTGCTGATTCTGGTCACTTCTGTGCTCCTCCTTACCTCTACCACTGCCCTCCCCTGAAACATCTGAGCACGTTTCAGCTTTCCAAACACCAGCCGACCCAGAACTGCAGCTGGAGCACAACTTGCCATTCAGCAGAGATTCCTTTCCCTGGGGTCCCTGGGCAGCACAAAGCTCCCATCCCGGTTTCCTACCTGGGAAGGCATGATGGGAGGGCAAGATTAAACCTCATGACCACACACAGCGCAGGCTACGAGGCATTAAACTAAATATAACAAAATATAAATAAAACCAAGGAAAGGTCCGCAGTAAGTAAATTCCATTTTTATAGCGCACGCTGCAGGAACATATATATCTGCAGAAGGGATTAGCGTGCTGCATCTGTGTTAGATGGAGGGAGGGGGAGAGGTCAAGTCAGGGAATTCGGGAAGCAAAAGAAGGAATACCTGGCATGGAGACGGCACTGCAGAAAGAGGAGAGGGCACGTTTTTGCACGGCGGCGGCGAGGCCTGCAGGGAGAGGAAGGGGTGGGAGGGGATGCTGCTCAAACGGCATTGCTGGTGGAGCATGAGGTCAGCCAAGGGAGGTCACGTCATTCCTGCAGAAAACCCTGCCCGAATTATCCTACTGGGCAAGAACGATCGTCCTCACGGAAAGAGCGCAACGCCCAGGCTCGGTCAACCTCAGCGACCCAGGACTCGGGCTATGGAAGAACAAATCCCAGGCAGCAAGGCCGCTTCTGACAAACTGGACACAGACAGAGTTCAGCTGCTGAAACGCATAACCGCAGTGACATAATATTAGAACATATTTTTGTGCTTACTAAGACAACAACAAACCAAAGCCCGAAGCTGTATTTTGGGCATGCTAGCTCAAACTATCTTTAGACAGGAAAAGTGTGCGCATATAGATGTTCCAGCAGGCAGGGAGAGCAGGGAGCTGGAAAAAGCGCTCGCTCACTTCCCAGCCTTACAAAAAAACCTCCTGTTGTAAATAAGTGTGGGAATAAATACACCGGGCAATGCCGAATTGGAATAAAAAGGAAAAAAAAAAAAAAGGGGGCAAGAAGCCAGGAGCGGGTCAGGGACTGGGGGGGTTTAATGGCTGGCTAACCGCAGTGACATAATATTAGAACATATTTTTGTGCTTACTAAGACAACAACAAACCAAAGCCCGAAGCTGTATTTTGGGCATGCTAGCTCAAACTATCTTTAGACAGGAAAAGTGTGCGCATATAGATGTTCCAGCAGGCAGGGAGAACAGGGAGCTGGAAAAAGCGCTCGCTCACTTCCCAGCCTTACAAAAAAACCTCCTGTTGTAAATAAGTGTGGGAATAAATACACCGGGCAATGCCGAATTGGAATAAAAAGGAAAAAAAAAAAAAAGTGGGCAAGAAGCCAGGAGCTGGTCAGGGACTGGTGAGGTTTAATGGCTGCATCCCTCCCCCAGCTTCACTTCTCCCGATGGATGTTTTCAGGTGTTACCCCCTCCCCCCGTCCCCCCACTACGTTTCACCCCTCCTGCCAGCTCTTTCATCCAGTGTTCTAACTATCTCACTTTCACAGATGCTCTCCTGGAAGCATGACTGAAGCTATAAATTCACATCTACACATCTGTAACAAAAATAGTTTTTCTAAAAGCTATTCTTCTATCCTATCGATGGTGACACAAATGATATAGGGTCGCTGGCAATTCAGGGGTCTCGCTGCAGCTTTAAACACCGACCAAGACAGAGAGCAATGCTGTCTTACAAGGAAAACAGCAATAATGGAACGTTATATACACACACACACACATATATGAAGCTGTTATTCTTGGAATCATTTCTATTTGTGAAGAACTGAAAAATACAAGAAATCGCCTCAAAGTTCTTGTTCCATGGACAAAACTACTATTTTCTGAAGTAAAACATAATTATCACCTCCCTCCAGAAAAAAACTCAGAGTCCATCAGTGCGAGGACAGATCTAATTTATCACGATCACTGCTCAGCTTGCAGTAGCAGAAAGATAAGGGCAGCAACTGCATGAAGTACAATTTGGACCTCCCTTGAACAAAACCCTATATAAATAGGACATAGAAGATAAGAATGCTTCCATGTTAGGTTTTAACTGAGCCCTGCTTTTAGCCATAAAACTCTGATGTGGTGTGGCAAAGAGCTGAGTTAAACCTCAGGCACAGCAGGCTCTGCACCTGGGGGGGCTTTCTGCCACTGGGATGGACACCCCGGCTGTAGCCCACGGCCCTGCCCTCCAGGCATAGCAAGGAGGGGGTCCCTGCATACATCCTGTGCACATTGAGACGTATTTTTCCTTGCAAGCAAGGACCAAAGCAAGCAACGCTTGCAAGGGCTCTAGAGGTGACCCAAGCGTATGAACAACAGACCCTGCTCATTTCACAATCTCCCAATCTTTCTTAATCCTAAACCAACAGCAAAGCAGAAACTCCAAAGCTTGTGCTTTGGGCATGACGCAGAAGCAACTGCTCCTGCAAGCAGTAGACAACTGTGATTTGCACGGAGGCGTACCTCCTTTGGGGTCAGCTTGGTTTGCCTTTATGGCAAATAAATTAACCGTGGGCAACCACTGGGTTAATACTGGCACAGCAAATTCTAGGCATGAAGACGTGGGAGAAAGAGCACAGCTTTGGGTGATGGAGACAGGCCACCAGCCTGCTGGCGGCAGGGTGACAGGGGAACCAGATAACAGGAAACAAAAATGCACCAACAGGAGCAAACAGAGATAACAAAGAAACTGAGTTTTTAAAAAAAAGAAAAAAAAAGCCAAAGGAGGGAAGCTTGGCAGACAGGGACAGAGCTTGCGGAGGAAGTTCTACATGGTGTATTTAAAACAAGAGCAGGGAAGCAGGAGCAGAGTTTAGGTGGACCTGGAAGGGTCTGGTCCACCCTGGTGAGTGCCTCTGCCTCCAGGAGAGCCCAGGAGCTTTCCTAAGGTTCTCTCCTCTACCTTGCACCCAGCACAACAAAGCTCTGCTTGCAATGGGCATGCAGTGCCACTGCCACCACAGCGTGACAGCCAGCAGCTTCCCAACACGTGAAGAGGATGCCTGTAATTCTAGCATTGCAATGGTATTTGCCATGAGTTTTGTTAAGATTTTCATATTTAGCAAATTCACTGCTGTTTTTATTGAAATTTGCACACACACATGATGCTGACAGAGAGAGATGGGGGAAAAATAGAAATTGAATTGAAAGTTCAGCTTCTTTCAACTCATTAGTAGGTTCATCGTCATTTTTTGACAGAATAATCTTTCCACAGTGAATTATTTCCACTGGAAAAAACAGGAGAGCAACAAATTGCTGGATACAATTTGTCCCTTAAATAATAAAGCAATTAATGGCATTTTAGCAGGAACACATTCTTCTCTCCAGAAATAAAATCCGTATTTCATCTCATCTAAATTGCTTGGTCAGCTTCAAATGAGTGCAATATAAATCTCCTTCCCATACTGCTTCTGTTATCTATGATAAAGGGAAGAGACAGAAGGTAATCCTGTGTTCTGTATTCACTGACACATCATTTTCATGCTACACTACACTGTAATTTATTTCTAATGGGATAAACCTCTTGTAGTCTTCCCGCATTGTTCAGCCACACACACATCCCCAACCGGTACCGAGATTACGGGACTGGCAGGTGCAACAACCAGGGACCGCGATCGATGGAATTAGGATGTCTGCGGCACATTTCAGCGGTGCTACAGCTGTGAAAATAAACAGCTAGACTGTATAATTAAGGTATGCTTTTATTCCTTTCCACCCACTGCCTCCTGGAAGCAAGGCAGTCAAAGAGCACGACACTTTTCAGTACTTCTTGTAATTGCCAACTAAACTTCTAATTTTGCATCTAATCGGTTTGAGACAACCCAGAAAGACATGCGGAGCTGGAAGAGATTAAAGGACGTGGAAGCCAACTGAAACGGGGAAGTGCTACAGTAGTAGCCATAACAGAGATACCACTTCATACGAAGGAAAATAATCTTTAAAGCCCTTTCTGCTGACCTGATCAAGAAGAACGCAAGAAATAAGTAAACCAACGTATGAAAATCAAGCCCTGAAGCGCTACATAGTATTATTGTCGTTTAAAACCAACACTTTCCATAGGATCTAAGAGAAGAAGAAAAAACCCTAAGCTTTAGGTTTATAAAAGCTTTCTTCAGCTTAAAAACGTCTGGACTTTGGGCCAAACTGAAGATCCAGTTATCCTTGATGCAATCCTGAAATGGCTAGGTGCAAACAGAAAGCTACCTATGATGTTCCTGCAGAAATTAATGTATTTTTAGAAAACATCCACGTTTGTGAAACGTTTTTCTCTGTTAAAATGTGCAAGACTTCCACAGAATACTTAATCTGCTGCCAGTTAATAAACAGTATTATCAAGCACCACAACTTAAAGAGACAAGAACCTCAGCACTACTGTGCCTTTCATACCCGCTGCTCTACTTCAGCTGATTGCTATACTCACAGAGTGCACCTTACAAAGGAAAATATTATCTCATTACCTGTCTACTACTTATCTATCTGCTTCTACGGCCCCATTGCTCCGGCAGTTTACAACAGGATTAATCTCATCTGATTCAGATGCAAGGTAGAAACTTGCAGCCGAGACAGTCATCTCTCCGGATTCTCTTTACCGTCGATGCAAAGTGACAGTCCCTTCCAGGGCACACATCACACCATTTCAGGTAACCATCTTCAAGGAGGTGAATGAACCCCTTCGCTGCCTACAAGCAGGGACCAAGAGCTCTGCTGCGGCCACCTGCACCCGGACAAAACCCTGCTCTCGGGGGGCTGCAGGGGGAGAGCTGGCTCTGGTCTCCTGGGCCAAGCTTGCTCGCGGCAGCAGCTTTTCGGCAGCTTTGCCATCTGCAGCTGGACTGGGGTCCTCAGCAAGCCCCAAGCCCCCAGGTAGGATGGCAACTGCAAGTCTGCAGAGAAAGGGCAGAAGAAACCTAATGCCAGGCACCAGCAGCTGGGTTGCAGCTGCTTTATACTGCTTCTTGCTGGAGATTATGAATCTGCCCTCTTAGCTCTGGTTTACCAACAGCTGATGCTTCAAAAACTTGATAAAATACCCCAAAGGCTAACTCC
>NW_009258727.1:379237-385231 GCF_000687185.1 Egretta garzetta
TGAACGCCATCCCTGCTGCCACGACCAATTTGTATTACGACTTTGTTCTAGGAATGTATCCACAACCACTTCTGCGAAGGGCCCAAATGACTTGATTCAGCCTAACTAGGCAGGCAGCGCTGCTCAGGTCCGCGTTGGGTCATGGGGGAAGAGAAGCAGTCTTAAGAAGGCTGGCTACCAGTTTAACAGGGTTTCCAGCTGAGACCCTGCAAGAGAAGCTCCCTGCAGAAACCGCCGCGCAGCCTTGCCAGATGCTACTGCGGCTCCGCAGAGCGCCGGCCGGGGAAGCCCTCGGGCAGCCCAAGCTGCCCCCCAGCAAGCCCCCAGCTCTCACAACTGGCCTCTGCTGCATCCTGACCTACCTACGGGGTCAGGTGCCAACCCATATTCTGATGTCTACCGCTTTCAAACTTTCAAATACAGCAGGTCCTGTGTTCATTTAGGCATTTCTCAGCCACAACTCCCTCTTAAATGCAATCCAGATGAGCTCCTTGGCGTGGATAGCACACGCCGTGGCTGCCCTCGCTGTCTGCAGCCCCATTTAGCAGACTGCGTTCAAAAGGGAGCAGAATCATTTTAGATAGACTGCCTTTCGCTGTGGCTGGAAAGGGGCTCCTTGACAGCGCTCCCAAGCTCAGACCCTGGTTTCTGAGCATCTCCGGAGAGGGAGGGCAGCGTAACTCACACCACCACCAATGCAGGAGAGCGCTGTGCCTTTACTTAGCTGCTTGTGATGCTTACTGGTTCTCGCAGGGAAAAGGCATGATTGACTTAGTTCTTGGCTGGCAAACAGAGGAGTGTTCTTTGTCATCTAGTAGCTCTAGACACAGAGGATGGTGTCACGGGAAGCACGCAGGTCTGCCCGCAGCTACTGCCGTGGCTCACCCTGCTGCACAGGGGCTCCACTCCACGGAAAAGGGCAGGCAGAAAGCAAACCCTCCAAAGCAATGCTCAGTCACAGGCTTCTCATTACCAGGAACTGCAATTATCCCACATGGCTACCGAGAATGACTGCTGGAGGAAGAACCTAAGGGGCTAAACCTGTGTCCTGGTTTCAGCTGGGATAGAGTTAATTTTCTTTGGGGTGGCTGGTATGGTGCTGTATTTTGGATTTGGTGTGAGAGAAATGTTGATGGCTCATTGGTGTTTTCGTTGTTGCTGAGTGGTGCTTGGACTAGTCAAGGACTTCTTGGCTCTTGGCTCTGCCGGGTGCACTTGAAGTTGGGAGGGGGCATAGCTGGGGCAGCTGACCCAAACTGACTGGGGGGGTATTCCATACCATATGATGTCACGCTCAGCGTATAAGCTGGGGGAAGAAGGAGGAAGGGGGGGACATTCGGAGTGATGGCGTTTGTCTTCCCAAGTCACCATTACACGTGATGGAGCCCTGCTTTCCTGGAGATGGCTGAGCACCTGCCTGCCCATGGGAAGTAGTGAATGAATTCCTTGCTTTGCTTTGTTTGCGCGCACAGCTTTTGCTTTCCCTATTAAACTGTCTTTATCTCAACCCACAAGCTAAAAGTCCCATTCTCTCCCCCATCCCATTGTGGGGGGAGTGAGCAAGTGGCTGTGTGGTGTTTAGTTGCCGGCTAGGGTTAAACCACAACAATCTGGCTAGCTGGGAAGGTCGTGGTAAATGGTAATAAATGCCCTTGAGGCGCGTGCAAGTACAACAGCAAGAACATCCAGGAGGAAGACATTGGAATTCTCACTGGGAACAACTCCATGGCAGAAAGCTTGGGTTTGGGTGCTGGAACCATCTCCCCAGGCATGGGACTGGCATCTTTTCGCCTTGACCTTTTACAACTAGGCTGGATGAGAAATAATAGGAGGTTGGCAGGGAGAGCATAAGCAGATGATCAAATAAGCCTTTTCTGCCTTAAATTTCTAACTCTGAAAAATCAGCTTCCCATTCAACAGGCTGGTGACACTGCCACTAGGAATAAAACTGATGGCTGTTTGTACCCAAGTGTAGATGTCAAAAGCGAAGCAGCAGAAGTGAGGTAGCGCAACTGGCCTGGCAAGAGGGGTGCAAACTTCAACCCTGATGCACAGGAAGGTGCTCAGCTGCAGTGATGAAAGCAGGGAGAATGAACAGGGTCTGGTAACTTTTCTATGAAAGCAGAGTTAGCATAAAGGAACCAGAGTTATAAATAACAAACAACTGAAGTGCTATTTGTACAAATGAAGAGAGGATAAAAAAAAAAAAGGAGCATGGGATGTTATTTTTGTCCCCATATTCTATGAAGTGTTCTAAAACTCAGTAACCTAAACATTTTCTTACTGTAGTAACTGCCATCACCTAAAGCACCAAATGAAAAATAAAAAAAACCTGTAAAACTGTATTAAGTCAAACATGCAAGGCACCCATAAATGAGGAAGGCAAGGGCTAGCGTTCACCTCTGAAGATGACCTGTAGCTACAGTTAGGTCAGTTTTAAATAAAGCTACAAGCAACTTCTTTACTCTCCCCACAGTGTATGGAACACATGCTTTTGTCCTATTCCCACAGCAGCCTGCTTCACCTACTAGACCCTGCGGACGGCTGTGAAAGCAGAGAAAGAAGTGTACGGTCCACTGTTCCTAATTAAAATCCCATAGTCTTGTGGTCAGAGAGCTCTGGAGAACCGGCGGGGTCGCATGATTTGCTTTGAGGTCAGACAGAAAAAGCACGCCAGACCAGAGATGACGGATCTTTTGGCTCGTGCGTGCAATGCAGCACTCCGTAGCTGGGGCCAGAAAAGCAGTCACTAGGAAGCTCCAGTTCCTCTCAGTAACCTAACCTTAAATAGGCCAAATTTGCAAAGTAGAAAACACCGTGCAAATCCATCCCATCCCATCCCCCCGCCCCCCGCAAGTGAACCAAGAGTAACTTTTTCCCCCAAAACCTTCTTGTACCCGCAAGATCTTGCTCTGGAAGCCAACGCGGCTCCGCTGTCCATGCTGATCTTTAGCCACTCTCCGCAGTTTTTCCTTATCATTGAGTGGCAGGAAGCGTTCACACTCCAAGTAGTATCTGGTCTGACCATTTGCGTGTTCCTCCAGCGTGTTGCTCCAGCTGCCCATCTGCTCGGACGGGCTCGCTGGCTTCACATGCACCACACGCCCCAAGTTTTTCCATCACTTACCCTGGAGAACCTGGGGACACACTGGCGACAAAGTGACAGATCTTTGCATTCGTGACAAATTCACTCCGTCTGTTACCTAGTATTTTCCCCAGGTATTTACTTCTGGAGGCATCTGTGCCTTTGGTGAGTTTCCAACAACTCACATCCACATGTTAAAATGGAAATAACATCTGAGTGGAAGACTCCTAGTTTGGTCTTTACATTTGTATTTTCAATGACTAATTTTGTTTAAGTTGGTAAACGCAGCTGCTGCCTTGCCAGTTGGTGACATTTCCTTTTGGACTTCCCCGCTGGTTGGTGTGTTACTGCCAAGACATGTAAATTGACTCATTCCTTGTATTCCTTTGCCTTTTTATATAATGCTTCAGTTGGGATTTGCTGAAGGTCTCCTGAGATTTGTTTTCCTCAGTAATTATTAGCCCTGTGATGTTAGACAATCTTTACTCACAAGTTTTCTGAATTGCCACTTAAGCATCCCATGCTCCGGATGCTGGATCTAACTAATGTAACACTTCACTATATTCTATCTAGCTGTACTTTTTCTCGTGGTGACTTGGTCACGTCAACATCAAGTCAACAGCAACTGTAAAGAGGTGACGGAATGTATGTCTGCTTTACACCAGCGTTATGCACAACGAACCATTCACTCAGCTCTCCACTTACTTCTAAAGGTTTGAGCTTGTCAAGACTTTGCAATTATTATAAATACATACTTGAAAAAAGTGGATTAATCTCCTGAGAAAGGTAATAAAAATCCACCCCCCCCCCCCCCCAAGAACCCTGAACAAACAACTGCATCAGACAACAGGTGATCTGCCTCAAGCCAGGGAGCAGGAGAGGCTATCCAAAAACCTGGCCATTCCTTTATCTCCTGAATTGAAATGGCTGAGCTGAAGCTGTAAGAGAAAAAAAATTGGAATCTGTTTTGGTTTGGTTTTTTTCCTTTTTCACAACTGTACCACAGAAAGGAACAGAATTTCTCTTCAACTCTTGCGATCACTTACATTACCTTTCTGGGATACTATAACTGGAATGCAATTTCTCCATCAGTCAGATTATTATTTTTTTCATATTCCCGTATTTCTTGAAGAAATCAGCAACTATTCTTTCAATCATTTTTCAGTAATGGTCTCTACCTGCAGCTTCTCCAAATTTTGTTTTTAGTGGTTTTTCACATCTGCCTTTGCGCTGTGAGACAGCATGTCTAGTTTGGCGATTTCAGTTCCTTTGGCAAAGCCATAGCGCTCCTCCCGTCAGCATTCAAACGTCCAGTGTGTTGGTTTTAATATTTCCATCCTTGGAAAGCCCACTATTTGCTTACCTGAAAACCAGTTACATTTTTAGCAACCTATGCCGTGTTCACTTGGTAGTAAAACCAAAAGAAACACCTCTCTTACTAATTCTCCTGCAGAGGTTTTTTCTTTTTGGTCCTGTCACAAAAAAGTAACAAACACTTCCACCGCACGTGGAGATCTGCTGAAGACAGGCGCTGTGTTTGCCTCCAATACGCTCAGACCGTAACAATTCCAACTGCTCTGGGGACATCTTTACACCATGCCCACACAACACCTCAAGAGCCTCGAGAGCAGGCAGAGCTCTGCCAGGCCCCACATTATCGCTTTGGAGGCAGAAGATGATGCTTGGCCATCGATTCCTCCATTCTGTCACCGTCCCTAACCCCGAGAAGGAAGTCTCCCCGCTAGTAAGCAGATGTCAGGCTGAGGAATTTGGTCCAAATCT
Source organism: Egretta garzetta (assembly GCF_000687185.1). NCBI lineage: Eukaryota > Metazoa > Chordata > Aves > Pelecaniformes > Ardeidae > Egretta > Egretta garzetta. The sequence continues at coordinate 384,105 of NW_009258727.1, forward strand.
GCTGACAGCTCTTCTCTCATCATAGTAGTTGTCTGTTGGTAACACTGTGTAATTGTCATTTCATGTACAGTGTTTGAAATCTAGTTCAGAGCAATCGACCGCTAATTGGTTCCCAGTCTATAAGCTATTTCGCTGCCTTGGAAGTCATAATTAATGCTACTCCCTCTGAGTTATAATCATCTTGCTTCATGAATATATTATAGCTTTGTTTTCATTCTTAGATTGCTCTTCATCAATTCCTGGTCACAGATATTTTGCTTACTCAAAGGATTTTACTTAATGTATTCGTCCATCTCTTTCACCTACACCTCTTTTGTTGTTGCAGCCTTTCTTCCAGTGTTCCAGAAACCTACTTTCAGTGCTTGGGTTTTTTTTTTTCCCAAAAAAATTTCCCTGAAGGGCTTCTCAGAGGCTTGCCTGGCTCATGCTTTTCACCAAAGCAGGTCGTGTCATCTCACCAGAGACAGAATCTCGTACTTCCCTGGCATGCGCTTTACTGGAACAGCTACCTCACCATCTTCCTCCAATTTGCCTCTTTTCCAAGGACAGATTTTTGCCTGCAGCTGAACCCCAAACACAGAGTGTCATATTATTGCTTTTCATCTCAACCATGTCATCTGGGCAGTTTAGTTTGGGTCATGAGACTCTACAACCTCGCCCTCAGCGGGTTAGGTCGCAAACCTTGTTTTGGTTGTTGGGTTAGGTGGTACCCATGCACCGCCAACCGCTAAGGGAACACAGCAGTTTTCCTGTCACCTACATTCTACCTGATAAGGATGCTGCAAGATGAAAAGATTGCAGAGTACTCACATTTTACAGTAACAGCAGCCATTTCAATACCTGGCTTAAAAAAGAAACCACATCTTATATCTCAGAAGCAGCTGCGTTCTGTCTCCAGAGCTGCTGTGAATTGTTCATACCTTCTTCAGCATGACATTTTGCATTACCTCCCTCCCTCATCCCCAGCACACTAATACGTTAGTAGTTATCACCACCCAAATCTTATGCAGGTTCATGTTAGGACTCCCTAAATGCAGTGAAACACAGAAATTTAACACCTACCAGAGCTGGGAGAAAAAATTCAGAAATTTTTTTTTGGCTACTGAACTAGCTCATATTCTTCTCTA
>NW_009258727.1:385244-389473 GCF_000687185.1 Egretta garzetta
CTCCAGTAAGGAATTTTATCTACTCCCGGGCCCCAGGTGACAAAGTTGTTCTGGACCTGACGGTGGGTGAACTGTAAGAGCAGACTTTGCACTTGGATGGCCAAGCCACAGGCCTGGAGTATTAACATACAAAAGTCAGGGTTCAAGAGGGAGCCAAAACTGGGCCAGCTGTATTGAAAAGAACAGTGGTTCAACATTGCAAAAAGCCCAGTCCTTCAGGGAGAGAGAAGTTCCACAGAGGGGGGAAATTTAACCCAGATGACCAGTACCTGGGACTTGCCAACTTACTTTTCAGAGAACATTGTGGGGGGTACCTATCAACGAAATAAGAGATACAGAAACTAGACCAAATCAGGACGGTATGAGCTGCTCTGTAAATCTGCAAGACGATCAATGGATTAGGTCAGCGTGCTATCTGCACTGGTGGTGTCATCCTTGGCACCAGCCAGGTTAGTGAATGGGGTGGGAGACAGGGTGGGGAGAGGGGAGAAGGAAAAAAACAGAGTTCAGGGTGAAAAGAGAGTCTTCTGGTTAAAAAAAGAGACAAAGAATGCTACTATCAGATATATTTGGAAATCAGGGTCAGCCTTTTAATCTTGCCAGATGAAGAGAGAAGACACAAACATGGAAGACAAAGAAGAGACGTACAGAAGAACATAAAAACCAGAGATGGTATTTGCAGATAACCAGCTTTCAAGGAGTAAAAATATAGACTGAGCGAGAGTAACCAATGTATAGCTTGCATTAAAAAAGCCAAACCATCTGTATTTCACCTCTTCTTGTTAACACACTGTAACAAACCAACAGCCATGTAAAGGCTGAAGCAAACAACAAGGGACCCGGGCTGTGTCAAAAACCTTCTTGTATAACCCTGAGCAACTTCTTAGTGCCTCAGCTTATGCACATGTAAAAGCCATATGTACTGCAATAGGTGTCTGTTAGATGGGCTTAATTAAAGTTTGGTGGTTAAAGTAGTGCTCAGTGTAAAACTCTGAGAAAAGTTCAGTAATTCTGCCATTTGTGGTTATCCGATACATCATTCCTCCATAGAAAACAGCTTTGTTCCAAAGTACAAAGAGCATAAGAAGTGCCCTGTGTTTCTGAAACTGAAAGAGACTCTTGAACCCACTTGTTCAAATCCAGTCTTTAAAATGCTGTAAGCAACCCCCCTAGACTTTCTGAAACGCAGCCCACCAGGCTTCGGAGTTACTCTCCGCTGAGAAAGAGCGATCAGCAAGCGGACACAGGACACAGCCAGTACCTGTCTGCACGAACCCCCCGCCAAGTCTCCAGCAGAGAACTTCCAAAGTACTACTACTAGCAAAGAGCAGGTGTCTGAGTAAATACCGGTGTCACAAAAATCTGTAGCTATTAGGTCTCCGATGAAGAAAAGAAGTTGAAGGAAGACTGAAATGACTATTTCAGATTTGCAAAAGGACAGCTAGCTTCTCTTGCCCCAAGTAATTACAATACTGCTTCATTTGCTTTATGAATTTCAATTTTGTGATACCTATCTTTCTTTGCTTGGCCTCATAATGGCTAGAGAACAAATCCGAGCGTGACTGTGCTGCAGTTTTGGTTTTACCTCTTTGACAATTAGCCCTCTTTGATGGAGCACGTTTTAATATTATCTGCTGCCGCAGTGCTCCATCAAGATCGGGTTTGCTGTCAGCTTTTGATTTTATTGCTTGCAAAAAAGCATTAAGTGCAGACATGGAAAGGCAAGACTTGAAGCATCAGCCCAAACAGGAATGGACCCCAATTTCTGTTCTGAAAAGCATGCACTTGAGATACCTGGGAGGCCTGGAGAACACACAGGGTCACCTCCTCCTTAGTCTAACTCCTCCACTTCTGTAACTCTCTTGCCTTCCATTTTAGAGCCTGCTGAGCGGGCAGAAGAAGAAATACTTGGGGGATGAACGCCAAGGGAAGACTTCCTTGCAGAACATTTTTATTTCGTTCTTTATTAGCTGGTGGGTGACAGCCATGCATACCGACGTGGGTGAGCGCATGGGGGTTTCATGGAAGACAGAGTGCCAACGTTCATTCCCAGGAGGCTCAGTCTCACTTACGTGACGCCCACGTTCACACTGCAATCACAACTGCACCAGCTACAATCTTGTTGGAGCCTCTGCTTGCAGGATGCTATCCTTAATTCCAACGCCATTTCGCATTATCCCAAGACAGCAGACTCAGACTCGGGATCTTTTACGGTAATGGAGAGCTTGACCAACAGCTTTACCACTAATATCATCCGCCAAGGAAGCACTTTTCATTACATGCTTTAAAATATGCATTAGTCTGATATATTAGCCTGATTACTTATTCCTTACCAACTTCATAAAACAACAGCACTAAAGAAGACCAGCGATACAGGAGCTTTTGATGTCTGCAACGTGCTTACAGGCCCCAAATCTAAGAGACAGCATCGTTGCATCAAGAAATGTCACATCAAGGTTTCCAGTAGCTTCAACATTTCCCATTTCATCAAATAAAAAAGGGGGTGGAGAAAGGAGGAAACCGTGTTTCTGCTCCACTTATTTGACAAATGCAAGCAACTGCGTATAGATGAGATCATCTGACACAACCTCTCTGAATCTTGCTGAAACACCCAGACAAAGCGAGATCAACCCATGTAACTAGGATTCGCTTCCACTGTGTAAGCAAGTGGTTTAAAAACCCAAAAGTTTCTGGATACCCTGGCTGACTGCTTCCAAATAATTAGTACCTGCACGCAAGCGTACCCTCCAGTAAATAGCAGGTTTCAGAATTCAGCGCCTATCTATCTACACCACTTCAGTCTTTCAGCAGATTAACTCCGTGTGACAACTTAGCTACAAGTCTCAGCCTGGAAGCACTTCCCTCCCCCCTCCATTGAAATCATAGTCAGAAATGCTCGGAAGGAGATTAGGGAGACGATTTGGCGAAGCACAAAGCACTGACCTAAATGCGTTCCTGGGTAAGTAGGTGGAGATTCTAAATTTGACTGAAACAGCAATGTTCGGTCCAGCCCTTTGTGTTTTTCAAGATCTGGGTTAGCTTTTATAGCCTCTCATTTCATTTAAAGCAGGTTTCGCCATCTCTAGAAATGTTTTCTGCTCTTAGCCTATGTTGCTATAAACATACTGACAAATTGCACGTACACATAATTCTGCTGAATTTAGAGAAATGAAACGTTTTGTGCTTCACCTGGTAGGTCTGAAAACAGCAACAGTTGCAGGCGATGCTCTGGCTCGTGCCAGCGTTTGGTAGCGGTGCTCCAGCATACAGGAGGGATGGCTGCTTCGTGGAACAAGGCGCTCTGTGAGCTTTTACACTAAGCAAGGAGATCCCAAAATATAGGCCAGCCACATTTCTTATTTTCATCCATACAACAGTGTTAAATCAACGGGATTTGCATGGATTAGCAAGGACAAAATTAGCCTATTTTAGTAGTGGTAAAAGGACATGAAGATTATAACCCATCTCACACTCCCAAGACTAATTTCTTCCCAACTCAGTGTATAGGAAGGCTCCTTCTGCCTAACAGAGTCAGGTCAGATGAAAATAAAATAGTTCTTTCCCTTTTTTCTTTATATTTCTCTCTTTTAGACATGATGTATTTTAAAACTGAAAGAATTAATCACTTCATTTTCTTTAAAGAGTGAAAAAGGAGCACAGGCTGCTATGCCGCTTGCTTAGAAAAAACAGACTCAAGAGGCTGCTGCCAGCTCACTGAGCCCTGAGCTATGACATCACAGCTGGCCATGACGTAATTCCGTTCGGAAGACAGAGCTCTCTTAAACACCAGTGAGGTTGCTGTTCCACCCCCAACTGCTCCTGAGCTTCTCACACGCGAATAACAGTGCCTGTATGGGAACACTCAGATAAAATGTCACCGAGGTTTTGAAATGATAACCAGAAAATGTACCGTGGTATTAGTTCTGCTAAACATTAGAAAAGCTTGAATTTTAGTTTTTATTAGCCTCTGCAAGGCTGAATTTCCCAGAATGAAGTACTTCCTGTCTCAAAATCATCTAAAAATGGTTTTGTTGTCCTCACACCGAGCCTCTGCATGCCCCCAGCTGAGATACTTACAAAATAGCCAACCTGACCACAACGCCGGGGTTTTAAAGGGACTCAAACATAAAATGGACTGGAGGATACCTAGGACGATGCAGAGGAACACGCTTCGCAAGTGTTGGGGACGCAACTGCTTTGGTATCGCATAAGAAATCACCATCCACCAA
>NW_009258727.1:389483-395394 GCF_000687185.1 Egretta garzetta
GGGCCGCCCCCCCCTCGGGCCGCTCCCCCGGGGCCGCGGCCGCCGGCAAGTCAACTCAGCCCAGCTTAGCCTACAGCTAAAGCGGGTTACTCCGTTTTTAGCCACTGACAAACGAAGGGGTTATTTGCTTTTAATGCAGTGAAGATGATTACTAAGGGCAACAAGTTATTAACGCAGAGCCCATGTGGACACCCGCTCAATGGACGCCCCTCCAAATACTTGACCCTGAGTGCCGGTCTGGGGCCGTACCCGCAGCTGAGGCAAAGCCCAGGCTGGCTCAGGCTGGGGAGGGTCCACACATGGCTTAGCGATCCCAGGGTGAGCAACTCTTGACAGCATCCCAAGCTGTCAAAGCCTGCCTGGATGATGTCCTGTGCAACCTGCTCTAGGTGAACCTGCTTTAGCAGGGGGTTGGACTGGATGATCTCCTGAGGTCCCTTCCAACCCTTGCCACCCTGTGATTCTGAACCCCTGGCTGTCGTATACCAAGACCGATGATTTTCATAGCGTTTTCCTCCAGAAGGCAGATTATTCTGGCCACTTTGTTCCAACCTTGCTCGCATTCCTCACTCCTCGCATCCTCAGTAAATGCAGGGCTGGTTTACAGCCTCCGTCCTAGGGACTGCAGCTCAGCAGGGCCGCACGCGTGCACTACAGTTTAAGTACTTTGGGACGGCTCCGAGTGAAATGCATAAAATGCTAATGTATTACTAGACACCTACAATATTTTTAAATAGCATCTCTGGTATATGGAACTATTTTACAAGCAAGACAGTGTTCTATGACACCAAAGATTTTTATTTTATCTTTTAAAGTTTAAATATCATAGAAAAGTGGGTGTTGATAGGATCTGCCAGCAGCACAAACAAAATGTACGAATCCAGACTAGAAATGAAACGATCTCTCCACAATGGGGAAACTAAGGCAAAACAACAGGAAAAAACCCCGCATTATACAGCCGCTTAAAAGTATCGAGCAAGCGAGCAGAACAAAGATTTCAAAGCACATTTGGGCATGCCCTTCTTTAGGCAACATGTCAAAACCCCAACTTCTCCTCCCCTTCTCCTTGACAGACGGTTTGACTGGGCCTGAAGCCACACCACCAAGCTGTGATCCTGGCAAAACCCACAAGGTAAATAAGGTTGGGCACAAAGTGCGGCTGGATGGGAGGCATGCGAATGCTAAAGGATGAGGCGCTGGCGATTTAGCAAGCAGCCCAAACTGCTCAGAAACAATGCTCCGGCGCAATGCCAAGAGTGCTCTGGAGGTAAATGCTACAAAGCCAGGGCTGTATCCATCTTCAGTTGAGGCCCTCGTGTGTTTGAAAGGTTAAATGCTGCAAATTTCCTGAGCAAATCTCAGTTCTGTTCGTTTTTCCTCAAGCTATTAAAAGAACTAAACAACAAACCCTCAATTATCCAGTTAACATTTAGTGTATTTTGTTTCCTTCTGTGCTGCTAGCGTGGCATGAAGATGCAGGGAAGTGCTTCCATGCTCTTTTGCAAGACAGGAAATATTTTGTCAGTACCAAACCACCTATATGCATGCTTTCTAAGAGCAGCTCATTCCCTCAGAGCTAAAAAAACACCAAGGAGATGCCAAGTCACATTATGTGGGCATTTTCTTTTGTTTTAGCATTGTGTAGCAGGACCATCTGCGCGAGACCCAATCGATAATCAAAGCCAGCCACAGCCAGATGACAAATCTCTCTGCTTCTGCAGGTTTAAATGTCAAATTACCAGTGCCATTCGAATTCTGGTTCGCTTTTAACTTCAGATCAAAGCTAACATAGCTGGGAAGACAATGCTTTCCACCCTCTGCCTTCCGCCCCTCCTCGCTGCTCTGAAATCATCTGTCTCCAAGCCAGAAGTCTAAATGGAGTGTAGGGCGAGTTCAGAACAGGGAAGGTTGATGGGAGCCTACTGCCAATTCCACTCCGCAGTCACAGCTTGCTCCCACAGCTCCATTAGCTGCCTGCAATCAAGGGCAGCCGACTCAGTCCTGCTTGCTGTCCAGGTTTAATAGGTTCAGCTAGTTAATGAGCAATGGCTAGATTGCGTTCCAAGACTTCACATCATTCACAAAGCAATTAAGAGTACACTTCTTGGTCTCCTCCAGGAGCCTGAGAGGAGGGCCTCGTTCTACTGAGAGGATAAATACAAGCCACAATTTTTGAAACTGAATAGCGTGACGCAGTGGGAAACTGTCAGAATATTCACCTTTTCTAAGTATCGAGCTGACTGCATCGTTGCTTTTCCACAAGCCTCTGAAGGGCTCCCTTACCTGGACACCCCTGGATTATAGATTGCCCTTGCCAGATGAAACCAAGAGCTGCAAGCCACTGGGAAGCATCTCAGTGAGCTGCTGACAAAGCAGGCTAGGGAGCCGTTGTGTGAACAGAACAGAAGCTGTTTAATTTGAAAGCTACGGCAAAGGCAGCGGTACTTTTTACATGGATACTTTTTACATGTTCCCAGAGGAGGACTGCAAGGCACCTTGCAAACAATGAAACACTTATCCCCAGATTTACAAAGTTCAGAAGCTAAGTGACTTGAGCCCTCGGGCATCCCTCACAAAACCAGGACCCCGTCCCCAGAGGACGAGGCTATCTCCAAGGGCAGAGCTGGGGGAAAAGCAAGCATTTTCTTCTTCACTCGCACATGCCCATTCACCCCCCACGCTCTTGCACCACTTCACTGGCATTAACCTACGTACCATTACTTCTCCAATGCCCCTTCCAAGCATTTGTGTCTTTTTAAGCCCAGGGAGGTGACTTCTCTAGCAGTACAAAGCATTCTCGGCCTTAAGGTTGACCCACAGTTGGACCAAAGCTGGGTCTTCAATATGCACTGAAAGGACAACTCCTTACATGCACGGGGGCTGCCTTTTCCAGGCTGTGCAGCTGAATCCGAGGCAGAAAGGAGTCCTGCTGGCAAGGTCCCATCTTTTCTCTCTGTGAAGGGACTGAAAAGACATGCTGCTTCTATCTGACACCAAATGTTAAGAGCCATGATCACAGAGCTAGCGAGTAGATGGCAGCCACATCTAGAGAACAGGGGAAGACGAATGCTGGTCATACGTTCTTCTCTCCTCATGATGAGGATGAAGCTAACGCATGAAGCTAACAAAAGCCTGGATACTTACTGGTTTACAACATCGTTACTAAAAAGAAAAGAACAACAAAAAAATCCCAGACACTTGGGATCCCTTCAAAATCTATTTTTGTAAAACCAGGAATCAAATACATCTATCTTGGACAAAGGGATCTCTTGAATTTTTAAGAACCAGATTACCCAATTGCTAAACCCACATCGGTTCACTTCACTTCTCTCTGAGTGAAGACACACAGCAGTATCCACTATCTAAACTGGGGATGAGTTTAAGGAAAAAAAAAAAAAATACCCCTTCACTCATTTACCAAACCCCTCATCACTAAACTTTAAAAAAGAACTTACACAATAACACAGACTGGTCGTTTTACTTTAAATGCAAAACCTTGGTATGGAAAGGAAGCACAGCTGAGGGGTTATAGAAGTTTTTTCTTCTATTATTCTCCATTTCCTTTGCGCATGCCAGTCAAAACTATAAAATACTTGTGGGAGAAATGCAGAAGGCACGGTTTCACATTCCAGAAGATCTATTTCCATGTGCTGCGTACAAGCCAGGCCGACCACCCAGGAAAGTCGGGCAAACACGCTTTAGCCCACCAGTGCTGCAGTCGCACACTAGCAGCCCTCCTCCATCAGGGCTTTGCCCTCTATTTGCGCCAAGAGGTAACCACCAAGCCTGACGAGTGGCCGAGCCCGCGGCAGGATCACCTCTACGCCTCAACACTGCCAACAAGCAGCCCTACATTTCCTCCTCTTGGGAAGCTGTGCCAAGCTCATATGCAGGTCTAAAATAGTTTGAATACACCATCCACAAGAAAAAAAGGAAAAGAAAGAGTGGATAATCTTAATACAGGAGCCTGCAATATTAACAGCTCTTTACTTCTCAAACCTTTCCATCCCCTGTCCCTTTGCCCTCCACCACAATACTTTTGCCCCAGTTTTACTGAGGAAAGAAGAGCAAAGGTGGGTCATCTGTAGTCTTGGGAAAGGGTATGACCAGCTATTTCCCCTCCTTAGAACCCACGATTATGTTATTTTCTTTTCATATGTTGATCACAGAAAGATTTGGTAACTGTTTCGGAGTCACTAAAAAGGAATCAGTCCCTCAGAGGCCAAGCTGGTTGAGAAACTTTGCTGGCTGGAGCAACAGAAGTAGGCATGACTGGCCTTTAACAAAGCAGAAGGCATTTGTTTTTAGTTAACTGGGTAAAGGGCAGTAAAATTCGGCCAAGTATTTATTTATTGGACTGGAGTGCCTGCAGCAAGAGGATGGCGGGATGTGTGCAAGGTTTCTGTAATCCCAACCTTGGAAGGGAGGTAAGCGAACTTTGGTTTCACTGTTGGAATAAGAGAGCACAGAAAACCTGTGGTATGTGACGTAGAAACGTTGATTTATAAAAGGGATATTATGGGGGTGAAACAAAAAAAAAAGTCTTTAGAGCTTTCCCGAGACGATACCTTTTCTACATCTGTTGGCCGTTACTTTCTGCCAGTTCAAGACAGTCGAGAGCACGAGGAGGTAGCAAACCGCTAGTGAGATTTTTGCTTTGCAGGAACGATGCTTTCATGTCAGCAGTGAGGAATGCTGGCTGCGCCCTAGGTGTCACGGAAGCGTACCCCTCTGATCTTGCCAGTGGGAACACCAATGAAATTTAACAAAAGTAACAAGTATTAACGGAGCCTTCGCTAGTCTCGACCCGAACTGACGCTCAGCAGTGTTACTACTGGATGATATTTCGGTACATGCCAATATGTGGCCCCACCAACTGTGACCAAAAGGCTTATTTGGCTTTCAGTTGTGTCACCCCGCTCAGTCCGAGGGTAACATGGGTAGGCAACGAGAGACCCCAACTCTGGATCTGTATCGGCTCTGGCAAACATGACCGACTTTCAGATCATGGCAGGGCAAAACCATGGGGAGGGTCTTCTGCCAGGGATGGTACCACCTGGGGATGCTGCAGAGGCTTGCTGGATGTGTGGCAGGGAGCAAGGAACAAAACTAAAGAGGAAAAACCAGATGACCTTGCAGTGCTTAGCTGGAGCTGTCAGGCAACAGTTAATGCTGAGGAATTTTGCAATTCTGTTTATATTCTTTCACCACAAGCAGGTGTTGGGAAGCCCAGGATGGGAGGGGCATGCAGATAAAAAAAGAAAGAGGAACCACTTTTTGTTTTTTGACGTGAGTGATCTATTCAGATGAATCTTTTTTACCGACAGCCTCTTTTCCTGGAATCAGCACGGACACCCAAGTGTCACTCCCGGGCCCTCCGACAGACAGACAGCGTACCCCAAATGCTTGGGTTATGTTACCTGTTTGTGGTGGAGGACGACATGCTTTTGATGGGAGCTCTGGAGGAATCAAGTAATTTTTAACAGAGACATTATTAAAACCACTAGGCTTTTTCAAATTTAATGTGTTTTGCTGGACGGATCTCCACTGACATCCATCTCGTTTCTTCCTTTGGTCACCTTGCATATAACCATGCATAGGGTTTTTTACACTGATGGATTTTGCACAGAGAAATGCTTTGACCTGCAGATTTCCCCCCACCCGCTGCTGTTCCTTGTCCAGCGCCACAGCCACCTCGCTCCTCTCCTTTCTTCTGCAGCTCTTTGTTGCTGAATGTCAGGGTCATCGGTGCCACCGGCTGACATGATTAGTGTGGCTGACATTACACCACTGCTCTAAAGGAAGCAGGCAGAGGGCAAGGGGGGGCAGAGGGGGGGGGAACCACCCAAAACAAAACATGCAGCCATTTTAGGCAGAAGGAATCAGGCTCAAATAGACATTAGCAGCCTCA
>NW_009258727.1:395414-405187 GCF_000687185.1 Egretta garzetta
AAGGTCCTTGCACCGCAACAGACGTACGCGGCATTTCAATGTGCTCCCGGGCTTGTAAAATCTTCGCATTCTGCCTGCCCCAACATATATCCTGGAGGAGTGCTCCAGTTCTCAGAGATCAAAGGCAAAGATTAGGGAGGGAGAAAAACAAAATGGTTAAAAAAAACCAAAACAACAAAAAAACCCCAAAAAACACCAAACCCAGCATCAGACAGAAGATAAAGCCTGACCTGTGATTCAGCAGATTCGAATGCTCAGAAGTACAACAGGCTGTGCACTACTGAAAGACAGCAGCAGTCCATTACATGTATTGATTTGCAGCACTTTGTCAGCACTAATGATGTTACCTCATTGAAAGAGATAAATGCCCTACTGTTCTACCAAAAGCATCTGCTCCTTCCTCCTTCTCGCCTGTTCTCCAGCAGGGCCCTCAGCAGCAGCAGAGCGAAATCAAAGAAAAATCCAATGCTGAATTTGCTTAGAGACGCTTGCTAAGGTTGCTTTTTTGTTAGTCTTTTCTTTATTTATTTTAATTTATTTTTTTTAATGGGGTTATTCTGTGTTTCCTACCAGGTATCTCTTCTCCTGCCACCGAATGGGCACATCAAAAGAAAAGAAAGCCCTGCGAACCACCACGGCCCTCCTGCTGGCAAAGGGCTTCTCAGAAAATAAACTTATATCTACCTCAGATAATTCATTGACTGTTAGGTAAAATGATACAGGCTGCAACTTTGATCAAAACAGGTGAAGTGATAGGTAAGGCAGCGATAATGACTTCCGCCCGTTAACGCCCAACGAGGCGTTGCCACACACAACATGCCAGTTTTGTTTCGACAGATTCCTCGTTACGCATAAAGGTAGCAGTTTACCAGAACGAATGTTTTATGCATAATTCCTTTGTGTATAGGGTCTCCAAAGTACACATTATTAAAGTCTATTAAACTCTCTATTTAGCAGAATTACCAATGTGCCTTTGGGGAAATTATTACAATGAAGCTGTACCGGTATTTAAATTCCAGTTGTTTAACAATCTTTTCCTAATCACCAATCTAGGTATCTACATTAAAGTGCAGTCAGACTTCCAGCGCAGCATAAACCTGTCTATGAGCTGCTTATGGAAATTCATTAAAATAAAATAAAAAAAAAAAAAAAGAGTATTTCAACTTGGCATGTTTTTCATAATTAGCCTCAGACAGCTAGTGCTTTAAAATAATAGGAACTCCTTCCCAATCCTCTTCACCAAGCAGAGCGCTCCACAGTTAAGCCTGGTTACAGAACCAAATAACAACGTGCAGCCAGTCAATTTATATCAACGTATCAGTATGTGCAAGATACCAGCCTATTTAAGGAAAACTTGGCCAACAAGGTCCCATTCTTTACAAATGGCTTTTCTTTGAGAAAGGACCTGCCCTTGCATGGGACCTTATGCCTTCACAGATGGAGCAGCCCAAAAGCTGCTCAAACTCTCTATATGCCCAGGCCCCTCCTCTGGTCCAGCTACTAAACTCTCTGAATTGAGCGTAAAGCAACAACACAGCAGCTACTAAATGTTGGTTGTGCCCCTCAGACCATTTCCCCTTGAAATACTGCACACTACAGCTATAGCTAGCTACTCTCTAAGCGCGCTTGTTTTCATGGCAATGAGTCTTAAACTTAACTCCCAAGTTGTAAACGTGTGCCCTTGCCTCCTGTGATAAGAACAGGTATTTTAGCAATGGGAAGAGTCTCATGTTTCTCAGGGGAGAAGAAGCAAACTTCATCATATTAGCAATCACAGGACTCAGCTTCCTGGGGTGGGGTGGAGACCTAGATCTGATTTCCCCCATGACCTTCAATAAATCACCATGTTCCTGCCTCCATTTCTCATCAGTAGGAGGGTGATATTTCATCATCTTTTAGATGCCCAGACGTGGTCAGGTTCTATCTATGGAGCAGTCAGGCTCTCCAGCAAAGACAACCGAGCAAGTACCTGATGTCTTCTCTTTGCCACTACATCACACTGACAGTTTTACAACTTCAACACCAGTTCAGTTCTCAGTTAACTTCAACAGCAAACTCAATATTAATATATTGAAAAAATGCTGATAAATCTCATTAAACCAGTGGGCACACAAACTAAATATAAGTAATGAAGAGGAGTTGCTCAATAGGGCTTCACGTCAAATGAAAATGCAGAATTTAGGCCATCACACAACTACCTGTTTTGATATGCCAGAATCAAAGTTATGTCCAAGTATAGATAAAAGGAGGACTAAAGTCATCACTGGAAGCTGGTACGTATAGTAAAGGGTCCTCTGACAAGTATGAATCAAATTCTGTCTGCTCTTTTTGGCTCTAAGACAAATTCAATGCCCTCTGGCAGGCCTACACAATGAAGCCATTTCCATCATGGCTAGAAGTCCTTCAGAGAACAACCCTTGGAAAAAAAGCACAGCAAATGGGTGGGCCTATTTTAGCCATACACTAATTCCCTATAAATCAAGGGAGAAAAGTGCTTCCTTTCTCCAGTTACAAACCCTGAGCCAAATCACCTTCTCTGGTTCACAAACGCAACCTCATTGACTTTGCTTGAGTTACACATGCACTAAAGCAGATTTTGTCCTTGTGTGCAATGGGAGGCCAAATCTCCCATAAATAAGAAAGGAAACAATCTGCCCATCGTAACTAAAGTGGGATGTGGAACATCCCTTTCGCCTTTAAAAAGGAGACATACTTCTATGAGACAGAAGGGAAATCACCACTAATTTCACTTCTTCAGCTTGCCTTTTTGTTAGAAAAGGCTCTTGAATGCTTAGAAAGGACATGTTTTTCAGGCTTATAAGGTTACCTTATCCCACTGCAGATGAGAAGTCCAAGAGTATCAGATGTTGGCTTAGAAAAGTCTCAAGCATCTACTTCACCATCCATTAAAGAAGCACCTCTTCCATCCAGCTTGATGGGGTGGTAGATCAAGGGTGCAGCTCTACTGCAGCCTGAAGCCACCAGTCCCTTTTTCCTATCATTTCCTCCTTTGCTTCAACCCTAGTTTCACAAGCATGAGGTGAGATGGTTCTGCTGAGTTACCCAAAATCCAACAATGTCTTTATTTTAGTTAGCTGTTGGCTGGACTCACCCCATCAAGCAGCTCATGGTGCAGCCTCATAAGCACCAAAGCAGGTGCACAAGGGAAGGGCCAAGGACACTGTGGGGAGAAAAAGAGGATGAACAGCCATAACTGGGATTGCCTTAGGCTGCCATGAAACCTTTAGTCCCTGACGCCTACCAGAAGACGTTGTAGAAACGCAAGACAGTGCATAGTGTGGCATTTAACCAAGACATTGCAATCCATGCGTCTAATGTTCCCATCTTCTTACGTCGTACTTATCACATCAGATGACAGACCTCACAAAAGCACCTGGCAATACAGCATCACTTTTTCCAGGGTATTGAGTGTAGACGTGGTGCGGCCTTCATTTGTTATTGCGGCACGTGGACAAGCAGCTACCTCAGCCAAGCTGTCGCCTTGTCTCTCCTGCCACCTACTGTACTGAAAATCAAAATATGTGTCACCAACTCATGTGCGTCTCCACTTCTGTTTGGAAATACCAACCTTTAATTCTTCTAGAAGTACCACTGCATGCATGTGGGAACTCCCTGCTGTTACAACTCCTCCAGCGATGATATCCAGCGTTTCCCGATGATGGCTAAATGCAGCACATTGAGCTCTACTTAACTCACTGATGCTTCAGGGTTAAAATTAGCATTAAATACTAAAAATTCTCCAGAGTTTAGGGCATGAATGCCTCTTCCCCTTTGCCCCACAGAGAATTAATCACAGAAGATTTATTTTAACAGTGCACAGGCCATGATGCCCCATAAACCTCCTTTATTTGCTGTTATTTCCGATGACAACAATCACAAGGGGCAAAACCCAGCAGAAAAATAACTTCCCATTGGGCATGTGACTGTCAGCTCGTGGGCAGGGGTGAAACTCTTGCTGCACTTGAGCTGCGTAACCAAATGAGCGTCACCCAAGAACAGACCCGCCAGATGCAAGAGTCTGCTTCAGACCGTGGTTTACCCTTGTCCTTTTAACCTCTCGCTCTCAAAAAGCACAGCTGAGTGAGTCTGGCTGTGCCACGCATACCCTCGGCAGCACGGTGCTACCCATGCGAGATGTCCTCCCCGGGAGCGGCACGTGGTCCCGCTGCCTCCCACGTCACCAGCTGCAGAAGCGGCTTCACTGACGCTTGTGCCCAAGTGGCGCATCCAAGGAGAAGACAATTATTTTGTCATAACCACCTGGGTTCTGCCATCCATCCAGACATGGTTAATCACAGTGGATGGCATCAAGAAGGGCAGCAACAAGTCTGGGCTGGTCCGGCACAGGCCAAGCCCATCACAGGGGCTTTAAACCCATCCACGGTATTACGTGGAAGCCAATAAGCACTCAACCCGAAAACGACTAGGCAGATATCCCATGTTAATTATTTATGCCATCCTCCCAGAAGGCACGACAACTTTATTTTTTAGTATTTTATTATTAATTTCGAGAAAATATTCATAGAAAAAAACAAGCTGAAGTTGCTAGAAGAAATCTCATTATTTTCTAGTAAGTAGCTACCTTGCGGGTGCTGGTTTATTTTCCCATATATGGCATTCCCTTTTACCTAATCAACTGCTTGGTGCTCTGCGACAGCAGATATCTTTGATAAAAGGAGTATTCTGATGAAGGAGAGAGACATTCAACATTTACATGATCAAGTAAGCTATCAAATGTATTTATTTATGCTGTGACCATAGTAATCAAGGGGTATTACATGTGGAACTGAGCATCAGTTAAATGCATTTTAAATCTGATTTTTCACTGGTTGCAGTAAGGAAATCATTGACTAGCAGGACTCTTTAGGGTCTTTACAGGGTGCAATTAGAGAAGTGGATACAGAAGATAAATTGCTCTACCCCTGCAAAAGCAAGTCTTACTTTTGCAAGTAATAGTGGGCCTTTCATCTTAGCTCTTAGAATTTGATCAACTGAGAAAAAAACATTAATATAAGTCCGCTCATTCACAGACAAACATCCCTGAAAAATGAGGACATCTCTTTTCCTTAAACAAATCTGACAAGGCTATAACTAAAAATATTTGTATAACACACAGAGTTCAGATGGACACTGGAAAACAACTGGCACGAGTAACCGCAGTGTCTGATCCCAGCTATTCAGCCACCAAAATGCCTCAAGAGCTGTGATACATCCACTTAAACCCACGTATGGCCCGCAAATATCTATTAAACATGAATGAATTTATCAAGGAGCAACAGTATGTTCCCATTAATTGCACAAAGGCTGAGAACAGGTAAAAAAAGATCTTTTTACAGCATGTGATCAGAAGCGGCTTTTGCCAACACCAATTTAATTTATAACAGAATCAAGGCAAAAAACCTAAAGGATCATGTTAGCAGTTAGTGATGGTACAGGAACTATCAGTGAAAAGCTAATGGAGTGAGCAGAGCCTTAAAACAACTTGGTATTTTTTAACACAAACTTGAAAAACCTGCTACTGCAAGGGCAGTGTTGGAGAGTGCTCGCACATCCTCGCTAGAAACTCTCAGACAACTCTCAAGGATCCCTAAGGATGCTCCAAGGGAATTAAAGAAGCCAATTTTATACACGCTGTGCTGTCTGGATTGATGTCTCACTAAGCCAACAGGCAAAGTTTAATCTCCAAAAGGACTTCTACCTCTGCTGCGCTCAACTGAATGGAAGGGGAAGAGATTTAAGCTTGTTTGGTCTACGGCTGACGGAGACTTTCTAGTAGAGCTGGAAGTCAGCCGATGAGCAGGTGATAAGCTGCTCCCCGAGTTTCCCTTGCTTTGAGAGGAGGGGGGCGCCGCGGCGGACGGAGCGTTTCTAGTAGAGCGGGAAGTCAGCCGATGAGCAGGTGATAAGCTGCTCCCAGAGTTTCCCTTGCTTTGAGAGGAGTGGAGCGGCTGGGAGATTTTCGGAGCAGGTTCTCCAAACAAGCTGTTAAGGGAAGCCGCGATCCAGAAGGCTCGACAGGAGGAAAAAGGAAGCAGGGAAATCACAGTTAATAGGATTTGGCCGCACCCAGAAAACGGCTAGGTTTCCGAATACATTACAAACAGTCCCGCGTTTCACCAGTGCACCAGTTCATTGCTGGATGAGAAGAATTTACATAGATTTAATGCCTTAAAAAGCTCCATGGTAATTTAGATGAATCTATTTAGAACAAATCTCACCTCTCCCCTGGGATGCCCTGTAGATGCATACATGAAGAAGAGGAAATTGCCACCACTACACCATAACTTCTATGATTTTCTATAAGGGGGAAGCTGTCAGGCTAGAGATTTATTTATTTTGAAGTTATTTCCTACGTCCCATAAATGAATGTTTGCGATACAGGGAAGCCACCATCCCGCTCATCTTAGATATCACCACAGAGAATTACAAAGTTCGCCCAAGCTTTCTGTGGGAGGGTATTGCTATCCAGTCCTGTCAAGCAGGATTGTTTGCGCTCAAAAGTAGAGGGTTACCTCGCTCCCAGAGCATCTCTCCTTGGCACAACTTCAGATCGAGGAAGGTTAGGGCACAGAATAAGGTCTCTGGAAGGAAACATAGTGCTCTCACGCCTGGAGGAAAGCAAACAAACCCCTGGCCTCAGGTTGCATCGCTTTGGAAAGAGCAGCCTGAGCAGGAGGTCCTCAGTGAGGGAGGCACTGAGGACCTCCTGCTCATCTTCCAACCTAGGTGGAGAGAGAGTTGGTTGCTTAAGGTAGCAATGAAAGAAAAATTACCATAGACGATGCCCTCTACCCGTGCAAACTGAAGCCAAGCGTGGGACATGACACAACACGTACGAACTCCAAACTCATCCTTCCTCAGATCCCAAAGGAGGCAGCGCCACGGCACGTGCGAGGATGGAAGATGCCCGCAGCAGAGAAATTTCTGGTCTAATCATGAGACAGAGGAAGAGGCAGTAGGAGCAGAAGAATGGAAACGATAGAAGAAGCGAGATAGAAGAATTACAGGGCTGATGGTATCTTATAGACAACACACTTTTAGAAGAAGGGGAGGAAGTTGAGTGGCCGTGAAAGAGGGGGAAGGAAGAGTGAGGCTGATTTTCCCGATAGTCAGGTCATGAACAGTTCCTGAAACCTGTCCAGGCGGGCTGGTTGTCTGATGTAAAGATGCAAAAAGCAACACATGCGGCATCTTTGGAGCGGAAAAAGGAGATACTGCAGAGTGGGGCACTTTGCAGGGGAATTAAAAAAATGACAAGCCTTCTAAGTGCCATAAATAGAGATGAAGCTACTGAGCTCTCAACCGATAACGAACGTGAAAACTTAACAGACGAGTTATGCAGAATTGTCCACTAAGACAAAAATCTTAAAAACTTTGGCTCCTCACAAACATCTTTTCTTTTGGAAATCCCACAGCCACTGCTGGGAGATTAGCTTTATAAAGTGAGAATTTAACTGGAATTGCAGCTCTGGGTAACTATGGGAAATGTTGCTCACAGCAACAGAAAATGTAGGACAATTAGGTATTTTGGGGAAGAGGGGAAAGAAAGTTACAGTAACTATGCAAACAGAATAAATAACAACGCTGTCCTTCTCTGGGACCTTTCTGAGGATCTCCGAGCAACCTACAGCCATTCCTCGTTAAAAGCTGCCGTGCTACAGCCACAGCTTATTGCACGGTCTAGGTCTCAAGCCTGGTCAAACTTCTCATCCTTACACTCTTATCCCCCTGCTGATCCTCACCCCAGACGTCAGGCAGGGACCCCCCCTCGCAGGTTTGCGCAGTGCAGGACCCCAGCCAGGACTCGGGGTGCTGCCAAGTGCTCCTTCAACATAATTAATGAGGCGGCCCGATCAAGAGACACAGAAAACAAAAGGTTTCCGCCAAGTGAGAAAACTCTTCAGCGCGAGAAGCAAAGGCTCTCCCCACGCCAAACACACTCAGTGGCACAGCCCAGCAGGGCGAGCGGGCTGGGACTTTCAGACAAAAAGTGTAAAAAAGAAGCAGGAGGAGGAAAAAAAAAAAAAAAAGGGAAGACGAGGTCAAGCAGAGGGAGGCAGGGTCCAGTCAAACCATCCCCTCCTCAGAGGAAAGCACCTCAGCGGACACCGCTGTGGAGTCTGCAGAAGATGCTGCTCAGCGGTGGAAAGGGTCAACTTAAAATAAAAACCCACGTTTACACGCTCCCACGAGTTCCTTAACTCCAGCTGAGAATTTAAAGATATGCTTTGCATTGGACTTGTTTGATCGCACCAATTTCCAGTTCCAGTTTCTGCTCCTACTCTGATTTTAATCATCATCGGGACAAAACACTAATATTCAGATATTGCCCTGCTAAGAAATCTGGAATAACTGGAAGTTGTATTAACAATATTTAAATACAGCTCATATCTATTTAAAGGTCTGAATGCATCTTCTTAGAACGCTGCATAAATTAACCCAACCTAATTCTCCAGGATGCATCAAGATCTAAAAAGCCCTAAGTTTGATGTTCTCTCTTACCACCCACTTAAAAAAAAACCCAAAACCAACACACTGGGGTTAGCTTAGGTTGCAAACGGTAACAAAAATCAACATTCAGCTAAATAAATGCAATTTACTCCCTGAGGTAATGAAGATCATGCCGTAACCAGTTCAAAACCAAAATAAGAAGAGGCTCTCCCCCACCCCTTCCATGCACACCCCCATTTTTGCTGCTAACGACGCCCCAGCGCAGCCTGCCCGCTCCGGATCCCGCATCGCTCCCTCCATCCCTCCCCACCGCCCGAAACCATCCCTGGACGGAGTGAAGCGCGTGCCGCCGCCACCGGGCTCCCCATCCCCACCGCCCCGCTCGCGCTGGCGGCCAGACAAAGCAAACTCCGGTTGCATCACGGAGCAAACTCATTTTCCAGCAACCTCCCAGCCCGGAGTTTACCGCTACTGTAATCCGGTGCTGTCAACAACGCCGCCTTTGTTGCGCGCCCATGCACGCGGTTTGCTTGTTGGTTGGCTTGTTGGGGTTTTTTTATTATTACTATTATTATTATTATTATTTATTTTAAGGAGAATTCTTCTTTTAAATGAGTAATCTGTTTTCGAGTGATTTCTCCTCTGCGCTGGCTCCACCCTGCACTGTAAACGAGACATTACCTTATACAAGAATGAATCTGCTGCATTCCTCTGTCTAGCTGCCTCGCAGCACATTTCCTACGCTCGCAGCAGCCCCGGCAGCGCACGCTCTCCCACCCCTTCCCCCCCAACCTTTTCTTTTTTTCTTTTTCTTTTTTTTTTTTCTTTCCTTTTTTTTTTTTTTTTTTTTTTCTCCTTTTCACTGCCTCGCTGTGTTTTTGTGTAAATGATCTCACATGACTCAACAAATCCATCTGCCTGGAGCAGGCCAAGTTTGGAGCCTTCCCAGGAGGGAGGAGAAGAATTGCTTTGTGGAAAGGACCTGGAGCTTTGCCCTTTCTCTGGCTCAAATTACCCGCCTGTCAGGCCTGACGGATTTGGCTAAAAATAAAAGGAAGCGGGCCGTGAAAAGGAGATGAATGAGCTCAGCAGTTCCTTAGATAACATGGGCCTGGTGTCGCCCAAAGCTCCCAGAGCAGGAACTTCGGATGCCGGGCATGTGAGTGCGGTGCTGCAGCCCCAGTGAACTTGGCTGCTTGGGGACCCAAAAAAAAAGAAAAAAAAAAAAAAAAAAAAAAAAAAAAAAAAAAAAAAAAAAATCCCGCCCGAGCCGAAGACGACAGATGATTCTGCCGATGCCT
>NW_009258727.1:406492-406855 GCF_000687185.1 Egretta garzetta
CCAGCACCCTCCCAGCCGGGAGTTTCCCGCTACTGTAATCCGGTGCTGTCAACAACGCCGCCTTTGTTGCGCGCCCATGCACGCGGTTTGCTTGTTGGTTGGCTTGTTGGGGTTTTTTTATTATTACTATTATTATTATTATTATTTATTTTAAGGAGAATTCTTCTTTTAAATGAGTAATCTGTTTTCGAGTGATTTCTCCTCCGCGCTGGCTCCACCCTGCACTGTAAACGAGACATTACCTTATACAAGAATGAATCTGCTGCATTCCTCTGTCTAGCTGCCTCGCAGCACATTTCCTACGCTCGCAGCAGCCCCGGCAGCGCCCGCTCTCCCACCCCTTCCCCCCCCCCCTTTTCTTTT
>NW_009258727.1:406868-439919 GCF_000687185.1 Egretta garzetta
TTTTTTTCTTTTTTTTTTTTTTTTTTTTTTTTTTTTTCTCCTTTTCACTGCCTCGCTGTGTTTTTGTGTAAATGATCTCACATGACTCAACAAATCCATCTGCCTGGAGCAGGCCAAGTTTGGAGCCTTCCCAGGAGGGAGGAGAAGAATTGCTTTGTGGAAAGGACCTGGAGCTTTGCCCTTTCTCTGGCTCAAATTACCCGCCTGTCAGGCCTGACGGATTTGGCTAAAAATAAAAGGAAGCGGGCCGTGAAAAGGAGATGAATGAGCTCAGCAGTTCCTTAGATAACATGGGCCTGGTGTCGCCCAAAGCTCCCAGAGCAGGAACTTCGGATGCCGGGCATGTGAGTGCGGTGCTGCAGCCCCAGTGAACTTGGCTGCTTGGGGACCCAAAAAAAAAGAAAAAAAAAAAAAAAAAGAAAGAAAAGCCGGAAAAAAAAGGGCAAAACCAACCATACGCTGCTGGAAATAAATGGATTAAAGACACGCAGAACGGGAAAACTGCCTGCTGTAGGTTTTGAGCTTGTAAAAGGGGAGATTTACGGCATTTCCAGTGGGGAAAGGGGGCGTGGGGGGGTGTGGTGAGGGGACGCACGTGATGTCAGCCTCCCGCCCTGCCCAGGGAGCCTCAGCATCCTCCCTGCAAATGCCTGCCCAGCGCCCGCAGCGGGTATTAAGCACTTAGTTTGGCAATGTAATGACACACTGCAACAATCTGTAATGCGAGGCAGTCAGCAAAGCCCTGGCTCACAAAGCTCTTTCTCCTAACCATTAACCATATGTTTGGCTCTGCCGCCGCCCGAGCGAGCGGGTGTTCCAGCGCACCATCTGGTTCCTATCCACACAAGCAACTGCAAAGCACAGAGTATTTCCCTCCGGAGCCGCGTCTTCCTCCCTAGCTCCCCCTCCCTGCCTGGCCCCCCGCTCCTCCGCTCCCCATCTTCCTCCTTCTCCCCCCTTTCAAGCGGCAGCCTCGCCTCCCCGCCACGATGCCCAAAGCGCTTGGGGACGGTGGCCACCCCACCGAGGATGCAGCAGAAGAGCAGGGATGCTGAGGCGTGCCTGCCCCCCGTGAGCTCGCACCCCTGCATGCATGCACACACACAGAGGGATCGCGCCCCTCAGCATCGATGCTTGGGGTACCAACATCAAAAAACAGGCATGTTCTTGACCGGTTCAGGAGGCGCTGCAGTGCCCGTCGCATCTCACTCACGCACACAGGCGCACAGGGAGCGTTCAGGTTGGATTACATCAACTCCATCCCAACACTGCAGAAGGACTTCAAGAATGAACCCAACATTTAGGTTAACAATTAGCTGTGTTATCTCCTGCCCCCAAAACAGGGCTTTCTAGGCACACTGGGTGTTGGTCCCCCATGCCACCAAATTTAGAAGATTCGGGGGAGGCAAAAAAAAAAAAAAAAAAAAGGATAAAACGATAAAAAGAAAGGGGAATGGAATGAGAGAGAGATGAAGAAAAAGGAATGAAAATATTTACTTTTCTTGTGATAACTAAACAAGCTTTCTGAAATGATAAAAAAAAAGCTTTCAAGTGTTACATTTTAGAAGACCTTGTGCCATATGTTTGCTTTATGATTTTATGAATTCTAACTACTATTTATGTTTTTAAAACACTTCCATCTTTCTGTTTATTTCTGAAGTTACCTATGGGAGATCAGCAGTAATTTTCCTCTCAGGTTGGCCAATTTAAGATCAATCATGACCTAATGCAAGTATTCAAGGATGCAAGCAATAGGATATTCAGCAAATCCCACACTCGCTCCTTTAAAATAAGTTTATACTCTGCAATGAGTCACACATACAGTGTTTATCCAAGTTACCAGTGCTACAAGAAAAAAAAAGCCCATTACATTTGCAAATACATACAAATCGCAGCTGTAAGCACCCAACTGCTTACACCAGGACTCGTTTCTATGACTGGATATTGATTTTTTAATAATGTGTCATTATACCAATGTTGATACAGCAACTATCTTCCTGGGGTATGCAACTAATATTAAAAAGAAGCTGGCTCTAAGGAAGTATCAAATCCACACCCATTCACATGCTATTTAAATGTCCTCCTGGGTCAGGAAAATAGCAATGCAAAGCCACAACCGCGTTTTTCCCACCTAGCACCTAACAAAGAAAACGCTAAGGACTCGCCAGTTAACAACAGCTCAGTCTAAGGCAACTAGCTCTGCTGATCTGCTTCTCGATAAAATACTGCAGAACGTCTCCAATTAGTGCTGGAAACCAAGAGGCTACGTTGAAAAAGATGCATGGTTTTCTAATCTCTCATACGTGTGAGAAATCAGTGCACGAAAAAGCACGCTGTAGGCCCTTATCCTGGAATCAAATACACTTGGGGAAAACCCATATGGTTGTGAAAAGCCTGATGACTTCACTGGGATTGCCTAAGAAGTTTGAGGGTAGGATCTGGCCCCAATTATGAACATGGAGTGCAATTAGCACTGTAAACTCCCCCCCTTCATCTTCCACTCCCCCTCAGTGAGGGAAATAATTACAGTGATTAAAAACACGAGAGATGCATTTTAGCTAGCAACTTACATTTCCTACAAAATAGGATCTAAATACGTTAAAGTCCATTATTTTAAGATAAGATGGTTGCAAACATATTAGTAGCATGCTTGAACATCACACACTGGGTTTCCTACAGCCACGCAACAAGAAATTGCCTTCATTCACGCACAAAAAACAACCAGCAGCAGTCCTCTAAAGCAGTAAAGGTCTAGGTCTGGGTCTTTTAACACGTAATGATCTCTGATCCAGAAATCTTTTAAAAGGGGAAATTCAAGGGAAATATTCATAGATTCAGGGTTTTACAGTCTGAAGGGACCGCTAATCATTTGACCTTCTTCCACAAAACAGGCATGGAGCTTCCCCGCCTACATCGATGCAGCTGTAAGAGGCTGAATTAGAGAATCTCTGCGAGTAAAAAAACCCCATAAAAAAAAAAAACAAACAAAAACAAAAAACCCCAAAAAAACAGCCTCAGATTTCACAGCCTGGCATAAGGAAGGAAGCTACCACGGCCCCAGCAACGTTGTTGTCCTATTCAGCAATCACACCCTCTCGCCTGGGCTGCATTACTTCAACAGCCGGCCACTGGGTCTCGTTATACCTTGTCACCTTCCTCTGCGCCTCAGTCCCTGACAAAAGGGCCGCTGTCAGCTTGAAAGCCAGCCAGTTTTTAAAGCACGATAAAAAGCGGTGTCACATTATTACCTGAATCCACCGAGTCCTCCTGCCAACAAGGATGTTTTCGCAATCACATTTTTCTGTTTCTAAAAACTTCTCTCTTGCCTCATCGCTCTGTGTGAAAAAACAACACAAAAGAGAAAACTGATTAACTGCACGTGATTATCTATTATTTAAATTACAGCAGCTGGCTTTCCCAGCAGATATTTAGGTTCATTTTTTTTTCTGCCATGTGTCCTAAAAAATATTAAACAAGAAAAAGTCCTTCCCCCCAAATTGTTCATTGACGCAATAGAAGCGACAGAGAACAGCCTGGAGGAGCGGCCGAGGTACCACAGCCCACCACTTGTAGAGCTGCAAAGGAGAAGGCAGTTCTCCTGTGCCCAAATCCTCTGCCCCCTCCCCAGGGCGTCCTGCCTGGCAGCGCCGGGACCAACGCCAAGCAGACACTCAGTGCCACCAAAAGCAGATATATGGGGGAAGAGAGCACTCCTTGAGTTTCTTTCAGTTTCAACAGTAAATACCTGCCACTAATAACCGCAGCAGCAATGTAAAAATAATACTTGCAAAATTACATCGACAGTAAATTACTTAATCGTACAGTTTCCCCGAACTTTGCACCTACAACCTTATTTAAGTAGTGACTCCACTTAAAATTCTCAAAAGGGTCTTTTAGTGTCTGTGCTTACTCCTCACTTCACGTATTAGTAGCTTTAAGCTTCAGCGTCAAATTCTCCTGCCGATGCACCAATGAACCAAAATGTGCACTTCATACAAGAAATTTCCATACTTAAATAAGGAAGAAAAAAGCCCATATGGTAGAAACCCAACTGAAGTTACAACCTCAAAAAACCACCACCAGCCACTCTGGATGGCCAGAAGACACATCATAAGCAAAGAAATAATGCAACTGGATTTTCAGTACTGGAAATGCCATGAGCGTCAGTATTTCATCGCTTTCTCTGAAAGCAAACAAAACAAACCCCTTCACTTAGATGCAACTCAACCATCTGTGATCCCTTGCCTAACCTCCACAAGGGCACATGAAGTAAACACAGCCACCCAGCTCGGGGCAGGGAGTATGGCTGTGATACTCCTCCTGTGATGTCAGGGCTGGGGCATTTGGCATCCTCTGTCCGTCATTGACAAGGACGCCTGCCAGAAAGTTTTGTTGCAAGGTTTCGGTTGCAGGATTGAGCCCGAAAAAGTGGCTGGAAAGACTCAACAAATTCTGGCAACCTCTGGAACAGAGAGTTCAAACCTGGGACTAGCCAGGTGTCACATGAAGCAAAGAGCACGGTCTAGTCCAGGGCTGAGGAGGAGAGAGGGGTCTTGCCTCTGGCATCTGTTCCTGACCAGGCAGGGCCACCTCCCGAGCAAGGACAGGGATCAGCTCTCTCCCCGGCTCCAGGTGACCTCCCTACTGTAGTCCTGGCAGCGTGGAGCCATCTACGCTCGACGCAGAGCAGCCAAGTGCTGGGCCAGGGGAGGGAGGGGCAAAATATGTCAGAACGAGAAATTTCACTTAATGGGGACAGAAAATTGGAGGTAGGATGGGGAGAGAGCAACAACCTGGAGGGCTGCACGGTGGCTGTGCAGCTGCAGCACTGCCCATGAATTGTGTTCAAGCCTCTACCGATGCCAGTGGATGCCGTTTGCCACTTGTTTCCTTCCTGCCTTTTCATCTCGGTGCCCCAAAGCTGCGTTGCAAGAGAGAGCGCTGACGAGTCGAACCCCTGGAAAAAGCCTGCAGGGGCTCCCTTCACCCTCATCCCCTGCTGCACTCGGCACGCGGGACGTACCCGAGCCGTGCATCAGGGCTACGGGATAAGCGCAGGACAACGCCGACAGCTGCTGGCAGCGAAGACGGCAGCCACCCCACCGCTCTCTGCCACCCCTCTCGCCGCTCAGGCACACGAGCTGTGCCTTGGAGAGCTGCCACGCTGCTCTGACGCAGTGCCGCTCCAGTCATTTAAGCCCAGCATTTCCCAAGTGGCCATTAATGGCAAGCTCCTAACCAACCTGAAACCCTCTCAAGCAAAACTAATGAACACTTGCAGCAAAAGGGAACCGTACTTCCAGTACAGGAAATACTACATAGCATGGAGACATCTCAGCGGCAAGGCTGTGAGATCCGCAAGATCCTTTGTCCTCTTGTTTTAACTCTCTTCCTGTAAAGAAGTGGCAAACGCTTCCCAAATCATTTGTCAAACCCTCAAGCCTGACACCGATACACAGAGAAAGTTTGTGAGGAAACGACAAACTTCTTCAGGAGGATTGGAGTAGTGTGCCATAAACAAAAGCCTGGGGCCAAACACGGAACAGCAGGGAAAAACCAAGATGCAGAATAGGGCGTTTGCCCAGGGCTTGCAGCTACAGCTGTACGCTTGGCACTAGGCAGGGGACTCATGGGAAGAGCAGGGTGCCATCACATTCATCCAAAACTGCCCATGCATTCACAAGACTTAAAATTAGGGCTGCACAAACCCTTTTTATATCTGACTGAGTTGCGCTCTGACCTTAGAGTATTGTAACGTGTTTGTGTCTCAAAATAAAATTCAGAGCAAATAGCTGAAACCACCCTAGATATTACGCTGCCTTAAACATTCGTAGCTTGTAACAGAGCACAGGTCTACAGTCAACCAAATGCACGACGCAGGAAGACAGACCTTAAAGGTAAATTATTCAGGGCTTGAATTCTTTGAGGTAAATAATTTAAGGCTCTAATGAACTCGCTGACTGTAAATAGGGAGTTCCACTGCTAGGAACCCTCCAAACTGCCCTACATCCAATCCTCGGGAGGGCAGGGCAGAAAACTGTCAGCAAAAACACGCCTCAAATATGCCCGGCTGTAGCAACAAGGACTCTGTCTGAGACAAAAGGAGTCTCAGATAGGAAAAGGCAGCTTCACAGACTGGTTCCAGTCCTCCGTACTGTACCCACGAGCGCTGAGAATGAGGTGCAAATTCAGAAACATCGCCCAGGCAAGCAGTGAGGTGGTCTGTGAAGCAAGGTAGTTGACCCATGCTGTGCCCCATGGAACCATCGGAAAAACCCTTTGTGGACAGCCAACACAGCAGTTTGTTCCAGAGGTGCTAAAAACACACGCGACTACGGGTGAGGTTGTAAGCTCTTTGCTAAATAAGACTGCCCGTAGATGCAAAGGAACCAGGCAAACCCCCAGCTCCTCCTCACTCCACACTCTCTCTTCCCTATCCTCTTACAAAGTTGGCTTTGGTCAAGTGCTGTTATCAACACCTGGGAATTCCTGTGCATCTGTCAAAAAGCATCTCAGCCAGACAAAATCCATCAGCAAACCACGGTATCAATCCTCATCAATTCTTAAGTTACCAGCAAGCCTCAGCCTTCCCAGCCTTCCTTCGGGTTCCAAGGAGTCATTCACATGCAGCAACCACTGCTGACCAAGCAAGGCAACTGTATTAAAATGGAGATACAGCAAATTGTCAGTTATACAATGTTGTTGCTGTTAAAAAAACTCCAAGGGTTTTTATGCTGTCTCACACATACATAAAGCAGTATGTAAAAACACCCTGGAGTTGCCTCACACCCTCGTACGAGACCTACATGAAACCAGACCGTGGCAGAAAACCCCGCCTTTTGCCGCCAGACACGGGCACGTCAGCAGCAATAGCCACGGCTGCTGACGAGCCTGGAAATGCCGTATGGGAACATGCCCGAGGATCAGCAGTCAAAAACGCAACTGCTGTCCTTGCTCCGTGCCCAGTGGAGATGAGATCTCATCGCCAGCAGAGATCTGAGTCACGACCAGGAAGCTGGAGTTATCCCAGCACCATCTTCCAGGTAATGCTCCCGAAAGGGGAAACAAATCTGCGGCGAGGTCGCATCCGACAAGATCCTGGGTGTAAAACAAAACCAACCACCGGTGGTTTTTTTGCTCCCCGCTGATACCATCCGACTGAAGAAAAGAAACCCATGTCATATGGTGTATACAAACTACTTTGCAGCAAGAGTTCGTTGTCAGTGCAAGGTTCAGATTGCAGCGTCTCAAGAGATGGCAAATGCATCTCAATTGCCAAAGGCTGCCTCCCAAACGCCAGGATAAACAGTACTTGTTTGCCTATCCTGTAGTTCAAAAACGAAAACCCAAACACGGGGAAGGAGAAAGCAGGGCAGACAGTGAAATATCAGTTTTAAACCTGTGATGTTTGTGAAAAATGAACGCACCGAGTCTCCACGCAATCAAGTAGCTGATCCCTATCCAGGCACAGGACTGAAAACCGAACCAGCTTTCCAATCTCTGCTAACCAAAGCTTTTGCAATCTTCCTGTACGCCATTTCCTTGTTTACGTCTCATGCTACTGGAGTTCAACTTTTGGAGAAACACAAATGGCGAACCTAGAAAGCGAAATGTGATATTATTTACCGAAATAAGAGAGCACGCCGTTGGCAAGACCTCATAGCCGCACACATCCCAATCCTGTTCCTCAGTCCAACATCCACTCCTAAAATCCTGTACCAACCAGATTAGCCGATGTGCACATGCTTGCGCTCTTTTGCGCTCTTGCGGAAACAATAGTCTCTTTCAGTTCGTACAATCTGCTGAAGAACCAGGCGAAAACGTCATGGGAAAAGTTAGGAAATATCTGCAGAAAACAGTCTGCGAGATGAAAGGCAGAATGAGCCTTTTAACTTGTACGAAGTATGTAACATGGAGGAGAAATGCACAGCTTTGTTACCTAGCCCCTCTTCCAAAAGGCTTTTTTTTTTCCTGTCCCTCCAGGATGGAAAAGGGGATTGAAACAACTTCAGAAAATAAAACACTCTGGAGGCGGAACGGCTCCGTTCTAAACAGAGCGCTGCAGGCAAAATCCAGCTCGGGGAGCTGCGCGGCAGATCTGGGAGGCGATACCCGCTCCCCCCACACGCAGGGATGGTCACAGGCAGGATGAGTCCTCCTGCCCCTGGTGCTCAGTGCTCCTCCCTTCGCTCCCCTCCCAAACAACGCTCCGCTGCTGCAGAGGGCACAGCGCTATTCTTTAATTACACAAGGTTTGAGCTACCTCAGAGTTCAGCTAAATATTTTCTGTCTTTAACCAGCATGGCAGAAGTACCTATAGAGAAGAACACTGCCATAAGGTTAGGGAGTTGAGGACAGAAAAGAAGCCGGAACAGAGCCACCCTTGACCTCTTGAAATTTTGCCTCCAGAGGACTCAAATCTAAGAAACCAAATTTTTCATCAGCAGAGAAACAGGGCAGGGAGACCGGCACTGGGAACGTTATGGTTGGGAGTATTACATAAAAGTCCTTATGGAGTTGTACCATCCATCTTCTATTCCAAATTGTAGGTCTACAAAAGAAGCTATCACAAAAAAATATTTCCCCCGCTATCAGGACAGCACTAAGCACTCAGAGAGATTTAAAACAAATACAGTTCCACAAATCCTTGTTTCTCCTCTAGCAAGGGGCTACGTTAACTCCTGCAGGAAACAAACGCTCCTGTATCAAAGCAGATTTTCTCTGCATGTGCTCACACTGCCTATTATTTTTTTAATCACCTGGTACGCATCTTCCTACAGGATTGCTTATGTTAAGGGAAACACCGACATTTGCTCCGAAAAAAAAATACCGGCTCCTGTTCTGTGCAAACGCCGCAAAGGTCAACAGCAGCAATCGTGGCTTCGGCTCCCCCTCTGCCTTGCGCCGAGCAGACCATATATAACCACTGGCATCCCACCTCTCACGTGCGCCTCCCCTCAACTCCCGCTCACTCGCTGCAGGGTTTTCCTAAGCAATTCATCTAAACCCGGCAGTAAGTATTTTTCGAACTGCAGGAGCAAGTCAAAAGTATTAATTTGATGTACCTGATTGCACAGACACCAGATAAGAATGTGAGACTTGATCACAGAAGAATAAAAGTTGCTTTTTCATTTCACAGCTCCAAGAGTCAGAAAGGGCGTGTAGGACCCTAATATATACCAGATGTTTTTAAAGTAAGGTGGAAAAACTGGTATGGAGACATTTGTCCATTGTGAAAGCTTCCTGAAGGCTACCAACTGGCCGTGCTGTAGCGAGGAGGCTTGCTCTGCCTGCCAAAGATTGCAAGCCTAATGGAACGGGGGTATTCACAGCTTCCACGCGTACGTATAAGCCTGCGCTCAATCCTGCTCGCTTGCCCAGAAGATAAATTTGACCGGTCCATGGGTATGGTGTGAGAAAGCCTCAAAAGAGAACTCATTTCATTACGCATATTCTTGTACCTATTTAAGAAAAATGGATTATTTTAAGGAAAAAAAAGTTTGGCCTGGAGCGCATCTGTGGCTTCACCAAGTTCCATGTTCAACCCAAGAAATGAAAGAGCAAAATTTGTTCAGTTGTTTGTAGCGAGTCTTGTGACAGTTTCATTCAGGTTTTTTTTTTTCTCAGAATCTGTGTTTGGATTTAAAAAAAACCCAAACAAAACAAAACACTTTCTCCTTAGCTCCCAGGGGCCTCAGCCACTACCCTCCCTGCACCAGGCCCTCTACAAATGCATAGAGACTTCACATCTCTGTCCTGAAAAGCCAACTTTCATCTTGTAGTTACAAAACCAGAGGTTGTTTGCTTTTCTTTTTAAAAAAAAAAAAAGGGAGAAGTCATCAGAAAAAAAAAGCAAGCAGCCCAGAAAAAAAATGTCATTTACTTTGGCCTCTTGAGTGAAGCTCATTACAGAGAGAAGTCGTCTTTCCATGGACTTGGGATGAAGTCTACAAAGTTCAAAATATTGCTGAGAGTCAACATCACTGTCCTCGACTGCATGCCATGGGGGGGTGTGAGGGAAGACTCCTCCATCAGCCGTTTGGACGAGAAGCCCAGATGCTGCTGGAGGCAGCCTTGTACCACGAAAACGCACACTCGCAAGAGCTTTTTCAGACCATACGGTGACACGGAACGTGTCAGATGGAGAGAGGCTTTGATAACCTCCTTGTTGGTGACTCTGCAGCTCCTGTTTCCACAACCCATGCTGGTTCAAAGAACACCACAGGACACGCATGAAAGGAGTCGTCTCTCGGGCCAGGGACAAGTTAACACATACATGGGGACAATCTTTTTAGTAGGGCCAGCTGTGTCAGGACAAGGGGTAATAGTTTTAAACTAAAACAGAGTAGGTTTAGACTAGATATAAGGAAGAAATTCTTTACAATGAGGGTGGTGAAACACTGGAACAGGTTGCCCAGAGAGGTAGTGGAGGCCCCATCCCTGGAAACATGCAAGGCCAGGTTGGACGGGGCTCTGAGCAACCTGATCTAGTTAGCGGTGTCCCTGCTCCTGCAGGGGGGTTGGACTAGATGGCCTCTAGGGGTCTCTTCCAACCCAAAACATTCTATGATTCTGTGACATACCCAGGTGAAGCGAGCTGAGGGCTGGGGTCTTGCCAGCCTCTCATATCCAACCCAAAGCAACTTCTTCACTGAACGCTGCCTCAATTATTTTTCTACATAATGTTTGCAATCATAAAAGGAGGTTCTGGAGATTTACCTAGGGCTTGTGAGGTGACAGGATATTTTGCTCACAGTCCTGTTGAATATATTTATGCCTGTTGTTTTGATTTGACGTTTACTTGTGCCCATACTCTGCCTCCCTCTTTCAGCCTGTCTGAGGAGAACTGCCAAATCTTCTGGCTCTCAAAGCAAAGCTCTGCCAACGCCAGCCTCGAGCTCGGCACCGAAATCACTCATTCCTGCACAGGACCGTGGAGGTAATCCTTTGCCCGTTAAATATCCCACCTTCTTCCTTATTGCACCAGGAGGATACAAATGAATGAACTGCACTTCTTCTGAACACCACCTTCTGCTTTTATTGAGTACTCCAGTTACTGGTTCCAGCTGCACCTCCCTGCCCTTCGAGGCATCAGTTAAGGTTGCTGGGTCTGATTTCCAAGTCCCCAGCTAAAAGTCTCTTTGAGGAAAAAAGGTTGGCTGCTATTAGCCCTATGAGAAAACATGCATTTAGTCCATAACCATGGGCTCCCAAAACACAGCTGTTAGAAAATTTCAGAAACTGAGATTTGAGTTTTTCTGTTGCCTCATTATCTTTACTACATCCCAGCAGAAACCAGAGTCCCCGCAGGCGGAGGGAGGAAGTCTTTACGCTTCCAGCTGTATCTAATGCTGGCTAGTCAACCAGAAGCAAAATGTTGCATCAACCTGATGTTTCACTTCAAAGTCTCGAAATCTTTCTCTTCCTGCTGGGACTAGGTGCTTGTGGTTTGAGTTACCACTGGGGAAATGGAAACTCACAGCCAATGTTTCAGATTACTTCCCAACACTGCCGGGCTACCCGCAAAAGAAAAACAACCAGAAGATGTCAGACACAAAATGGCTTAAATCGGGTACCTAGAAAACACTCCGTAATAAACAAAAAGTTAAGTGCAATTAGCTGAAATGAAGGCTGAAGCTCCTGGTAAGTCATCATTTTAATCTTGAGAGTAGGACACAATCCCTAAGAAGTAGCTCTAGCCGAGAGGTCCTGACCACTAAATTTAATCCTGCAGGTGCTGAATACATGCCGTTGCTGTCTTCCAGCCAGCCCGTTCCAGTTAAGCAGCCTTTAGTATTTTCAGCAGAACCCATAGACTGAAACTCCATTCTTATGGAGTTTATACTCCAAGTATAGTCATGCACAGAAAAAAAAAAAAAAATTCAACTTGCCAATGAAGAACAAAACCACCAGATCAATGAGCGTACAGTCTGAGAAATATAACTCTAATCCCTCACTTGCTAAGAAATCTCTTTCAAAGAAATGTTTATGTTAAAATTTAAAGTTATGTTCAACATTAATCTTAGGGAATTTTACAACAGAACATACCAATTTTAAAAGGATTCTACAGTTTTAATGAATTCCTAGAACCCATAGACAGAAATTAAATGGGGGGGGGACCTACAGTGTTGGCTAGACGTATTTCAATATTTGTTACCATAGAAACAAGCCAGTAGATTTGGGTTTGAGAGTTATCCTTGCTATAAAATATTAAACTTCTTACAGTTTTTGCATATGTATATTATGGCAAGAACACTGTCAATCCTGCTAAAGCCCAAAGCATCTTAATTATTTAACAGGATTTTAGCTTTTTTTTTCTTTTTTTAACAGAGTATCTTTCTTTTTTTTTTTTTCCTTAATAGACTGTATTTTAAAATCTTCCAGTACTTCCAGAATACCAAAGAGACACTTCTGGCTGACAGAATAAAATACAGGAGATGCACGTGAGATAAAGACTTATTTTTCCATGATGCTGTGGAGAAGCGGTAGATAAAAAGAACATAAACGGATTCTGATAAAGAAGATTCAACAGCGATGATAAAAGTTATACCCATTAGCAACTGTGATAATTTTACCAGCTAAAAGTGCATTAAATGTTACATTTCATTTGAAAGAGGGTTCATACTTCAAATTCGGTGTGTTTGTTTTCAATCCTAGCAATGGAGAAATGCTGAAGTACAGAATTTAAGTGACTGGGATCTCGACACTTCAATGCTATCAAATTCTTCTGGCAAATGCCCGGGGAACGGAACAAACGCATCGTCCTTTCATGCTTCCGAAGAGCATCGACAGTGGTGTTCAATCCACAGCGTACCCAGCACGGGGAAGGATCAGCAATCCAAACGAAGAGGAAGGACAGATGTTTACTCTGGCAACGCTCCCTCAAAAACGAAGGAAAAAAAGCTTGTTCAGTCAACCCAAATGGTGGAGGGGACTGACAACTCAGCCTGCCATCCAGAGGAGTCCTGAGCGTCATCCGTTGCTGGGACGCGAGCTCAGCCGGGAGCAGCGGGGAAGACCAACCCTTGGGCAAGCCCAAGCTCACTGTCACCAGGACTGATGTGTGCAAGTGGCTTTGACCCCAATTTCACAGCCAAAACTGGTTGCACACTGCAGCCCTCGCTTTTTGTTTGGATTCAAGAAAATCTGTTTATTGGAGGCTCAACATGAGGCTTTCCGATAATGAAAAAAATTAAAAACTTGGGAGTAAAATCCATAAACCACACAGTTATTTCAATACTATATGCCAGCACTGAAGGGGACCAGGAAAAACACCAACAGAAGCAAAGCAAACCAGAACAAAGAAAAAAACTGAGTGAGACTGAAACACCCTCTTCTTCCAAGAATTAAACAATACTTTTTATGAAGTGTAAAGATAAGCAGTGGGACTACCATTTCCTAATGCTTCTGAGGTCAGTCCTCTATAACACAGGTTCTCAAATAGCCAATTAAACGTATGCAGTCCTCATTAAACTGTTACACTCACATGCATACCATCATTTTAAAAAAGCCCAACAGCTCAAGCCTCTTAAAAAAAAGAAAAAATGGAAAAACTTATTCTTGAAGGCTTGCAAGTCAACCCTTTAACTAATGGAAAATCTTCAACACTTTAAAAGAGGAAAATGGTAAGACGGCTTAATTTCAAATGAGTAAGAATTTAAATGTCACTTCCTGCATGTGACATCGATTTGAAGAACCTTGCATTTTTGTTTTCTTTGGTGTGGTTAACAGTGGAATCTTTATAGAGTATATTTCTATGGCATTTACTGTTGCATGTTTATGTTCAGGAACTGCTTTGCGTAATTCTGAACACAAGAAAAGCAGAAAGTGATTTTTCCTCCGTAAAGAGAGGGAGAGATCTAAAAAGTAGCCTGCTACTAGGGCTTTCAAAGGGAGACTGGAAAAACACTATCCCAACACTCAAGGGAAAGACACACAATTTCTTTTCACTGACAGCTGCAGCGAGGTACAATTAATTTATTTTATCTGAGCAGTTATGTACACATGTTAAAGGCAGAGCAACGCTATGTGCTATGGAGAATTTACCCACACGAGTCCACAAAGGGCACCACTAT
The DNA here is from genome assembly GCF_000687185.1 of Egretta garzetta. NCBI lineage: Eukaryota > Metazoa > Chordata > Aves > Pelecaniformes > Ardeidae > Egretta > Egretta garzetta. Next base: position 420,944 of record NW_009258727.1, read on the forward strand.
CGACCTGCAGTCGAGAGGTGGGAAGTTATTCAGATGCCTGAATACGTCCTGGAACAACAAGAGATGCAGGCAGCACACCTTGTCAAAGACACGGCATCGCATACACGCATCCAAATGCAAGGCTATAAACCCCCTTGACGTGCCCTCGTGTAGGCTCTCCGGGCTAGGTTTGTCCCTTGGGGAGCTGTACACCACTGGACACGGGGCTCCAGGTCTTTTCATTCCCAACTGCTGCTGAAGGCGTCGACACCTCAGCACATCCCCTCATCATACAAATGCTTGGTGAGAAAGTCGGGGGCCGGTTTGAAAAATCGCTTAAGAAACACAATGTAGGTTTTATAAAACTTTTCTGTAGAATTCATATATACAAGCAAAATAAAGCAGACAGGAGTGTACGTATGCGCTGCAGGTATATCTCAGAACAAAAGAGCTGTCATTCAATCAGACCACTCAGCTGATAGACGCCTCTCCTGTGCTTTGTCAACCCCCCCCTCCCCCCCCCAGAAGTACATGCACACAGTGATGGCTTTTAAATCATTTGACAAACACCTCTCCCATTTAAGTGACGCTTTATGGTACCTTTGGGGATGGCTTGAGTTGCCCTCCTGGGGTGACAGGACAGCACAGGGACAGCGCCCGGCCACCCCATGCCTGGGCTCTGAACAAGGGCACCCCAGCACTGAGCAACAAAAAGAAAGAGGAGACAGCAAAACCCTTGCAGCAGCACTACTGAGCAGGAGGAAGGTGTGCTCCAGAGTTCTGGATAACACGCTCCATTTGGTCTGCTTAAAATACATGTTTTAGAAAATAAACTGGGAAGATGAAACAGGACATTGTGTTTCTCCGTCTCCTAACACAAGAAGAAAATAAAATTTCAACCAAATAAAACCTCAACACACGTAAAAGAAAATACTTCCTATACAACATGCAATTTACCCAATAATAATTAATTCCCCTTTATACCAGGGAGGCCAAGAGTCCAGCTGGGTTCAAAAAGGGACTGGCCATGAGTGTCCCGTCTCAGCAAAACTTTGGAAAAGAACAAGAATGTCTCGTGCTTCAGTGTTGACCCGGTAATTAAAGGGTAAAGCCCAGACCACCATAGGCTGTCAGGATGTTATAGTTGCCATCCGACGTGGGGCAGGAGTACTGACTGCTCTTTCCTCCAGAGCATCTTGTTGCTGGCCACCAAAATAAAGAGAGGAAATTGAGGTATACAGACAGGGATCCGAACTGGCACAGAAACACATACAACTCTTCTATTACTGGAAGATTAACATGCAAGAGAGTTGATGAATGGGAAGGATTAAATATAGAACCAAAAAATAAACGGAATGATTAATTGCTAGGAAAGGGAACTGATGATTTATGGAAGAGAAAATTAGTAAGATTTAGGAAACTGGAAGGAAAAAGCAGCGAGCGAGCTGCAGGGTGGGACCATCTGGTGCAGAGCAGCCACGGGCAGTATGGCGCATGTGCCCCCAGCTTCGGCTGCCCCTCTCCCCTTCTCCCAGCCTTGGCGTGTGTGGAGCAGACACAGCCCAAACAGGCGGTGTTTAGAGGTTACTGGGTGAAAATAACCAACTTTAAAGACAACAAGCTGCAATCAGTTTTAAGTAATACCTTATAATCTGAAACAAAAGAAACTGCTCTCTTCACTGAATTAAATGCTTCCATGTGGTCTTGCAGCAGGCTGGTAGCACTGTCGTGCTCATGTCCTCATATTCCAGCGCCTTCTAGAAATTTCTAAAAATTAAACAGATACTTGTTTAACTCTCTTTTCATTTATTTTAAGAAGGGATAAGTAGGAATGGAAATGGAAGGCATTTTTAGCATATTTATTTTTCATTTTTGGGTTATAACATCTCAACAAGTAACCCATGCTTTTGGTCCTATGCTTCTTTGCAATTATAAAGATAATCAAACTCTCTTGCAGCCGGCATGCAACCAACAGGCACCCCAAAGCAGCATAAACCTGAGCAATAATCCAGCCCCTTAAAGTCTAGTATGATCAGCTCGGTGTCTTCAATCCACTTGCTTTTGTGGGGAATGATAATACAGAGGAAAAAACCCCAAATATGCTGTGAAACCATAAAAGCACTTCATGTTTTAACGTAACACCTGCTTGATTTCTTTTTTAAGTTAATACCATTTTTAAATCACTTACAAAAATACTTTTTTCAGTTAAAAAAAAAAAAAGAAAAAGATACAACCGACTACATCCTCTTTGGGTTACACTCATGAATGAGCTACTGTCTACATTAGAAACGTGCACCTGGATCAATTCATGGGCATCCAGCGAAGCCCGTTGGTTTCCTTTCCAAACACTAATTTACAAAAGACACCGTCAAATCCCAGCCTGCGAGCAGCCTCGCTATTACATACAAAATCTCAGGGGTGGAAGCGATGACGTGCGGGAGGCAGAGGGGCTGCTCACCGCAGTGGAGCCTGAGGCTCTGGCTTGCAGCATCCGTGCACGGGAAGGAGACCGCTCCCTCCCCTGGAGAGGTTATTAAGACACCGAGGCAAATACTTTTCATACTTTTCCGAAGGTCCATTATGAAATACTGTACCAAAGACTCATTAAGAAGCAATTTTGTGCTACCTTTGGGAGATCTTGCATTTCCTCACACAAGTCTTTATGTGGGCTCATCCCCTTTACAGCCAAATACTTTCTGCACAGGGTGAACAGCAAGACCTGGATTTGCACAGCCAGCCAGCCAGGAAAGCGGTCCGAGACTACGGGGAAGCATCAGCACATTTTGGTTCGAGCACAGTGGTCTTATTAAACAAACCCCGCAACGTTTCAGCGGAGACCCTTCCCACCACCACTCTTCATTTCACCCGGTCCGGCTCCCACACATCCTAGGCACAAGTTTTCCATCCTTTGCTACGCGGAGGAAAGGACGAGCTCAGAAGAGCTGTCACCGTGTCACCAACACACCCTGAGGGGGCTCTGAGCTCTGTAAGAGGGCTGAGATAAAACTCACCACCATCTATGCAGTTTTCTGTGCCCATCACTCCCATCACACAGTGCCTCACAACTTCTAAATTTTGCACCGTCCTCTCTCCCCCACCGCTCTCCAGAAGGAGTTTCCCTTTGGACATGAGGACAGTCAGCACTGTTTCAGAAGGACTCCAGCAGATCGTCCTCAGCTTCCACTGAAGGAAGATCCATATAAACTTCAGAGTCAGGGTTTAAGGGACACATCACTTTGATGCATTTTTCTTGCTGAGGTCCAGTTTTACTCATTAGCCTTTTGAAGGAGCACCTTTTCATTCAACGTGAGTATGGACAACTCCAAGCCCTTTTCCCTATACAAAGGTTAAGATCTAGGGGAACAGCACACGCCATCTGCCGTGTCGAAATTCTGCATAAAAAGCGTTAAGAAAATTTTTTGAGAACCCAATATATGTAAGAATCAACACACGAACCTCAAGTTTCAAGAAATGCACCATTCTCAGTTTAATGCTGTAGGCTGCAGCAGAATGTATTTTCCACTCAGTAGTGCTATACAGTCTCCCTATTAACTAAATAAACTCCCGTATTTGATTTAATGGGAATCTATGGCTCTAAATAAAATATATAAGGCATGAAGGTTTACTTAAGCTGCCAAGTACTTAAATGAAACTGAAAAGAAAAATCAGAACAGGCGTTAACACGTTTCACAAAAGGGCAGCTATAACAATAATTTAAGGTGAAGTGGCCAAGAGATGAAGCAATAGAAAATTGGAAGCAATTAACATATAATATTCAAGAAATATTGAATCCATACTGAAGACTCAAACACAGCACTCACACAAAAAGACATGGTGATGAAAAGCAGATACTTTGCATAATCAGCAGCAAGATATTTCAAACATGGCCATCAAAATAGAGGAGACCGGTAATGCCACGCTGAGGGGAGCTGGCTGCAGAACAGGACAGGGCGCAAGTGCCTGTGCATCTCCCCCACCACCAGAAGAGGAGGTAACAGCTACGCACAGTCCTTTGGCTCTGCCCAGGCGGCAACAGCACCCGCTTGCTGCCCGCCCCATGGGTACTTACGGCTTTGGTAATTACCTTTCTCCTGAGGAAGCACCTCTCAGTAAAACCCAGGAGAACCACAACCTGTGCAACCAGCAGAATCACAGCGTCTGATCGGTGCCCACTCTTGCCACTCTGCGGAGCCAACTTTCCCCACTAGGTTGTTTTGGCCCAAGTAGGCACCAACACTGGCCTCTCCTCTGGCACCTCCTGAGGTCACCCTCCTGGCTTCCTTCAAAATACGACATCACGGTCCAGCTCCCTTCCATCCCCAGACCAGCACTGGCCTCTCGGACTCCCGGCCGGCTTCAGCACATGCCTAGCCAGAATTCAGACCTCACTCCAGGTCCACAAGTTTACTTCTTCCAAGGCACAGAGGAATAACTCAGACATATGGATGGGTTTTATGTGGGCTCTAGAAACCAACTTTTACATCAAAAAGTACTGGACATGTGCGTGGCCAGACAAAGCAGCAGTTCCCTACATGCCCTACCCTTTCTTTGAGCTGATGCAGAAGGGGGATACAGTAAGCACTCTTCGGACATCACTTGCTGGTCCAGAGTCACAGGGCTCATCCTCTAGGTCAGGGACCAACACTCCCTACCCTTCAAGCCCTACTTCTCACTGCAACAAGCCCCTGGGCCCAAGCGAGCCTGTTTACCACAGAACCACACCTCGCAGCCCCTCTCTGGACTTACGCAGTTATTACACATTCTCCCAGAGCCTCTGCGAGATGGTGACTCCCCGTTTGTGCTACAAGTGGAAGTAAGGAGCTTGCCAACCACATTTGAAAGAGACAGCAAGAAGCCTGATGAAAATGAAGTGCCAGGGTTTTCTGTCTCAGCTTTAGGTAGAACTTCAAGATTACAAAGAAATCATCTGTCCCACCACAGATGCAGATGCCAAGAGAGCCTCTTCCTTTGATTTTCTCCCACGTTAATATTTCAAGAGGATGAAATAATGTAATTTTTTTAAAAACCAAATTGTCATAGGCTTTGAAGTACCACCACGCTTGCAGTGTGGGTACTGGCAAACTCCAATGAAAATGGCTGATGAATTTCAGGTATTTTTATTCTGTTGTTCTTATGTTTGACATTCACACTTTGAAACCTGAAAATGCTGGAATACAATTGCTGTTCTTGCATGATAAAGGCTGTTTCTATCACAGCCCTGAAATACTGCAGGGGTTACACACAACATGCACAGCCCTATGACTTTATTGTATCAAGCCCTCAGATTTGTTACCTGCAGAAAATCAATTCCTACACGGTAGTTATTACAGAACATTAATTTGCGCATGGAAGAAGTATGTTCTCCGTGGACTTACAAAATTATCTTTTAGTATTACAGCCTTTTGTCTTCTTGGGAGAGATGAGAAACATCAAAAAAAGAAAAAAAAACAACCCTGAAATCTGAGGTAATCTGAGAAACCAGCTGATTTTTAACCAATGGATGCAAAGTCCTCTGGAAGGCAGGGATGCTCTTGGGCATCCCCTTGCTCTGCACAGTGCGAGAGCTCTCCGCATCCCAATTTCAGACCCTGCTTTATCTGTTAGGCGTTATCCAGCCCAACTATGCAGAGTTAAATCCCAGAGGCTGCGGAGGGGAACAGGCTGGGGGACAAGCCCCTGCTGTAGACACTGCCAGGACCATTAAACACCGAGAGGGCAGTGTGGGGCTGCATCCCCTCACTGCAGAGGCAACAAGATGGGAACGACAGAGCTCACAAGGCAAGAAGTGTACTCAGCTAAGTGGGAAGAGGCAGGCAAGCTTTTTCACCACTGGTTCTGCTACATGAGGGTAACCTGTCCTGAACCAGGTTTTGAATTTGTCTGGAAGCAGGCACTGAGCATGCTTTTCCAGGTGAACGCCAAATTTGTACTGGATCATGCTAAGTGGTGGGGCTTGCTTTTCCTGGCAGACTTTTTAGAGGAGGCCCAGGCCAGGTGGGCACAAGCCGGAGTGACAGAGCCCGAAGGCAGCATCAGCGCCCAGGGAGGATGCAGGGACGTGCACACGCACACGCCCAAACCGGAGCAAGCCCTGCAAGCCCAACACATGCAGGTCCCAGGTGCAGTTCACATCTCATAAGCTGATTTAAGCCAACAGGTCTATGCCCGTATGTACTGAAACACTCCGGGTATTTTGCCTCCACCTATCTCGCTCTGCTCGCTTTCAAGAGCAGGCTGCAGGCGTCCCAGAAGAGCCAGCAGCCAGTCCCACACCACTCTGGTCTCCCTGTGGCCACTGGTGGCCTTCCCTCTACCCCGCACACCCACACAGGGGCTCTCCTGACTCCGTCCTCACTGCTAATGCTCCTCCCTCTCTGGGAGCACCCCGGTGCCTCCTACCTTCCCATCTCCGCCAGAGCAGACACGCATCACGCCACCCTGCTTAGTGCTTCTCCTCTCCAAAGCCAGCCGTAAGGAGTAATTAATCCTCGCTAAGCCCCGAGAAGGCAGGTAGCCTCCATGTTACACGTACAGAAATGGAAGAAGGGGTGAAGAAGTTCGGGGAGCTACTGAAGGAAACAGGCTGAAGATCAAGCGCAGCATTGGCAAGCATTGTAACTCAAGCTCTTAGGCGTGTACAGAAATGGAAGAAGGGGTGAAGAAGTTCAGCCTGTTTCCTTCAGTAGCTCCCCGAAGATCAAGTGCAACATTGGCAAGCATTGTAACTCAAGCTCTTAGGCGATACAGGGTAACCTACCAAATAAACCTAACAAGCAGGCACTGAATGTTTATATTTGTTTATGTGACACACAAAAAAATTTACTTTGGGCGATTTCTCTGGATACATTCACTGCTCTGTAACCTTGTGCATGCTTGTGGCTGCATTCTCTCCTCTAATCTGCAAGCTCATTTCAGCCACAGAATTGACTGGAGGTAAGAGGAGAAATCCATACAGCCTTGTGAGCTCCCTTCAGAAATCTCTGCATGGACTACACAAGCCATGCTTCCCATCCTCCTGGCCTAATTGCTATACAAGAAAGGCAGAAGGACAAACAAAAGCTGGAGAATGCCATCTGCAGAAACCACGAGGTAGCCAGCTGCACAGCCCTCCTGGTGCAGGAACTCGCCAGCCCACTGCCAGCATCACTGCCGGACATCCCAGGGATTAGCGTGCCCCCCGGGCTCCTCGCACGCGCAGTTATTACGTACGGTCACACGGTCTGACGCATGTATTCCTAGAAGCGATGGGCTCCCTGGACTCCATCCAGAGGATAAAGGAGAGCTTTGAAGGAACGCTGCTGTTCGGTCGGTTGTATCCTATTTGGACACTTAATGGGGATGACCCTACTCTTCTAGGAGGTCTGAGACCTCGGTGTAATTAATTAATTAACACAGTGGAACTCCACACACTCATTACACGTTACAAGAGAATGATCTCCAGTACCAACGCTGGTAGATATTATCCAGATGGGATCTAAAAGTTGCTTTAAAAAGACATAAACCTTTTAAAGCCACTCCATAATGTTAAGATTTTACAGCAACTGAAATAAACGCTATCTGCTAACAACAACATTTAAAGTGGGTGGCAATCTTGGTTCTAGCATACTTAAGCTTTGCATCAGAACAAAACTATCATAAATTGGTTAAAACCCACAGTGATATGCAGTCAACACCCACGTATGTTATACTGGTGCCCAAGAACAAATGATATGTGTATAGTGCATCTCAGTACGCTCCATGTATTATCGCTGTTAAGAATAATGCAAAGTACTTAAACTCTAAAAAAAAGTCTAATGCAGTTGGGAAAAAAAAAAAAAAAGATATAAGCCTCTTGCACACATACATATTCTTTTACATTCTCTATAAAATGGGTATTGTTTACTAAAACATTCTTTGTACAGACAGCAAAAGATCAACAAGAGGTCATCAAATAAGAGACTACAGATGAAAGCGTATTAGTAACTATGATGTCCTCCAGTCCTTTTCCCTATGTTCTTATTGTAATGCATATGCCGAAAAAGAAAAATAAATGTTATTTATAAATATGATACATGGGCATGCAAGTACCACCTGCAACACAAAATATTAAGGTGCCAGACTTGGCCTCTGAACAACAGTGATTCCTTTGGATATTCCAAGTAACTGCAGTAACAGGAAACCAACTGACAAAATCACCTCCACCAGGAGCAACTGTGCTCAGTGGCAATAACTACTCCTGGAGTGGAAGTACATCATAAAAATCTTCCCTCTGTTTTTTTACAACGAATGAAGTGCCGTCTGACTCTCCTCACCTGTAGCTCTACAATACCGTTACGCTGCCTGACAAACTCATCTGATTTCCAATCTAAAGTTTGCTTTATCTCAGTCTGCAGAACGGCACAGATGCTTCTCCCATGAAACACAAAATCCAGCCTGCTGGCTAGTAATCCCAAAAGCAAGAACTGGGGACCCTTTGCAGTTCAGAAAATTACGCTTTCCTGCTAAAACCCGAATACCGGACAAAGTCCTACACAAAATCACCCACCTTGCTTGAGGAAGAAAAGCTCTGCCAGCTTTACCGAGCACGCAGCCCGCAGAGCGGCCGAGCAGCCCCTCACCTGCTAAAGCAAGGACTCTGCCAGGGGAAGGCTTCTCTGTCCTCACCTGCATGCCAAGGGTTTGCAGTGCATCCGTCGCTTCCTCCGGGACCGATGAATGATCCTTCACCAGAAAGCACAAGTAAACCAACAGCCAGATCCCTCCTTCATTATTTGTTTTCCTTCTGCCAAACGTACTCCAGCAGGTGATGCTGCCGCTGAATTTCTCAGCATTTTAAGTACTTGCAAACACATTAGCAAAAATAAGGGAAGGTGAAACAGCACTGAAATGTCGGTTTCCCTGGGGTTCTTTCTGCCACAGAGGAAAATTTCACTAGGAAAAAAACCTCCACAACAGTGTTTGGTACTAAACACTTGGACTAAACCTTGGAAGTAAACTTGGACAGGAAAACGAAATTTTTCGGTTTATGAAGGGAATTGATTATTAGCTTGTGCAATCCTCTGGTTAAACAAGAGCATAGACAAAACCCAGATACCTACTGGGACAAAAAAAAAGAAAGGAAAGAAAAAGAATCTTTAAAGGGGACTGTATTACATGCACACAAACCCCCCTTTCTCAAAGCCTAACACTTATTTTCCCTGCATTTATTTTCCCACATTTAGCAGGTAATTTCCCTAACGCCCTTGAAGAGACAAATGCGAATTCTAGGCATTATTTATGATCACAGACTACATTTTCTAACTGCAATTGTTCTAGGCTGAACTTCATGTACTAAACACTGCATTCCATAGACTGACAAGCCAGCTTTCAGATAAACATGCTTGCTTAAATATCAAGTATTAACACCCTATGGCAATCCGAGTCCATGCACAGTGACTCAGTGCAATTATTCCCAGTGTAACAATAAGTGGGCAGTCATGCGGATTTGTAACTTATTGGTTTAAGCATGAAATTAAACAAGCAAGAGAAATTAATGAAAACTATTCAATTTTAGACCAGACTGGGTACAAAATATGAGTAAGTATTATAAACATGACATAATCTCATTTAAAGAGACTGTATAACACATAGGTTTTACAAATATTTACAGACATTAATCTTGTTAAGTTGATTTCTAGAGTTTTATTTAGTAAGAGGATTGATTGGCTGGAGAAACACAGGCTCAGACAAAAAAAAATAGCTGAAAGCTCTATTTTTGTCAGAATGATGGATTCTTTTCTTAAATAACTTGGTTTGTTGTCTTTTGTTCCAAGACTATAAACATTATTAACAGTTCTCCAACTGGCAAGAGAGGCTGAGATGTTTCGTCTTCACCATTCTGGACTGCTTTTTGTCTCCTTAGATGGTCCAAGAGTCAGGGAAAAGGCAACAACTTCCATTTCCCTTCCCTGTAAAATCACCTTTCTTTTGCCCACAACTGGATCTTGCCTCCGCCGCAGTCCATATGCATCTGCTCACGCTTGCTCTGGTAAGAGACGGGTTGCGGATCCTGAGAAGCAGAACCTTTACAACCTACACGAGTTTAGGTATCTGACACAACCAACGCTGACATCCAGTTCCCCGCTGTTTATTTGCTTCCCATCATCACCGACTTCCCACAGCCAAGCCTCCACACAGCTTGCATGTGGCCGCAGTTATTTCTGTTTGCACTGAGAGGTCATCCCGTGAGCTGCTAGCAGAAGGGATACTTGCTTTCTTCTGTGACTTCAGGCAGCTTTTAGGAAACACAGATTTCCTGCCCCCTTTCCAACTGAAGGCAAAGGTCAGCGAGTCTAACAATGAAGCACAGTGTTGTAGCTCGATATTTTAGTGCTAGAAAATTTACCCACAAAAGCAGAGGACAATTGCTATGTGCAGTGCCCAAAACACGTCCTGTCCAAAACACGTGCTTGTAGGCCAAGCAAGGATTTGTGCCCACTAAAACAATGCTATTATGGATAGGTTTTCCCAGAAAGATGGTATGTTACTAAGCAAAGGTCCAGTACATTAGAATTAGTACATCTGGGTTTTCTTAGAAATGAGAAGTACAATATATGCAATATGAACAAAATAGGGCACATTGCTTGCTGGACATAACAGCTAATGGTCACATTCACACTTGACTTTGAAGTCATGACCTGCCCCAACCTCTCTGCCATCCCCTTGATTGGACATAACAGCTAATGGTCACATTCACGCTTGACTTTGATGACCTGCCCCAACCTCTCTGCCATCCCCTTGACCTACCAAAAGCATTACACTGAAGCGGTGATTTTTTTACATCAACACTGCTAGTCCAATTATCCCCCTCTTTTCACTAATAGGGCTACATCTGATGTACCATTCTACCTCTATGGTATTGCTCATATTCAGGATCCAAGATGAAACATACCCGAACAGCTTAGCTGTAAGTTTTTCAGAGCACTGTAATACTGTGCAGAGCATCAAGACCTCACTACGTACTGATGAGTAACCAATTCTTAAACAACGTCCTTTCCAGGCAAAGAAAATAATCATCAAAAAACCCACACTGAAAATTGTTTCATTATTTGGGTCAGAGCTTGAAAGCAAGGTCTTAGCTGTCCCATACAAAGAATGGCAGCTTTTGTGCTAGCGTTTAGTGTAGCTCTTCTACTCCATTTGGAGGAGATGGGGTCCTAAATCCGTGCAGGTTGATGCAGTGCATCTGTGATTTTGCCAGTCAGTGGCAAGCCCCCTAAATATTTCATTGGGTACAGCCTAGTCGTGTGTTGGTGGTAATATATTGCATTTAGTTTTGCTAATTTTCACTTCTATAGAAGCTAAGCATTCCCCACAGTGGTACTTTTGAATTACACGCTTTTTTTTTTTTTTTAACAAGACTTCCAAATCTATGGTTCGGAGGAAGTTAATGGCAATTTTTAATAGTAACTTTCTGATGGCAGCTTATACCATACACAAGAAAATGCCTTCTCAGATGACACTCTTGGTTCACCTCACCATCAGCTTCAGGCAGCAGAGCTACAGATGCTTCAGGGCAAGGCGCAAGAAAAATAACACTGGTCAATCACAGGAAAACTTACCCCACCCTGTCTCTTCTGTTCCCTTCACCCTACTGGAAACCAAGGTCTCAGAAGGATGATTACACCCCAAATCACCAGGCTGTCAGCGAGAGCCTCACTCCTTTGGGTTACTCACCAGGACGCAGAGAAGGCTCGTGCAAGCCTCTAAGGCTTCTTCCATAAAACTGAAGCTCAGCCACTCTGTCTGCCCCAGACATTTAGGCACAATTCATTCTGCGGCCTCTGTGATGAGCATCCAGCCACTCATGCATGTGACAAAACTCACAACGTTGGGTGCTCACCACAGGACTTCCCAAACTAGTCAAGCGTGGGGTGGAATAAGGTCGTATGCAGAATAGAAATCCAGCTGCTTTTCCTGAATGGCTTCAGTGAAATTAAAACCCTCCATCTACTCACTGACTTCCTCCATTTAAGCAAAATTAGTTAAATGGCATGTATCACTGTAGAACACAGGTGTGTCGTACCCAGGGGTTATAGAAAGACAAAAAAAATATTTACTACATAGATAGACCATCCGTATATGAGGAAAACTGACTGGTATAGACTGAACTTGCTTGGCCATCAACAACCAAGAAAGAAGAGTTAGGAATGAATGGGGAAACTTTCCTGGTTGCCTCTTCAGCTGAGTAAAAGCAAGAAGAGCCTCCAGCAGGTTGGCCAGATGACTTTTCTTTTGACTGTTCTCCAAGTAAGGAGAGAGGCAGGAAAGGAAGCATAATCCCTGCTGCCAGAAGAGCAAAAGCATGCCCTACTCATGCTCAGTCCCTGGAAAGCTGCTGCCTGACCTGCAGCACACCGTTGTTTTTCAGTAGTCCTCCATCTCCCTGCTGTTGCTCTACAGAGACACCGGTTCATGCTCCAGCCCTCTGTGCCCATGTTTCTTGTCCAGCCCCTCCACACCTTGGCCGAGGTGGTAGAGGAAACAACACGGACAGTTGTGTATCAGTTGTAAAGCACCTAGGACTCCTTCAGTGGGACCTGGCAACTGGGAATCCCTTCTCCCGCCCAGGTGAGCCACCTCAGAGGGGTGGCATATGTTCCCACTACCCCTGAACTGCCTGCCAAAATAAGCCTTCGTTCTAGCACAGAGTTCCTCTGCCCAAGGGAAATCATTTCCCCTACACTGATTCACTGATTTGCAGCTGGTTAAATGCTCCCCTCCGCCTCCGTGGTGAGCACGCACACATACACAAGCACATGGTCTGCAGCTGCAGAGAGAAACCCCAGGGGAGGCAGAGCTATTGATGTGCCATACATGGCCTGCCACCAGTTGAGAAAGCTCCCATCTAAAAGGATAAATTGCTTATCTTCAGTATCAGATGTTCTTCGCGCCGTCCTAGATGAAGGATCATTCCCATGTCTAAGCCAAACCCTACCCTATCGATAAAAATCACACAGATCCATAAAGGAAAAAACCTGATTGAAACAGACTGTGCTGCTTGGTCCATACAGCACTGTCCCCACCTTGCTGCCTTCCACGCCAAAGCGCCAAGACCCATGTGTTGCTATCTTAGGTTTCTCCTCTTTTGAGGATGGAGAAAGGCGGCTGCAAAGTGTTTCTTCTTATGGCCCTTGTTTTGGCGTAGGCCAGCTCTACACCGCTGTCACAGTAGCCGGGACTACCAGAGTGCTGTGCACAGGTGCCAGCTGGGCGGCAACCTTGCAGGTATGGTGGCTAGACTCCTATGGTACCCAAATTAACCTGTTCTCAGTTAGGCTGGCAATTTCAGTGTAACGCTACTCCCCATCTTAACTGGATCCTGTTTTCAAGGTGAGGGTTGATAGCTCCTACGTGTTGTAGGAATGGTTTTGTGCCAAAGCAGAGAACAAAAGAAATGATGGTAGGAGTGGGGCAGAAACGCGAACCTACTTGACTGGTGGGAGTCCAAGGACAGTAAACTGGCCCACATCCTCACAGCCAAGAAGAGACCCACTGGCTATGGGTGGTTTCTTGCATCTCAGGAGACTACTAATGAGAGTGCCAACAAGAGAAAAATGAAATAAAAAGCTAGGTCACTGAGACTACTAAATGCCAAGAGGCATGAGAAACATATGCAGAAAGGCTCATTAATCATAAAACACCCTCCTCGCTCCCTCCTGCTCCTTGCATCAGGGAGCCAAGATAAACACTGGAGTTTTAATCTCTTTTCAAGAAATTACACCAAATGACATGAATTCTTCACTTCTCCATGTTTGGGTTTCTAGGCAATAAGACGACTCTACAACTTTATTCCATGCCAGGTACTAGTTCTAAAATGGAAGTCAGACCTCCTTGACATCTGATGGTGGGAGGGCTGAGATACTACACATGACCAAGTAAGTCTTTTTCTCTGAAGACACTGTGGGATTACCGCCGCCCCCAATTATATGAGAAGCATCAGCTTCTTTTTATTGTTGGCTGTGTGTTTTCAATCTAAATGTATTTCCCCTCCTCCAGAAAAAGTTCCCAGGGCATCATGGCACCCTGAGAGCCAGCCTCGCGTGGCATCTTGCTAGAAGGGAAAGCCGAAGTTTTTTCCTACAGAGAGCTGAGGAGACTCCACAGCCAGGGTCCTCCTAGAAAAGACCAGCACCATTCTCCCAGGGGAAAGCAGAGGCCAGGAGCTCAGGACTGACCTCAGGATTTTCAGTCATCTTACCTAGTAACAACTGTTATGCTAGCACAACACATGTCTGCAATTCTGAGATGTAAACATAAGGTCCCTACAATTAAATGCTGAAGTAAGCTATGGCAAACAGTCCAAAAGGAGGACCTAACTACATTGGATTTTTGGACATTACATAAGGCCTAACTTTAAGGTACAACTATCATACAAGGACGTAAGAACAGGGGTTTTTTCTCTCACTTTTGCCCTTAACGGACACTCCACATAGAAAGCCATTTTCCCCGGGGAGCAAACGGCACTGCTGCAGAATAAGAAGAGAAAACAATGCTGGGGGGTGCAGCCCCACTGTGTGGATCTGCAGCAATGCCAGCTCAACACATTTCCATCTTTTTCTCTTTGCTCGATCCCATTTCTCCTCTACTATGATTCACTGACCCCTTACTTCTTCCCCTTTAAACTTCTGCAGCCTTGCTTATGAGCAACACAGTGAAATAGCTGAGTTGGAAACACCTATTCAAAAAGTTGTTCCCCCAACCTGAATGTTTCATTGATAAGTGTTTTATTAATAGCTATTCTGGTGCAAGTGGACGCATAGTAAATGGTTGTAGAGAGGAGAGGGTGAAACAAGAGCTTTGAGACGGAAAACTTTGCAGTTCACTGGCAAAGCCCCATGTGAACCCACATTTTTAGCTGAAGTTAGCAGCTACAGATGACTGCAGAGCCATAAGATTTTGGCTTAGCCCAGCACAAATATGGCTGCCCTGCCCATGGCTTTACAGCAGCAGGTAGAGTGCGGACACCCTCTAACACAAGGCACGTTAAGGTGTCACCAGAAGAGCGAGGCGTGTGATGCTCTTCCCTCTGGCTGCTGCCCATAGTAAGGCATGGACCAGCTTCGTCATCCAAAGAGGTGGAAGGGCCAGTCTTTCCCTGCCGTAAACCTACCGGAACAACACCCACCTCACCAAGGGTACAATGGAAACCTTGCATGGTCACTGCTGATGTCTGCACCGTCACGCTTCTGGCTCCTGCCCACACGTATTTCAGACAGGGCAAAGGGAATACCCTTATTTTAGTGACTAGTTCAGTTATCGATACAGGCACATTCTCCATTCATCATAAGCTTCCTTTCTATCTGCAGAGCACAACTGGGAGGGGAAGGAGTAAATGGGAGGAAGATATTCTGCATTTATGTTTCCATTAATTCAGCAAGAGAAATAGATTAAACGTTCATTTATTCTGTGTTCCAGGACACTTCTCCTAGACACTATATATAGTTTCTCAAGATACCAGAGTCTCCCTCACCTACATATTCACACTAATCCATATAAAACTATGAGTCATTACACAAAGTTCCATCCAGAAGAGTAAGCCATTCATCCTTCGGGGGAGGAGGAGAGGGGAAATTAAGAGCTGTTTCCAATTTAATTGGCAGACTTTACATTTTTGTTCAACTTCCCCTGGAAAGTGTGGTGCTAATTTTTCTGCCACAGCTTGCAACCATGGTGAGATCTCAATCTGCTTCATTTATGGCTACTACTAGGACCTCTAAAAAAATAAAGTCAATTAGAATTGTATTTGCCATATGCCTCTGGTCAGCATGCAAGTTCTGTGCGCTGAACTAAATGCTTCTGTTGTTCTAGGGGCTCAAATGTTTTAAAACCCCCTGCAACTGTCAAGTCCCCTTTTCACCAAATGGATGGTAAAATGGCAGAGTTTAGATAGCACACTGTAACTCTCACATCAACTGCTCAAGCACGATGCCTTCTGAAGTAATTCTGAAAAAGGGAGAGAAGTAACACGGATTCACTTACGATGCCCTGCAGCATACCCTCCTCCTTTTGCTTTCATACAATAAAGCACACGCATGCCCCACCCTCTCTGCTAGTCAAAAACATGGTTTCCTGTATGTAAGCAGCTCTTTTTTGGGGTAGAGTTAATTTTGAAGTGAGGTTGCATAGAAAGCAGCAATTTGGAACAGGTATGTGTTTTAATTCCTACATCACCTACTCCGACACGGGAGTTTTAATTATATGTTCCCCTTTCCAAGGTGACAGAGGACAGGGCTTTGACTGTCTTCTCATTTTTTACTCTTTGTGTAATTTCTGACTTTTTTTCTCAGCTGCTTCTTGGCTTTGCACCACCTTCTCTCTCGGTTTCTAATCCAACTATTCCAGCCAGGCAGCTGCACACTACGTTTATGACTATTTCAACTCAACCTCCCTCATCGCGTTCCTTTTTGCAAACAGCCCCTAAATCAGGGTGGCCAGTCTTTGCCTCCCGAGCAATTCAGGGGCCGTTCCCATGGACTGCATCACCCAAGAGGTGCGAGGGCTCGCTGGTGCAGGGACCGGCCATCACCTGGCTGGCGCTGAGATGGGCAAAGTCCACGGGAGCTGCTGAGCCCCCAGGACCACCAGCAAGGCAGCCCCAAGGCAGCAAATCCTCTGGAGAAGGACTGGCACCTTCTACTTTGAGCTGCTCCCAGAGCTCCTGTAGCACTCAAGGAGGGATGCCTGGGAGACACGACCTATATGGATTTTGGCAAGCAGACTGCAGGGTTATAAAGACCGGCCACCTCAAGTCCACAGCGAGTAATACACAAGAAACAACAGCTAGGCAGTCTTTTTGCAGGAGATGAACTTGAGCCAAAGTGCTATGAGACTTTCAGCACCTTTTCCCAAATTAAATCAATTTAATTCTGTATGACTTTGCTAATGATTCACGTATCTCACTACATCTTTGCGGGGCATTAGATTTCCCCGCAGTTACCCCTTTTCAACACATGTATCAAGCCTTAACACTTCCACAGTGGTTGCATATCAACTTTTTAAAAGTGTCAAATATACAGTCTAGAACTACTGTTGGGTCCTTTTGTTGCAGTCTCAACTAACAACAAGATACAAGGTGGCACAAACATCAGAAAGACTGCTCTACACCTCTGCTTGATACCTAATAGCAACATTTGACTGCTCGACTCACTCGAGCTCCCCCGGAGCAGAGCATTTGGAGCATGTGTCAACCACGAGCTGATGCCAGACATTCCAGGTACCTCCATGGAGAAAACCTCCTTTTCTTCAGTAAGAAGAGGAGTAGGTAAATTCTATGCCCACTCCATGGCAGAAGAGGATATGAACTAAAAAAAAAAGGTAATCAGTAGGCACAAAAGCTGCGCAGTCTACTAAGGAAGAAGGGTGTTACATCAATCAGATGTACGTACAAGTATAGGTCTGCTCCCTTCCATTCCCACCTCCTCCCCAAGCCAGCATGTGCAATTTTATCTTCGCCATTAGCACGATGGCGGTGCAGCTTGCTAGGCTATAGCGTTTCATCTGAAACATACGGGAATATGAGCACATGGGGAATACACTCAATAAGTATCTGAGGCATTAAGCAGCACCTGAACAGTTAAGGAGAATTACAGGCCCTCAAGTAAAGATTTCAAAATTACAAGGAAACAAATCTGTACTTGCAAACATTAACACCAAATTTCTTGGGGTACGACTGCAGAAGAAAGGCATGTCCTCAAAAAGAGAGTCTCCTTGTAAATTCCAGGTATTTAAGCTGTCTTTCTTTTTATTTAATTCTAAGGCTCACCAACAGTTTCTATTAGGTATCTAAACTTTAAAGGCAATGAAATTATTTCATCTCAAAAAACGATCTTTGAAAGGCAAAAAATGCATACTCGTAGCTGACGAGTAACAATCACGGAAAACTTTTTCTTTTAAAATAAAGTTACGCTTCTTGCCTTCTAAAAGTTGTGGAAACTTCTAAAGGTAGAAAAGGCCATGACAAAAAAAAAAGAAAGAAAAAAAATAAGAAATGCAACACCAGATAATTTTAAACACATCGCATACCTAAAAAGGGCATATTAAAACCACAACCTTAGTCATAAACCTGCAACAGCAAATCAGTAAGAGCAAAAGCGAAGTACCGCAGGCGCGACCTGCAGCCGGCTGGCTGTCGGGGAGGCGGCAGGTTCGACAGCACACCCCCAAAGGAAGTGGGTGTCGTACCTCGCCCCGAGCATCTCCTCCACCGCCGCCCCCCACCCTCCCCTGACCACCTGTAGCAGCCTCAGAGGAAGCAGACCTGCTCCCACATACTTTCCAGCTACACTGCGCCAGCCGCAAAATACGCATGCAGCCATCGGCACACGTGTGAAAATACAGACGTGGAGTACCAGCGTCGAGTCTTTCTGCAATGATTAACCTACTTTGCAGGCAGTCGGGCTTTTTCCTTTCTTATTTTTTTTTTTTTTTAATTTAAAAAACAAACGAGAAAAGCAGCCCAAGGAGCAAAAGAGCTCCATCCCATTCGTGCATGCCCTTTCCCTTTCTCCCTGCCACGCACACCTACCCACACCTACGCAGTGCTGGAAAAAGGCTGTAAGCAGGGCATTACCACTAGTGCGTCCTGGGTATCAGGAGCTGCGGTTTTGAGATTAAGCGCCCAGCAAAGAAATTTCACCCTTTTGACCAGAATTTTCCGTAAGCTATTGAACACGGGTTAGGAAAATTAAAAAAAAAAAAAAAAAAAAAAAAATGAAAAGAGAGAAATGTATAAATTTCCTCTTGTGCTCAGATGCGGCAGCATGGTTGAGATCACTTCTCTGCGATAAGCTAAAATTAGGGCAAAAAGGGCACATGCCAAGTGCCTGAGAGAAGGTGCCTGGCTGCAGGGGATGCCGGGAGCCGGAGCCCAGGCAGCAGGACCTGGCACGGGGGCTCCCCTCGCAGGCGCCAGAAGGGCACCCTGCCTCCCATCGGTTTCAAATACGTTACTACCGTATCTTTTCATCAGTTATCAGCC
>NW_009258727.1:439974-441537 GCF_000687185.1 Egretta garzetta
CCCCCCCGGAAACCCCCCAGCAGCCACAGAAAAAGAGTTTTTTACCCCTGTAAACCCCAAATAAGAAAGGAGCAGAAGGGAACAAGCGGGGCTCAGGGAAGGAAGAGGCGCGGGAAAGCTGCCGTGAGGAAAGCAACTCGCTTTCCGAGGGTCCCCTGAAAACTCTTGGGGTGCTTTGCATATTCTGCAACAACGATTTTCCCTCCTTGAGCCATTTCAGCCTTGCCAATACGCCGGGGGAGGGGCGCATGGGTGGGGAAGGAGTTAAAAATAAAAACAAACACAGAAAAGCTATTTGTAAACTGTTTCACCCCGGCAATCATTTCAACTCGCGGTTTCTTTAACCGCCCGAGCAGTGCACCTGCAGAGCGAGCCAGGGCGGGAGACACCCCTCTATAAATACCGGGGAGAACCCTCACCTGCCCGCGCCTCCTCGGGCACCTCTCTCTGCGCGGGAGGACAACACCGGCGCGCCTGTCCGTCTTCATGGGGATGTCCCAAGCTTTACAGTCAGGAAACGAATGGAAAGTGGTCAGGGAAAAAAAAAAAAAAAAAAAAAAAAAATGGAGGGCAAGACTGATAGAGTGTAAGTCAGTTTTAGAAGACCAGCTGACTGATCTCAGTCTTGATCAAGTATTCAGAAGTGCTCGTACAAAGTGAAAACACTGTATCTCTATTATTATAATTAATTAATGCTGACCTTTTTTCTCAAAGAGAAAACAGGCAATATTTACACTGCCCTAAAAACCTAATGGAGTAGGAAATAATCTACAAAGGATTTTGAGGGGTATTTAAATAAAACAAACTTATAAGTGCTCGAGGTCTGCTGCGCGGCGTTGACCGCCGGAGGTCGGGAGTGAAAGGCTGCAAAGCAAAGGCATTCCTCGCAATTTTGGTTTACTCATAATCCACCGTAACGGCACCAATTCTCACCTCTGGGCAGATTATTTCCTTAAAAAAAAAAAAAAACCAAAAAACCCAAAAACAACAAAAAAAAAAAAACCTGACTAGAGCCTTAACCTATCAGATACAATAATTCCATCCCATTTTCTCTAAATTGGTACATCACAGGAATGCGCACTAGGGATTTAAATTCACACATCTTAAGAAAAAAAATTACAGTGTTGTACCAATAAGCATAGTTCATAGTTCACCTCCCAGAAGAACTAAAGTGAGTGCCCCACCAAACCCTTGAGTGGGATACCCGTTTCTCTTAGTCAGATTTTTAGTCCCCAGTCACAGACTTAGAACTAGAACGCAGACTCCACAAATCATCAGCCAGCCCCCTTTTCTGGCCAATCCATCCCCAACAGGCCTTGCATGCAAAGAGGGGATCTCTCGTTAGACTCATTATCCTAGGCATAGGATATCTTTCAGCCAGTCTGACAGGCTCTGACAAAACTTTACGAGAACTTAGTTTTCTCCATCTTTACTAACAGCAGCAGAAACACCATACCCCTAAAATCCAATACTTGGGGTAAAACTATTCTCAGTAATCACGAGCAATTCTCTCTCTCTACTTTCCAAACAGCCAATAATAGCTGATTTTAGCAATCTGAATTC
>NW_009258727.1:446846-447428 GCF_000687185.1 Egretta garzetta
AAAAGGGTCAGGAAAAAAAAAAAAAAAAAAAAAAAAAAAAAATCCTCAGATAAAAATGCCCTGAATATGATTTCAGCTTTGCAACAGTCAACACTGCCCTTATCTGGGTTTCAACAGCTACAAGGTCTTGGGCGCCTGGTCATCTCTCCTTCACTCTCCCAGCCTCTTAACCAGCCACGGAAAACAGCTGTGCCAGGTGTTAGACCGACTACAGCTGTAAATCCTGCAGCCTCCTCTGCCTCGTGCAGGCAACCTGAAACCCGAGGTGCTGGACCCGGCGATTAGGCGATCCCCTGAACGCCGGCACGTCCCTGTGAAAGGCAGGTGCCCGTCTCCTCCGGTGTCCGTTCAGTGCTCGAGGTCTGCCGCCCGGCGTTGACCGCCGGAGGTCGGGAGTGAAAGGCTGCAAAGCAAAGGCATTCCTCGCAATTTTGGTTTACTCATAATCCACCGTAACGGCACCAATTCTCACCTCTGGGCAGATTATTTCCTTAAAAAAAAAAAAAAACCAAAAAAACCAAAAACAAAAACAAAAAAACCAAACCCAAAACCCAAAAAACCTTAAGCAAATGACCCACCCAT
>NW_009258727.1:447916-451015 GCF_000687185.1 Egretta garzetta
GCCCGTCTCCTCCGGTGTCCGTTCAGTGCTCGAGGTCTGCCGCCCGGCGTTGACCGCCGGAGGTCGGGAGTGAAAGGCTGCAAAGCAAAGGCATTCCTCGCAATTTTGGTTTACTCATAATCCACCGTAACGGCACCAATTCTCACCTCTGGGCAGATTATTTCCTTAAAAAAAAAAAAAAACCAAAAAAACCAAAAACAACAACAAAAAAACCAAACCCGAAACCCAAAACATCTTCAGGCAATGAACCAGCCATTGCTCCAGTCGCACATGCACGGAGCGCACCGAACCCAACCCATAGCTGCACCGCTGACCTCAGCCCCTGCTCTTCTCCCTGCCCACCCCCAAACTAGCAAGGAGACAAGCTTCTTCATAATGCTCTGAAGGTTTAAATCAGAAACCTCAAAGCAACGCTGCTGTGGGCAGAGACATCCCTTGCGGGGTAGGGGAGAGCGGAGGGGGTTTGGCAGCCCATGGCTCCGCCAGCCGGGCGCCCATCAGCAGCTCCTTCTCCGCTGAGTGCGGGAGAGCCATAGGCACGGTTGCCCACACCACCGAGCGCAAGGGGCTGCGGTGGGCAGCAGAGCCGCCTTCGTGGGTTCAATGCCCCCTAGGAAGGTGGAAATTTTGATCCTGGAAAACAAGCGACCAATTTCGTAATACCCTAATTTTACAGAGAGAGTTTCTTGGGCTATTCTGGTACAGCTTTTGGGTCCCTCCATATGCAATCCTACGTGGTTTAATTTTTTTTGCTTGAAATCAGGCAGGGGAGCAGCACTCATACAGGTTGGCTCCTGGATGCCTTTCAACCAAAAGCAGGTGAAAGCTCTGCTCACACTCGAGCCAACTGAGAAGCAGCCATATCCAAGACATCTTCAAATTCTGATCCAGCATCGCTCCTGAGAAGTAAAGCTCAACAGCTGAAACTAAGACCGAACAAGAAACAATTTTTGAAATACGATAGCTGCAATCAGTCTAAAGAGGCAAGTTGCATTAACACTGCTGATGTTGGAAAATCTGCAGGTAATCAGGATGGGAAAATCTTAAAGGCTGATGTTCAAATAAGCATCCCCAGGGTGGCTGTTTCTCCAAAGCTTAACGGCCCTATCCAAGCTCGCTGGTGTGCAAAGTCAAGAGTGCAAGGAAAAACCTTTCAGAAGCCATAATTCTTCACACTGGAACACGGCTACCGGGATGTTTTAGGTACTTACATGGACTGGGATTGGATTCTAGGAATGGGGAAATGGATCTTCCCCTACTTTTTCCTCTAGAACAAATAATTTTTTTCTTATTCTGACAACAGCAGAGGACGACAGACTTCTGCTTTGACCCTGTTATGCTGTGGCAGGAGGTGGCCGCGGGCTGCCTACAGACCCCAAACCCAAGGCTATTCCTTCCCATCCACCGGCTTTTGCACTGGCTGTTCACAGAACTGTGGCACCAGGGACACCCTAAAACCCTCTGCACCGCAGGATAATTAGACACAGAGACGACGACCTCGTTGCAAGGAACAGACCGAAGTTGCAGGGGGGGACAAGGGCGATGGGTGCCTGCGGAAGGAACAAGGAAAGCGTTGGGCCAAGAGAACGCCTTTTGGCACCCATGTTTACCACCCCCACCTCACCCCACTCCCCGTGCACGCACACCCTCCCCGCAGCACTCAAGTCTCTCCTGCACTTTGAAATTCCTTTGCTGCTGAGCACGGTAGTCAGCCCTTTCATGTTATTTTAGAGCAGACTGTAAAGACTTTGGTCCTATAAAGTTCTCCTGTGACATTACCGACCTTGTTACTCTTTACGCTACTCCAGTTTCTGTAAGAAAGAAAAAAGTAGTTAAAAAATTCTCAAGTGATTCAAACAAGTACCGTGTTCATCTTCAGAAATGACTGGCATCACCTTGAGATCAAAATATCTACCCGATCGCTATAGGAAGGCTTTATAGCTTCAAGTTCTATATAGATAACGCTTCGACAGCACAATCTTTTTTTTTCACTGAAAAGAATCATGAAACGCACCAGAAATATTTGCAGCAGGCAGCTAATGCCAATTCCAGCTTTCCTTGCAAGCCATTTTCACTAAATTAGTCTTGATAGCATCACAATTTGTTGAGGTAGGGAACAATATAAATTAACAAAGTCGTGGCAGCCCAGGAAGGGAGGGAAATACAAGGAGGCAACATTTATCTGTTGAAAGTAGGAGCTGTGAAGAAAAACAAGCAGCATTACACTGATTAAGTGATACAGGGGTTGGTGTACAACAGAACTTGCGCACTACATTTGCAACCTTGTGTTTTGCTTTAATAACTGGGGCTAGACAAAACAGCTGGACTGTAGCTGTACCACGCCGCATGCCAGACCTTACCGGCTTTGATCTTGAGGAATGGTAAAAATTTTGAAGAGAAAGTTTGGAGATGATTGGAATGATGCTCACAGCTTTTTAAGCTTGGAATTTGGTGATTAGCACGTTAAGCATTACTCACTTTCTGAACAAAGTGGAAAGTTAACACAAATTGGCAGATGACTAACTGTCCAAGAAACAGATCACTGAATGAATCACTGACTCTACTTTTAGCCTAATAATAAGACAAATGAAGAGGAACAAGAAAGGGAAAAAAAGACAAACAAAAAATTTCCTTGCAGAGTGCTTGTATTTGCACTGCCTGTGAACTTCCAGCCACGACAAACTATGCAACAATTTTTTAATTTGAGTTTTACATTAGGGTTAGCTCACTGACATGCCTCACGGTGACTTCACACCACCAATTCATTTGGATTTCCGTAAAAAGAAGTCTGAGCCACACTTCCCCTCGGTACTCATTTAATAACAGTTACAGGAATAAATGAAGGGGTGGGAAGTGAAGTTAAAACACCGAGTAGGGTCTGAAGCATCTGGCAGGTTACAGGTTCAACACACAGAAGCACCTCAGGCACAGCAGATACCTCAAGTTGACCTGAAGCAGAATTCAGGTTTCCCAGCTCAAGAGCAGAACCTAACCAAAAGTCTGCACTTTGATTTTTGCTAATCAAACTCACTTAACTTCACTCTCTCGTTAGGAAGGATGAGGTTTAGACCCTCCCTCACCCGAGCAAATTCGAGCCGC
>NW_009258727.1:451033-459206 GCF_000687185.1 Egretta garzetta
TTACCCAGCACCCCTCAGTGCACACGCTTGCCATCATCCCCAGAGTGACAAAAGGTTGCAAGGAAGACCTGAGGACCTAGGACTGCAGCCACTTGGTTCAAAAAACTCTCCACAGTCACCAGGTCATCTGCTCAGCTATATCTCAAGTTTAAAATCTAAATTCACGAGAGCTCATCACCTCTGGGAGATGGGTGACACGACCACGTCACATCAGGCCAGGAGCAACCAGAATCAGGCGGGAATTACAACAGTTATTTGAACATTTGCAAAAGACAGTACTTTTGCATTTTGTTAACGTAGAAGACTTGCTTGATTGAGTTCTGTTTTCCTCTTAACGTTTCTTTCAATCGTCTGTTGCAAACACAAGCCAAATTTAAACGGCCCAAACCTCTCGCGCCTTGGCAGCAAGCTCTCCCTGCCAAGCTACAGGTTAGGCTGGGCACAGGCCACTAATGGTTTTCTGCAGTACCACCACATTGCAAAAGCAAGGCAACAGTGACCTTCAGGAGATGGGGCATGATGGTCATTGCGATGGTCATTGCGCTTTGGGGGCAAGGTGTCCCATGGTCAGCTCTAGGTCTTTTAACAAGTTTTGGTCTGACTTGATCCCTTACCCAGGTCCTTGCCAGACCCTGCAGTAAACTCAATCAGCAGAAAACTAACCCTACATGCAATGGAAAATCTCCTGCCAATTTAGCTCTCGGGGCCGGTGCGCTGTGGGATCAGACAGGTGCTAGGGCAAGCGCAAGGAAAGGAGAGGAGAGGATGCAGAGCAGAATGAGAGTCCCAAGATTCAGTAGTGACAGCATCTCTTGCCCTTCACAGGTCCAGCCCTCAGTGATTTTGGACACGAGTCCCGCTTCCGAGTCAGCAGAGCACACAGATGAGATTTAGCCACGTTATTCACCTGTCATGACCCAACCTTCGCGGCACTTCCGATGGCAAGATTTTCTAAAGACAAGCTGAAATCAGAGCACTGAACCTAAGTCCTCCTGAACTCTGAATAACCACTGACGCCGCATTTTGCAGTCCTTACCACTTATTCTTCTGTGAACTTCGGTAAGAGCTGTCCATAAATAAATCCCTTAAGTCAGAAGTTGGCCTTTTCTGCTATACCGATCTGAAAAGACTAAAATCTCTCTCATTGTTGCCATGTAACAAACAACTGGATTTTCACATGTTTCAAAGTTGTATCTCCACAGGCTCCTGTGCCTCTATTTTTAGTGCACCTCTCCCCGTAAGAAGCGACAAGACAAAGATTCTCCATTGCAGCCTGGTTATACACCAAACTAACAAACACATCCAAGGTATTTCAGCACAATCCAAATTAACTACACACATATATTTAAATATTTAGTGGTAAAAGATGTCCGGTGACACTGAGGGAGCTGGGATAGGCCTAGATTTATCAAGGATCTGCCCCAGAATGGCTTTGGTAAAAAGCACACCCTGCTTTTAAAATAGAATACTAAGAAACAAAGAACCATCACATCCTTTCAAGGAATAACATACCAGTATCAATATTGCAACAACAGAGAAAGTAAAGTCAGGAGGTTTCATTAATGTTGGAAATTTCACCCTAACGGGGAAGAAAAGACTACCTCTGCCTCATTTATAGTCTTTAAATCTTATAGCAACTTGAAAGCAGGCAGCAACACTAGGTATTAATGCAGCAGATCAGGAGACACTGATCGGAGTACCATTACAAGTAGAATACCTTGCATGAAAGAATTAAAATTTGATATACAGTAACACCATGGACGGCACGCTCTGCTTATATGAAAACAAAATCACCTTGCCTTCTACAAGGTACGGTTTCAAAAAAAATGCAGCATGTGCTAGGGGTTGCTTCGCTGCAGTGAACATGGGGCAGAGCCTTTACAAAAAGATTTCAGGCTCATAGGTAAACAGCTAAAAGGATGCCAGCACGTTTGAAAACTATTACTTTAAGAAAAAAAAAAAAAAAAAAAAAAAGAGAGAGAAGAGTTTAATAGATCACTTTCTGATTTGCCCTTTTTTCAGTATCACTTTCAGTACTGGAAGACGTGTGTTTCTTCCTAGGTAATGACAGACACATCCTCCAGTTGTCATTCATTCTTCAACTCCTATTTTCTGTTTACTTCCCTCTCCGGATCCCCTGACCCCAGCTCAAACAGCAATGCAGGTCACCCTGCAATCTTGCTGCCCTCTCTTTACCAGAGTGGAAGAGAGGTGGAGAACAGCAGCTCGGCAAGACGTGGTAGCGTGCCAAGTCTTCCCCCACTCGACGTAAATAGATTATATTTTCCAGATGTGCATCTCTGACATCGAGGCTAAGCGTCGGCAATACTCACTGCGGCGAGACGCGAAACGCTGAGGAGACAGGAGAGGGGAAGATTTTAGCACCGCAAGCAGTGGCATGATTAGGTTTTTTTGGTTTGGTTTTTTTTTTTTTGGTTTGGTTTTTTTTTTTTTGAGAGTATGAGATCTTTCACTGTTGCACAGCAAATCACTAAAGCTTCCATAAGTTTAAAAAAAAAAAAAAAAAAAAGCAGCTCAAAGTAATATTTTCCAACCTTTCACTAAGAGTAGGGGCCAAAACCACACATTTTAAAGGTCTTCCACAGTTTTATTATTAGAAGTAGAAACCCTACTGATACTGATGAGTCATTTGTATTGGCGGAAACCAAGAACACCCATTTTCTTCATGTGTTACAAAGCTCTCAATGTGGTTTTCTATTCATTACTGGTCAAAGTAGTTGACTAAAAACAAAACAAGTGACAAGAACTCACCTTATTGTTATTAAACCCTGTTTTATACCAGCTGATTTTGTTTATCACACTTTTAGAGATCGCTTATTTTCCGCCCCATTCCACAAAAAGAAGAAAAAATACACAATAAGACGACTACGAATCTAAACTCCGTGACAGTAAATCCAGAACTGCAGACGGATAATTCACTCTGCTTCTGCACTGGCTTTTGTGATCGACTAAGAAAGGAAAAAGAAAGCAGGGAAGAAAAAAAAAAAACCCACAAGAAGAAGATCAGTTAAAAATCATCAGTCAGCAGAAGCGATCGTTTTGGGATCCTTATGAGTAATCAGAATAGAGTCTGTAAATAAAGCAGCAGTTGTACAGAGCGTAAGTTTTCATCTTCATGCAAATGAAGGAATCCTTTCACGTGAACGGCCAGCGTTATTGCCCCACAGGAGAGAAAAAAAGAAAAACCAGACCAAAACCCAGCAAAATTCTGAAACTAAAGATCGCTAAAACCAAGACTTAAAGTTTAATCAGAATTCCTTGCTGGCTTTAAGGAAGATTTCTACCAGAAAAAGGGGCGGAGGATAAGGAGACTGTAGAGCTTACAACTGGCAAGGGAAAATACAATTCATATGCTGGACTTGCCATACCCAAACAGGGAACAACGTTCTGGGGGGATTTTTTTTTTTTTTAAATAACATCCCATTCACAACGTCCTTTCTTGAGGCCGCAGCGTCTGCCTGCATCGTCGGCCAGCCTTTTTTTTAAGATGCGCTTCGAGCACAACCTCCACAGCGGCCCAGTGGATTTCTACTTTACAACTGGGCACCTAGCAGAGCAGCAGCCTGGCAACATGACCGTGTATTTTGGTTATTACCAGGGAAAAAAACCACAGCAAAGCAGTGACCGGAGAACTGAAAATAACCTTTCAACAACAACGGCTCAGCACCGACGGTCTCTCTGCCTGTGCCTCCTATTGTGGATAGTTTATAGCGAGGGTAGCTCCAAGCTGCACCAGACACGTGAGTCAGCAAGCGCAGCTTGTAGGAAACTGCTGACATGTTCAATTGCTCTCACATACACTGAACACACCTACCCACTAAATAAAAAACAGGCTGCATGTAAATGGGGGTAAAGGAACACCTCCACACCTACAGTTCCTGTTTTCCTAGTTCAGGTTTAAATTGTAAAGCCATCACTAATGAAGAAGAAAAAAAAAAAACCAACAACAAAACCCTCAGTGGACATCAGCTATAATAAGTAGGTATGATTAAGTCTCAAGGGTAATTTTGTTTATTTAAACAGACATAACTGCTTTTCCTCTTTTCAAAAAACAAAATTGCTGCTCCACAGCCCAGAAGCCCTGCACGGTGACAAGCAGTAAACAGTTCCTGTTTTTCTTAGTGGGGAAGACTCCTTTCGAACCGATGCACCAAACCCCATCTAGCCATCACAGCTCGGCTGAGCGCTTTCAAAGCTCAGGAGCAAAAAAATGAAGCTTCCGACTTCCACTTCATCTCTGACTAGTGGGAAACTGGAAATTCCCAGGTTTTTCGTTCCTAACAGCTTTTCAAGCATCTGTTCCATCGATACAATAGCAGAGAAAGTTATCGGTCAAGCTGTATGCAAATGTCAGGGTTTGGGAATAAATCTGGGAGGATCTGACCCTTTTAGGTCGCCTTTCACACTAAAAAGAAGAAAACGGCATACCTCAGGTCCCGGTGCCTCTTGCCCCCCACAGCCACTGCCACCACCTCCTTCTCGTCTTCCTTTGAGGCACTGAAGCTAAAGCGTCCCAGCTTGCTCTGAGGGCAGGTTTGCACCAAGCCAGTGTAAACAGCAAAGGGGGAGCCGAGGCAGAGGAGCCGGGGGAGGGATGAGGGGTTACGCATGGAGGGGCTGCATGCCTGGCAGCCCGCACAGGAGCTGCAGTCCAGCCCCCCACCGCGTTAGGAGCTTTTTGCAAGCAAGCCCTTCCAAGCCAAACGGGGACACGACTATCGATCTGCTGAGATGCCAGAGCAGCACAGCTGGTGTTCTTCAGGTTGTTGCTGTGGCTCTTTCTGCATAAAGATCGATACAATCAAGCAGAGGAGTCTTCTGAGCCCAATTTTTGATGGATCGAAGTTCTGCCGTACATGTAAACTTTTAGCATAAAGGTTTTTCCGAACTTATTCCCTTGCTCCTTTTTATTTACCTGCTCTGAACATGTGGTTGCTCTTTG
Organism: Egretta garzetta; assembly: GCF_000687185.1. Classification (NCBI taxonomy): domain Eukaryota; kingdom Metazoa; phylum Chordata; class Aves; order Pelecaniformes; family Ardeidae; genus Egretta; species Egretta garzetta. The sequence continues at coordinate 455,997 of NW_009258727.1, forward strand.
ATCAATACCATTAGTTCTAGTAGCTCAGGAGCTTCGAGTCCATCACCAGCCACAAAGGCATTTGTATGCATTCCATTGCTTGCCTGCTCTAAAATTGTAATTCATAGTCCAAGAGCGGCACAGTAAGTAGTGCTCTTCTCAATCCACTACGAAGATGTTTCTGCCTAACTAAAAAGCAAAGCTAACGCACTGCAACTCAGCTGGCTATATTCATACATTTTACATCTTCTCAATGCAAGCTTCAAGCAAACGTGTAATATTCAGGCAGCTGCCAAGGTTAATGTCTTTTGGCTGAATTTAAAGGGATGATGACCATTTTTTGCAAAAAGCTGATTAAACGTTTTGAACGCTATTCTGGAAAGCCTTAGGGAGTTACTGGGGGTAGAAATCTACTGTCTGTTCAGCTACCACAACAAAATCATTTAGGCACCTCCTCAAGTATCAGTAAAGAACTGCAGTATCAGAAAGACTCCCACGTTCCCTTAAAGCATTTGTAGTCAGGAAGAACACTGCAAGCAGCAGGATTAACTCAAAGAAAGCTTTAAGTTCAAATCCAAATTTCCCTCAACACATTAACGTAATGACTGGCGTATTACCCCCAACGTGGTTCAACCCAGAATCCACTAATATATGACCATCGCACCCAAAATGAGCCGAGCTGGAAATTCAGACCCAGAGGTGAGAGAGGGAAGCATGCACACCTTCAAACCTAAGTCAGAGCTGCTCGACACTACAGGTATGTTCATGCAACTTGTAAACCGAGAAGTCATTCAGAGAGCATTCCTTCGAGTAAAAAGGCACACACGTTTTGATTTGAAAATATAAACCACGTTCATACTACCTAAATTAAAATCACAAGAGACTCTGTTCACGTCACACAATAAATGCTATTCAATTTACACCGACCGTTTATTACATAAAAATGTCATTACTACCGAAATGATTACTTCGCATATATTAATGTTACACGTCTCATTTTTCAGCTTAGTGCCATAAACATCTCTTAGCTGCATTCTAAGAGGTCCCCTCCTTATCTGTGGGTATGTGAAGTCCTAACCAAAAAGAGTATCACAGGCGCACGATGAGAAAACACCTCTTTTTATTCTTCTTGGATTTTCAAAATAAACAAACAAAAAAAGTGATCGCTGATTTTTTTTTTTTTCATGGCTGGTGATATTTTTAGAGAAAACCTTAAGGAAAATAACTAATTGGCAATCACACTGTAGCCTCATTAAGAAAAATAGCTATTGCACTTCAGAACAGAAAATCAAGCAAGGAAAGTTTTGAAATAAGCAAAGGCAGGCAACTTGCCCTCACATATTCCACATTACACATCATCCATACAGGGTTTTATTTTCAGCTCTCTTTGTCATTAATTAAGTGCACACAGAAAGAGATAACGCAAGGTTGCTATACAGTACAGGGATTTTATTAAATTAATTCCAACATTAATTTCAACAAGTCTCTGAGGCCTTCTACAATGTCAAAGGCTTGCCAGAATCTCCTTATATTAGGAGCACCATGTCAATGCCTGCTTTTTGGGATTTGGACCGTTACTCTCAGCTAGCAACTCGGGTGCTACCTCTTAACTTTCCTTCACGCCCAGCACAGAAGAGCAAACCGACGATGTTTCCTTGCTGCAAAATGAACGAGAGAAAGCAGAGAGGGAAGGGGAAGAGGGCATCCCACCGACCCCACCGGCGCATCCTGCCGGTGTGCATGACATTAATACCAAACACACATTTGAGATGTGCCTCCAGGTCGGAAAAGGGCTAGGAATACCTGTCCTAGCCCTGCTTCCCAGTGTGAGATATCTGGGCGTAAACAATTGCCGATGATTAACCGGCTGGGATCTGCCAGCACGTGCATCAGTCGCGCACCTTCTGTGTGCACCTTTTTCATCCAATCCTCACAACCATAAAAGTTTTCAAAAAATTTAGTTGTTGAAGCACAAATTATGCAGCAGAGCTGCCCAGCGTCGCCCAGAAACTCACACTCTGCTTCTGTGGAGCGTTTTTGCAAAAGATCTCTAAATATCTTGACAACCACCCCATCTGCAAAATCACTGGGGACCTTTCTTGCCCACTTGACAGCTCAGGGGACTGGCACACCCCTCTTTGAAGGGCTCATCCAGTGTTACAGAGCAAACTACCAGGAAAACTAGACCCACGACCCCGGTTTTTCAATCCTCCACTTTTCCAATTAGTCACGGCTTCCTTCCATTTCTTGCTGAGCACCTTCAGACCAGCCTTTGAAGGTGGAGAGTCAAATGTGAAAAACAATGCTGGAAACACAGGTTCAATAGACCGCAGGGAAGTACAACAATCCATTTTGCCGCCCAAGCGCCCAGATCCCAGTGACTGGGGGGGTGGGGGGGGGTGCAGCAGGCAGGTGGATACTGAAGCCACGCAGGCTTTTAAAAGAATGAGCCCACATCTGAAGTGGAATTTTCTGTCAGATTTGAAGACTCCTAAGCCACCGGTTTCAGGCTGTTGCTACAACAGCCCCGTAGACAACAGCTTAACATACAACCTTATCGTTTTATTCTATCCATCTCATCAAACGCAATTATCTCAAATTTCAGTATTTGCATACCTGAAGAAGTCAATTTACCCAAGCACCACCACCCTCTTCAAACTGCAGCGCATTCCACCATCTACAGCGGAATCTCAAGACAATTCCCAGCCTGAATAAAACCCGACTTGTTTCTAGCTCGCACCGCAGAATACCAAATTAAAACATGCGCAAGTTCAGCGACGCTTCCAAAGTCTTGGAAAACGGGCTTTCATCACGAAAGCACCGACACGGCTTCAACCAGAGCGAACAGCAACACTGCGGTTTCCCAATCTTTCCAACATCCCCAGGAGTAATTCCTTTAAGATGCCACCCCTGCCTCACGTTTATTTAGTGACGAATGAAACCCGCGGTTTACTCCGGGGCCGCCGGGGCTTCAGCAAACAAGGGCACCGCGATCGCACGGCGGCCGAGGCGCTTTAAGCAGGGCCCCCGCCGCATTACCAAAATAGCCCGCTCCACAAAAGGCGAGGCATGATTTCACACTTCGCCTCGTTCATGACAGCCAGCGTCGCCGCGCCGCGCTGCCTTGCCTACACGCTACGTTTTAATGATCCAAGAAACTGTTATCGGGAGTTCACATCTCTCGCCAAACCCATGAAAACGGGGGCGGGGGACACAACGCGGTGGGGAGGG
>NW_009258727.1:460710-471041 GCF_000687185.1 Egretta garzetta
GGAGGGCGAGCGAGGGCACGTCGCCCACGGGCGGCCACGGACAGAGGGTGGTGGGGCAAGGGCAAAAAGTACCCGCCGGGTCGCCCCCCTCGCTGCTGGCCGAGGCTCGGTGTTGATGCTGGTGGTATTTTACGCGCTCCGCCCCCGGAGAAACCTCATCCCGCTCATCTTGCCGACCGCAGGCGTCCAACAGTCATGAGTCAGCCCTGCCGAACATCACAAGAATAGATAAGTGCTCCCGAGGCTAAAACCAAAAACAAGACCCTGTCCAGAGCTCCCGGCGCAAGGGGGCTGGTTGGTCTTTGCCTCATCTCCACGGGGGTGCAAGGTGCCCGTTCCCGAGCCCTCTCCCACCCGGAGCCTTGGCGCCGTGGCTCCTTTCACCAAGGGGAAGGGCCGTGATTTCCCGCAGACGGCACTGGTGCTGGCAGCCAGCGCCTCCGAGCGAGACCCCAAATGTCACGGGACGTGAAATGCAATTGGGGAATCGGTGAATGAATAAACCGTGTTCTACAAGCCCGAGTTACTCAGCCGGGCTAGGGCAGAAAAACATAAAGATGAAAGACGGCTGATAAAAAGGAAAGTTAGAAAATAAATGATTCACAATAGGGGCCGTGAGTGAGATTATCTCTGGAGACATCTCTAATTAAAGGGCGTTGGATAACTAGAGGGTTACATTTTCCTGGGTCAGTGGTCTTGAAAAAGAAATTGCAGTTGCAGTAAATGTCAATAAAGAATGATGGTGACCTACTGCTAACAAAAGCGCGTTCAGTAATTAACATGTGCACGTTCGTTATTTTTTCTGTGTTTATGTCAGGTTTTGTTGTACGTTTTCATCCTCTGTTTCCCCCTTTCACTACCGACAGATGATATGTGGTCTTTTCCCTGGCTTTGAGAGAGGAGCAAGTTCTGTGAAGTTGTTTCACTGATGTCTTCTCCTGAAACTGCAGCAGCTCCATCGGGCTACCTGCGATTTCAAAGCCTACTGTACAGAAAACTATGCAAATACTGTGTGCCAACACAAAATCAACTCTTCTGTACATAATGACAAATATATTGTCACTTTGCAAAAGCATAGTTCTCCCCTGGCTTGCATTCTGCACGGCTGTCTGCTTGTGTAAAGTGAAAAGCACTTCAGTTCAGTAGCATTTTTACCCTGACTTTTCCTAGCTACATGTGGCTGCAGAACAGCACCCCACTGGAGGATTTGACTCACAGGCTTCACGTTCCCTTTCCAAGCAACATTCACGTAAAGCCTTGCTCACAAGTGCCATTTAGGTTCTGGTTCTGCAGACATATATAGTGTTAAGCAGATGAAAAGTCCCACAGTGTGTAAGGGGACTTGTCATGTGTTCAAACGCTAGCAGGACTGAGTCGCCTCGTTGCCTTGTTTTTCCTAGAGACACAAAAATAATTTAGTATTGGCGTGAGAGATAAAAATACTGTATTGAGAGGGACGGGGAGATAAAAATAAGCCATGCAGCATTTGTAATGCTTTAGTTAGCACGCTACGTTATGCCGCTGCATTCAGAGTGCACATATTCTGCTATTTACAACACACTACAGGAGATACAGCTCCAGGTAGTCAACGCTGGCCAAACAGAAAACTCAGCAAAGCACCCTGTGTCCACCTCTGCCCACAGCGCGTGTTTCTGGAGGGCACAATAATCGCCGTTTATCTTACTGGCCGGCATTTGAAAATGAATGTTACTATCTGGCTTAAAGGAAGCGTAAAGTGAAAACATCCATTTTAGATTTTATTATCCTGTTTACCCTCCGCTAAAATTTGCGGTGACTTCGGTGTGAACCAGATCATGCTTGTGTGGAACGGAGATCGGCACAGAATGAAAGAAGCTGGAGCCAAGCAGGGACCGGGCATGTAGGCTTTTTGAAAACTCACCAAGCACCTCTATGCAGCTTTTGGCACCCAAATACTATTAATAATTTTGTGACCAACTCATAGTGGAAGACAGAGTTCAGATTCCTGTATATCATTCAGATCGCGATTTCATTATGGTCGTTTTATCTCTATATGACACTAGAAAACTGGGGGAAAACTGACAGTTGATTTTCAAAGACAGAAGGAAAATTACGCTAACTAAATGAAACCTACTGTTTTAAGCCGCTATTTTTATATCATGTATTTTGCATTTTAATGCATTGGCTTCCCAATTCATTCCCAAACTGCTTATATTCCAGCAACAAATCCAGTCTGATCCTGTTTCCATTGCCATCTACCATCTCCACGCCTCAATTTTTCTATATGTAACTATTTCTGGACTGTTTTTCTTGAAGTACAGCCAAACATGTATTCCAGACAAATACGGATTATTTGAAGAGATGTCATGTACGGTCTCTCAAAATGATCCACAGTTTGTCAAGCAGCGACAAGGAAATAAGGTAAGAATAGATGCAAAGAGGTACAATTTCGGAGTTAGCCTAGGAATATGCGAGGGATGACTTGCCGCGAATGCTGCAACGCTGTCCTCGAGAAAAGGCTACATCCACGCGTTACAACAACTGGTTTTAGCTCACCTCTATGGACAGATTTCCCGGTTACACGTTAGTAAAATGTCTTAATTAGGTGGCTTACTCCACACTCCCGTGACTTCATCCGTTCAGAGAGGACTGCCTGGTTGAGCTCAGGGCACTCGACCTACTTCTCAGTGTTTTCTTTATGGGTAACACAAAACTTTCCAGAATATCTGAATTATGAATATCTACTTCAATCATATTTCATATGTAAATTTAAAAGATTTTAAATGGAATCCAATATTGTAAAACATGTCCCAACATCCCTTTCCGAGATCTCATTTGCATATCAATCTCGTAACTTGAATAGTCTTAATAGTGCCACTTGTTGGAGAGCTCTGTGTATTGCAAGGTATTTCAATCATGTATTTATAAAAACAAATTGCCTTTTCCTGGTGATAGGTAATTCCTAATTTGAAGTGCTACGGGAAGAGGGGAAAGTACTGCGCAGAACAACTGCTGCTGCAGTCTTGGCGTCAACCACGCTGACTCCAAGACTCTATGAATGAGCAACACGTTAGGGGATCTTATGCAACTTGAGCTTTACAATGGTAATGAAGGAGTGAAAAGGGAAAAATAAGGACAAATCTTGCGGTTTTTAATTGAGGAAATTGTCATTTCCTTCCGCAGTACATTTTACCCTGCAGCGTTTGGGTGAAAAAGATCAGCTTTCCTGGATAAGCCCTGGTCCTGCACACAGATCTAAGTCATTACTGATAATTATGCACATACTCTGCTGGGTTGTGCAGGTAGAATTCATGAAATTGCATCATTTTCTTTGCAGTGATTAAGAAATTCACGGCTGATTACTGATTATGCTACAGGCACCATATGTTTTTTTCACAACCAGATTCTAACACACCCCAGGTACATCGCGTTTCCAGGAGCACTGACGGTACGAACAGCACGCCCTGAGTCAGTGGCTGTGACGGCTATGAAGGAGACATTGTCATGGTGCGTGATATCAAAGATCCACAATGTAATGTCGCCGCAGCGTGGCTTGGCATCACATCAAAAGCTCCACAAAGGAACATTTGCCATGCACAGAGCATCAGATCTCCGGCATGATATTCTGAGGAGCTGGTGAGATACGATATTTGAAATACATTGAAGTGTTCACAAGGCATTGTTGGTGGGACTAAAATTATAGTGTCAGGAAGCCAGGCAGGAAAAAATGGCAGGCGCTGACCTTTAAAAAAATAGATGCAGATCACACAATAGAAAGGGAATTTAAGGAGCTTTTGACTTCGTACGTCAAGAAATTGAGGGTCAGGAATCATTAAGATTTACGCATTATGTCCAAAACATGTTCTGTGGTCACTAAGTCAAAAGGTAGGGTCTTCTCTGGTGTTTTATCTTCTTCAAAAAAAGAGAAGTAAACTGTTCAGATCATCTGCTTGCTGGGGTTGCCAGACTGTGGTTTGACATATAGTAATTTGGGAAAAGTAATTGCAACACCTATGCTAGACAGAGAGGATGAATGGCCTGAAGATTATTCTTTCCCCTGGTTCTACAGGAGGTCAGAATTTGTCAGCCCCAGAGCAAACACAATCCTAACAGTCTTCAGTGCCGTGAGAGGCAGTCCGAACACAGCCCGCAGCAAGTCCTGGAGATAGCCAGAGAAGTTAAAGCTTTGCCCTTGCCTATTTTGTCTTTTAAATCAGTGCCACCTTCTGAGATCTTCATCAGCTCTATTACTGATTTCAATTTATTTTTTTTTACTTAGTATGTTCATTATTACTTGCAATTTGTGAGCAACATTTTAGAATTTCCATTTAGAATCATATTTTAAAATATAATATAAAACTATCTTCTTTTTTTTAGCTTTCTAAAGGTCAAATCTGGCAAATTCCCTGATTTGTCAGGTCAGGATGACCCAGAGTCTGCTTCCAAAAGCAAGGACATCCGTAGTGACATATTTAAACCTCACTTCATATTCCCCTATCACCAAGAATCAGCACAGGCAAATCAGCTCCAAAAGTCGTTTGAGGGCAGTTGTGGACAAAGCTCGACCTTGTTTTAGCTCAGCTTGCTCAAAAGCCTTGTAATCCATTTTTTTTTTCAACAACCCTCTGTCTTCACAGTTATCCAGAAAAGTGAAAATATCTGCAGCAAACCATGAGAGTGCAGACCAAGCATCTGCCTTGGCAAGGCTGCCCTTCTGCAAGCCAAGCTCCTCTCTCTTGAGTACTGCTGAGGGAGGGAAAACGTCAGGGACTGGAGAAGAAGGAGGGAACGCGGAGGTTAATCCAGATGTGATGGAGTGGTGTTTGTGCTCTAGACAAACTTTTCCCATTGAAGAGCACAGAGATATTTCTGAGCAGTCTAGGTCCAGTTCTGACTTGTCGCAGGACATCAATAATCTGATAAGATTTAATTCAGAGTTATGATTTTGGGAAGGAACAGAATATGGGTAAGAAAAAAACCCCATTATTCCCTGGGGAGAAATTACTGTTTCTAAGGAGTCTTCTACTCCTCGTAGTCTTTAACATCAATGAGAGTTTATGCACGTGCACCAGTGGCTGACTAGACCCAAATCCACTAATTAAGAGTAAAAGCCTTGAGGTAATTATTACTTACAAACAAAGATACTGAGTTGGTAACAGCTCTGACTTTCTAGCCCCTGTGATTCTGCTCTCAGTGGGTAACTGTAACAGGGGCTTTGTGCAGCTAAATTTCTTTCCTTCCAGGCTCGACTGTGCAGCCACAGCAGAGGACATCTTGCTGTTGTTGCAAGGAAGTGGTGAGGAGTTTCTTCAGAACTGGCAGTGGCAGTGCGGTGTCCGACTGGATGCCTAGGTGCCCCTTGTGCCTCTGGCAACCTCTCCCTTGGTCCTCAGTGCCGGGCTGCTGTCGTGGTGGCTGCGTGCTCCCTTTGCCTCCGCAGGAGGAGGCATGCTGTGCCAAATGCGCTGTTGCTTCAGCTGAGGAGGTGTTTCTGGTGATGGGTCATGCAGGGTGTAGCAGATGGTGGGAAACACGAAGCCATGAAGGCGACGCAATGCCGGTGGGACTGGGAGAGGAGACTGGGGCATTGGGGGTGGGCAGTGGAGATGGAGGTGAGGAGGAAGCAGAGTGCAAAGCCACCAGCTTCGGCAGAGCCTGGCGGTGGTAGCCCTTTGCTGTGTTATGGGGGGGCATGGCCAAGGTGCCCCTCGGTGTGCCTTCAGAGAGAGGGCTGGGAAGGGACACGCAGCAACATGTGGGAATGTACAATTTCAGAGGCAAGTCTAATCATCGTGTAGTTTAATAATAATGTGTGATTCGTGTAGCTGAAACATGCCTGGAGTAGTGTAAGAAGGCTTGTGGAGGTCGGGGATGGCTTCTGGCTGAACAGAAGCTGGAGAAGGATCATCAGGAGGGCAGGTGAGGAACATGGAGAATGCAAATGTACTGGCACTCAGCAGGCACGTAGTGGCCGTACTGGCATGACGGCTCCCACTGCCTCTGATGGCCTTGGTGTAGATGTTGGAGTCTTTTGGACTTCTTATTCCAGGCTAAATCCTTGACACCATGCAGTTCTGAGGGGAGTTTGGAGTGCTTCAGTACTATACTGAAGGCTTTGGCTTTTGCAGGGGCAGTTTATTTTGCTTTTAGCTCTAATACTAACCAAAGAACTTGGGGACCCCAAAGAATCTGTGGGTTTCCACTCACATAACTAACAACGGCTTGATTCATTTACTTCTCACTACTCCATTGCTTTTGCTTTTTTTGAAAAGGCTGCAGGGCGTTCTTGCACTTTAAGCAGGGACCGGGACAGAAAATACATTTCTGTAAGGGTGAAGATGGCTCTTTCCATGCAGAGGGATTTATAAGCTGCATTCATATATTTTTTGATTAATAGATAGTGTTGCTGAAGTGTTAGCACTTAAGGCAGAGGTCAAGTCTCTGTTATTTTTCTGTCTTAGAGGTGAAAGCAGAGTGCATTGGCTTGCAGCGTGTGTGTGATTTTTTTTTTTTTTTGTAGCTGTGGCAAATAATTGTGACCCCTGATTACTGGAGTGATTTAAAACTGCTCTTTGCTGTGTTAACTTGAAGTTGTGAACTACAAAGGGCTGCTGTGAATAGCGTATGAATAGAAAAGGGCCTCTGTTGGAACTCGCTATTGTGTTTGAAGTTGGTAGAAGCTAGAGATTGAAAAGACCCACTAGTTCCCTGAATGAATTCATTGCACATGCGAGACAGAAACTCCTTGCACAGTGATATCCTTCCTATGTTTCTCGAGAAAAAGAAAACATGTTGAGGTGTTTCTGGAGAAACTGCTTTGACACAATGCAATCTATTCGGATGCCTACATTTCGACCTGGTCTGCCATCTAGGTAATTTTTGCATCAAATTTGCAGTGTCAGTTGTACAATGACTAAAAAAATTAAAGCTTCATGTAGAACAAAGATGATTTATTAGGTATTTCTCTTTTTTACACTGAAAGGAAATGCTGTTCCGTAGCTGTTGCAGTTCTGGTTTTCTCTGAAGAACTGTCAGCTTAGTCTAAATGTAAATTCTGTGAAAACATAGGTGAAACGCAAGGTTGATGATATTTTTTTTACTTTTAAATATAAATCCAAAAATACATTTTTAAAGAACGGTCAACCTGCGATGTCTAAAATTCAATAACAATACGAGTAAGAGCTTGAAAGTGGTTGGTAAGGAAACAAAAAATTGGTGACATTTGGTGATTATCCCAAGAGAAAAGGAAAAAAATAAACAAAAGCTGTAAAGAGTGACAAGCAAATTCCATGAGAAGAAATTTTGGTCATCTAATAATTGAACTTAATTTAATTTAACTAGACGCGTAGGCCAAGAAACCTTTTTCTTTTCTTTTTTTTTTTTTAATGGACTTTCATGGGAAGTTGATAGAGTTCCTCAAAGGAATAGACTTGCTAGCTGCAATTTATGTATGGTACAGCCTACTTTTGTCTTCAGCTTATGAAATTTGGTCTAGTTTGTCGTGACTACTTTCTTTGTTAAAAGGTAAAATGCACACTGGGCAAATGTTCTATGGCAATTTGCATAAAAAGTGATGACAAAGAGCAATTAATTCCTCATTATTATGCAGTGAAATGCTACTTTGCTCCTAAGTGACTGTAGAGGAGGGGTTTTTTCTCTGTGTGTAAATCTGTTGCGGCATTGTTCTAAAAATAGTACTTAAGAGCCCTCTGCACTCTTTATAAATCAGGGTCTTTGACACTCCATTCGATTCTCCACAGGGCGATTTTTCTCACACAGGCTGAACACTACAAGTATTGCCCCAAATGTTCATCACAATAATAAGCATCAGAATTTTGTTAGATAAAGCAAGATAGAGGAATTTAATATTTTGTCAAATTAGATCTCTATCCTTTTTATCTGGAGATCAGTATTCAAAGTACACTCAGATCACACACAAATAGAAACATATTCCTACCACACACAGCTAGTCTGTACAGAACAAAGAGTCAAGATACCGATTTCTATGAAGGCTTGATTCTGAGTACAGATTTCATTACCGGCTCACCATAGGATAATGAAATTCCTTCAGGGCAAAGATGAAGTACATCAAAGAGGCAGCGTGAAGAGGCAGACTTTGTTAGTGCATGCTCTGTCACCTGCATTACTGGTCCTTGCCTGCCTTTAATTTGTAAGGAAATGCTAGTAATTCAAATAGTTTTATTGGACCAACTTATATTTATGTATATACATGCATGCATGTATGTGTATATGCACACGCACACAGAAATATGTGTTTTGCAAAAGACAAAACCTTCTGGAAGTTGTGTGACTTCTTTGCATCTGAAATAGAATACAGAAAAGAATTAATTTCTTGCTAGCAAAAATGACCCTTGCAGGTCCTAAAAGCATCTTTGCATTTAGTAAATAAATGCTGTCTGCACCGTGTAGATACGTAACCCTTCATGCAACTTTGCCTTTTTATTTCTGTAGCAATTCAGAGTGACTTTAGTGCTTATGGAAATGAGAGGCCAACGTTCGGTAAGACCAGGAGCTGCTGAAGACATGAATCACCAAAGCTTTCCCACAAAGCTTTGCCAATATGGGAACAAAAGGGTTGCCCTGCAGAAACACACCATGGGTCTATCTAGTCCAGCATCCCGCCTCTGGCAGCGGCCAGTAACTGATGCTTCAGAGCAAATCAAAACCACAGCAAGCACCTAGCTAATTATGAGATGCTGTGCATAGAGGAAAAAAAGGTTGATCCTGACTCACAAGAGAGCAGTTTATGCCCTGAAGCGTGAGGTTTGATTTCCCTTGTATCCGTTTGCTTAACTCACACAGTTGCAAATACTATTTATGCTTAAAAGAGTTTCTAATCCTCTCTTGGATCCTAATCAACAATCTGCCTCAATAACCTGAGTTACCAGGAAGTTCTTGGGGCTGAGCACACACTGCGTGGAAGCTTTGTGCTAGTTTAGGGAAAGTTTTCCAGCCTTGGCCTAACACCCACTGCCCTGAGGATCAGACCTAATTGTCTAGATGGAAAATACCCAAGCTACCACTCCCTTCCCCTTGAGTCCTCCCTAACTGAAGCAGTTGGTTCTTTCCCACCCCCCCCCTCGCTTGCAAAAATGTTGCTTTGGGTAGATTTCTTTCTCTAGCATGGGGCAGTGGCTCCCGCTTTCTGTCCTTCTAGGAGGTTTGGGCAGGTTCCTCTGTGCCTCTCACCTCAGTACGGGAGAGGTCTGCCCGCAGGCAGGGGATGCTGCCTGGCCACGCTGCTCACGCTGTTGCAAAGGAGAGGGCAGCGACAGGCAGAGGAACTGGGCAGAGGAGAGGGTCATGGAAGGCAGCTGTGGTGCCAGCTTCTTTCTGCTCTTCCAGCATTTCCTCACGACGTAGCAGGAGCTCTGCTGGGGCTACTCTGCGAAAAATATGCCAGGCCTGTGAGACTCCCGCTCCTTCCCAGCTTACTCCAGATTTTCTGCTTTCCCAGGCAAGAACGCAAGCAACGTTTTTCAAATCATCCCTTGATGACCTTGAATGACCTCGAGCATCATTGCGGAGTGATCCTGGCTCCATTACAGCAGAGCAATAATCCTCTCTGCCCTCTCCCCATTGAGTGTGGGTTTCTTCTATGTACATCACAAAGCAGTTATTTAAATCCAGCACATGGACCTTAACAGCAATACCAGAAGGTATAGGAGATTCAAAAAAGGCTTAACTCCTCCCCATGGGGCCTAAGTGCTTAAGCCTAAAGGTGTGACCCTGAGCTCCTAAACAGAGAGGTGCCTCCGGAACAGAAAGGTGCCTCCTGAACAGAGAGGTGCCCAAACTCCGTAGGTTCTCATCGCAAGGCTTCACCTTTGCAACCCGAGGCTGCCATTGCTGCACAGGCGCAGACAAGCCTCAGTTTTGATGGTGGCAAGCAGACTGGTGCCTAAGGGCGTGCTTCTGAGACGGCTCCAAACAGCCCTCGTGGGCACTGCTGCCATCTCATCCTTACCTCTGGCTGTGTTTTCCCACCTCTCCCCCGCCGCTTGCCCCTCGGGCAGGCACTGGTGTTTGTTTGACCTTGCAGTAAGCCGGTTCGGGAGCTAAAGTGGCTGCACATTTCTTTGCAGGATTAGTTCTTTGCCAGCTTAATTTCCTGAGCCAGCTGACCGGGAGACCGGGACTGTCGCAAAGGGAGGAGTGGGCGTGGGAGGCTGGGGACAGGGCAGAGCACCCCGGGCTTGCGTGGACCCGCAGCCTCAGGAGTCCAGCAGTGAGGCACCTCTGCCCCGGCCTGGCACCCCACAAGAAGGTGCTCTGCCACCCCGATGCTCCCCCGGATGGAGGCTCACCCGCATCTGCCCTGGGGCCGACGC
>NW_009258727.1:471788-503309 GCF_000687185.1 Egretta garzetta
GGCAGCACCTCTGCATTTTAGCAAGGGGCAGTGCTGTAAGTCCAGCAAAAAGCGGCAGGTCGGTGGGGTGGGGAAGGGAGGAGTGGGGGGTCAAGGAGGACAGGCAGTGGGCTCAGACTGCAAAGAAAAAGCGATGAGTCCGGTGGCTCATTGCAGGCTGAGAGCCAGGAAACTCTCGAGCCCCGGGAGCCCCTTTCATGCGAGGCAGAGGCACCGGGCAAGTTGGGAACGCAGCGAGGGCCGGGAGCAAGCAGCCTGCATGAGCAGTGAGGATGGGCATTTGCGGGTTTTGCTGGATAAGGCCTGTTTCCCTTCATGCTTTCACCATACCTAATATCACCCATGCCTCTGTTTCCATCAGCTTTCTCAGGATCTCTTCAGCTATTGCTCCATCTGTGGCAAACAACAGAACAAAACCCAAATCAGAGCCCTTGTTTAACCATGGTCTCCACACAGGGGATACAGCCTGCCAAATGCAGAGGTCTGAAACTGCCTGCAGTGTGTTGATGTTTTTATCTAGCATGGCTCATGCTATTTTATTTGCTGAAGTGTCATTACCTGCATCCTGGGAGAGGTGGGAGGGATGCCTTCCACGAGCGATACTGAATTTTCCTGAAACCACCAAGCGAAGAGAATGCCATTTCGTGTCAAGAAACTATTATTTCACCTACGTGCATGTTATGTTGTATTCCTCAGACTACATTTTACATGCCTGGGGTGTATATGTGTGATCTACTGAAATCGCTCGCCATCTTCCATAATTTATGCTGCCCTTCAGTCTTAGCAGCGTGCATAAACTTCAGCGACACGTTGTCACTCCTCTCTAAATCATTGTGAAAAATCATCCAAGGAACAGCACCGGACCCGGGGCATTCTGCGTTTCACCTACTCCGCTTTCCAGACCAGTCTCCGAGGTGGCAGGATGACACAGCAGAAGAAAAATCACAGCCAGCAAGGTGTGAAATAACGTCCCCAGTAGAAAGAAATTAGAATGGATAATGTGTTAGCACGAACCTTGGCATGGCTGTTCAGCCTAGCAGTGTTGTCCTGGGGGTGGTGGAGTCAAGGAGAACCCAGCTTCCCTGAAGGCAAATGTTCCCCCTTTTCTGCAGGCAGCCTCTTCATAAAAGTGCGCAGTGAGCAAATCGATGTAATGGAAATGGGGAGACGTAAGGGTTAACCTTTAAGTCACCAGGGGTTTAGCATTTACCATTGTCACGCAGGACTGTACCGAGATTATTTGTTTCCTATCGCTTAATCCATTTATAACGCAGCCTACTAATCCACAATTTGTCATCTGACCCACCGCTCTGCTATGAGGAGCTTTGTCAGAAGCGTTTTGAAAACCCACTGACACTTCTCACTTCCTTAATTCGCTGGGACTTTTCTGCAGGTTTGAGGGGAGAGAGCTGCAGCCCAGCTGGCCTGATCCTGCACGCCCAAATTAACCTCGTCCGTGGTTGCGCACAGTGGGCATCCTTGGCCCCGGGGGTCGGCATTACCTACGTTCGTTTCTGACTCATATTTTGGAACAGGGAAATTCTTTAGTCTTGGGAAACACCCTTGTTTTTCAAAGTCGCATTGCAGGCTCTTGCTAGTCGCTCCTTTCTGAAGTTTAGCTTCTGAACGCTTCTGGATTCTTTTAACTTCATCAGCTCGCCTTTTTTTCAACTTGCTCCAGTACCTCTTCTTCAGAAATGTTTATCTTTATACTATCACACTCATCATTTCCATAAATTTCCAAATCCCCCACTACAGTGAAGACAAATGTAAATAATAAATTCAGCTTCTTGAAAATGTCTTAATCCTTGTTAATTGCATCCTTAATTCCTTAATGACCCAGAGGGCCTACAGAGACACACATGCAGCTTTATTTATATTTAGTCTATCTGAATAATTATGTATTGTTTATCTTAATATCTTTGGCTATTTGCTCCCTCTCCTCCCTCTGAATTACTATCTATTTACGGTTTACTTGTGACTTGTGCTGAGCTGGTTTGGGCAGAATTTCTAACACGTCTGTGTGAAAGCTCCCCCGGTGGTGTTCTGGAGGCAACAACTCTGAAGTTCACAGCACCACGCTCTTCTTCCACTACAGCAGCCCCTTCCTTGAAAGAGCCTTTACGGCTCTGGAATTTCTTACAAAGGTTTCTCTTGCCTCGGTTCGGTGTGATAATGCGGTACGATGCGATAATTCAGTGAGGCGTTTCATTTTTTAAGTATTATTATCATTAACAATGATATTAGCAGGAGAGAAGCTTTAACTTGAGGTTGTCAGATACTTTCCTCCTGTCAGCTGCCCATAAACTGCCCCGTTTTAACCACTGCAGACAGTTTCTTCCATGCTCCTTGTCAAGCTCATCTGTCAAAAATGTGGGTTTTTAAGAAGAGGAGTGGGGATTTTTGGAAGGGAGACAGGCTGTGAAGTGAGGGAGGAGGTGAGAGGGGGGCTGGATGAGGAGCTGGGGGGAAGCACTGAGACCACCTGACCTGAGGACCATGGCCGAAATAAAGCACCCGCACCCACCAGCCTCTCTCGGCTGCCCACGTGGGTGACTTACAGCGTGCCCTCCTGGAGCTTGTAATTTGTACAAACGAGGCTCAGGACAAGACCACAAACTTAATTTATCCGTCTGCTGTGCACTAGCATTGAGCCAAACCCATAAAGATGCACGGCTAGTTCCCTACCTTACCCAGCCTCTGATTCCAAGCAATTTTCATTTTAACTCATCACTGAATAGGTCATGAGATAAACCCCCTTTTGACTGAGTTATCTTTGCCTTCTTTTTATGGCTTTGGTACAAACCGGATTAATTAAAAAGGGGAGAAAAATAATCTCTTGTTTTCTCTTGTCATGAGAACCACATGTGCTGTGTAGAGCAGAGAGAGAAAAGAAGTGAGTGCTGTAAGTAGTGGATTATTTTATGTATTTCATGGGAAAAAATTGGCCAGCTCATTTCAAAGCAAACTATGCCTACAGCACTTTAAAGGGAAGTAGAAGGAAATAATAATAATTATATCTGAATTGGCTTAGGGCTAAATTCTGTAGACGAACATGGGTGTGACTGGGCAAAATGTTGGCTTGATGTTAACCTGAAGGAAAAATGAACCTATCGAACCCAGATTCAGTTGCAAAAAGTGTTATGTGTGTTATTGTATATCCATGCAAGGCTATTTGATTTATTTTCTTAGCTGAATATTCAAATTAGCCTACTCCTTATTAGCCATTGTAGGAGCATATTCATATGAAAAATTATGACAATTTAATTTCAGTATTTCAGTCTTAAAGATCCAAAATGGGCAATGTAAATGTTAGCAGAGGAAAGAAAAAAAATAAATTAATGACTTACTTAGGTATTTGTGGGTTTTGCTCTTAAGTAGTTGGGAAGTGAGTAAGGACTGAGGAAGGGAAGGACCAGTAAGCTTAACCTTTATCTATGGAGTTAGTGGTATCTTTAGGGCAGGTGGGATTATGTTACTGGTCAAGGCCAATAGCCATGGTCATAAAGAGTAATAAATAAGAAAGTTATTAAAGGGAGCTTATCATAGGAAAACTTTGATAATTGGGGCATTATAGGCAAATCAAGGAAGGACTAAAGGATAAAATGAGTCCAGTCCTATATGGTGGAAAAAGAGAGCTCCACTGCAGCTCTTAACCGCACTAGTCCTGGTGTTACTGAGAAGCAATTTTTTTTCAGCATCCAGAAATGTGGGGGTTAAAAATTCTTTCTCAACTGACAAGGGCTCAGCTAAACAGATCAAAAAGAGAAGGAAAACCAAAACACAAGCTCAGAAGTTGCCTTTGCCTTGTACCGGGAGTCAGAAAGTGTCAAAAGATATGTCATATCTTAAAAGGCTAAATGAAAAGTTATAGTTCCTCAGTACATGAAGAAAGAAAAGCTTTATTGAAATAGTTTCTTTGTCGCATCCTATAAAAATATTATGAGGACAGCGTGTACAAAAGAGTAAGAAAAACAGAGGTTACTGGAAATTCATGTAAAGACGAGTTTCTCCGTTTTATAGCATAATGAGAGAAAGCCATCACTCCCAACGTTTCTAATTATCTGGGATTTTTTTTTTTTGTTACAGTTTCTAGACTTTTCTGATAAAAACCTATGGCACTTCCTGAAAACAGTGTTATGGGTGTTACCAGCATAGCTGGATAACCTGTCCATCTTTCCTAACTGATTAACAAACAAGAATATTCATATTCTCCAGAAATATGTTTTTTTAAGTCAAGGGCCGAGGTTTTCCCAGATGGATTTTGACACAGTGTCCATGAGCAGTGACGTACCAGCATCTGCTCCTTCAGCGGTGCTGTCCAAAGTGCCCTCCCCTGCCATGGGACGCAGCTGTGGCTGCAGAGCTCATCAGACTTGCTCTGGGTCCACCACTGCCAATTCTGGACTGGTTTTCTGTCAAACCAGACCTTGAAAAGGGCTGGAGAAAACAGGTTGGCTCTGGCACGTGGCGGTCCCTGAGAATCCTCCTGCCAGCTGCAAAGAGCTGAAGTTTCAGTAGTTCCAGCAGTTCGTCTTTCTGTCCCACTCGCTGAGCTGATTCTTACTGGGTGCCAGGTCTGGATGAAAGTGGTTGACAGAGTTGGCCTGTACATGGCTTCTGTAAATCCTGGAGATTTTCTTACTCCACTCCTTACCCCATTGGAAGTACATGAGTAGGGTTGAGGGAGCTGAATGAAACCACCTTCAGTGCTTTTCTGGGGGCAAGCACTGAAGTATTTTCCACTGAGGCACAAGTTACAGGTGCGGGTGGAACATCAACACACAAAGTTACGCTCAGCTGATTTGAAACTTAGTGAAACTTTGAATGTGTGGTAAACAAGGTAAGTGAGAACCATTTAATCCTAAATATCCCAGCTGAGTCTCAGGAGGGTTTCAGATGCTACTGTTGAGGCTGAATTTGCTGAAGAACTGTGGTATTCACCCTGAAAGTCGTGGTGAGATGGAGACTGACCAAAGCGAGGGGGTACTTGGGTGCATTTCTGAGCCTGTTCAGGGCTGCACTAACGCTGGTGAGGAGAACGGCCTTCGTCTTTGCGCGTGGTGCGGCAGCCTCTTGCCGGCCAGCAGCCTCTGCAGCCGCCTTGCACGACCAGAGCTGGGGGGATGAGAAGAGTTATGGTGTTTCTTAGAAAGAGCCCAAGATTGCTACTAGAAGGACATGCAGCATTTGTAAGCTGCAGCTGCCTAAATTCAGATCGACTGCAAGCACAGTAAGGTTTGGGGCGGGGGTTAGGACATAGGCGTCCTCAAGAATCCCAGCTCAGATACAGAACAGTCCCTTTTCCTGACCTATGACTGGCTTGAAAATGTCTCAGTTCAGTTAAACAGGGTTGTCAAGCATTGGAACAGGCTGCCCAGGGAAGTGGTCAAGTCCCCATCCCTGGAGGTATTTAAAAGCCGGGTAGACGAGGTGCTTAGGGACATGGTTTAGTGGTGGGATGGCAGGGTTAGGTTAACGGTTGGGCTTGATGATCTTAAAGGTCTTTTCCAACCTAAACTATTCTATGATTCTATGAAATTCTGCCTTCAATTAGATAAATTCTGCTTTCAAATTCTTCATGGCTTTTTGCATTGCTTACTCACTGATACCAGTGCAAACTGGTCGAAGTCACTTCTGAAATGGGAGTGCTTTGTACCAGCCATGCACCAGAGAAATGACCTTGCAGCCCACTGGAGACCCTGTCCCATCAACTTTGCTGGGAGTTAAGTGGCCGTAACAGACTGTTGCATGGCTTGCATGACCTTGCATCCCACTGGAGACCCTGTCCCATCGACTTTGCTGGGAGTTAAGTGGCCGTAACAGACTGTTGCTGACCCCAGACACCCTGATGGACACCATCCATTTGCCCCGTTGATTAGTTTTTGCAGTGAGACTAGAAAATGGGGTGGGCGTCTATAAAGCCATATCCAAAATATTACATTATTCCTCTTTGTCTAAATGCTGCAAGTTCCCCTTCTCTTCTTCTTCCCAGCCAAGGAAATACTGCTACAGTGCGTAACTGAAACCAAGTATTTCTGCTATTTTTACGCTACAGATACGTACTCTGGGAATAATTGCTACGTGTTCTTCTCCCAGCTGAAAACCAAGTAAAAGCAAAGCTTAACCATAATACTGGTAAATAACTATCTATGATTTCTGTTAACAAAGCTTTTTTTTTTTCACATGCAGTGGAGAAGCAGCAGGCTGGGAGTGTTGTTAGCAATATATTGTCTTTCACTATTGTTAGAGTGGCACATCATCACCTCATTTTATTTCTTCCATCTGTTTCGTGCCGGGTTTGCTGTAATGCTACTTTGAGAATACTGCGATTGTTTGTTTGTACTGATATCAGGAATAAATATAAAATGTTTCTGAAGGCACCACAAGGATGGCAAGTTTGATGGGATTATGGTAAAAGCAAGCAAGCTGTGAAGAGAGACACAGACTGCTGCAAGATACAGAATCCGTGGAAGAAATGAGTTAGAGGTTATTAAGGGAGAAAGAGAAGAAAGATGTTCTTGTGACTAAGGCACTGGACTGATACTAAAGAGGTCTGGTCTTTGTTCCTGGATGCATTATTGGATTCCTTTGCAACCTGTGACAAGTCACTTAATCTCTCATCGCCTCAGTTCTTCGCCAGTAAAATGGAAGTAAATAAAATTTCTTTACCTCGCCGATCTACTTCAGAGATAAATCCATTCAAAAGTTATGAAATGCTCAGCTGTTAAAGTGATGAGCACAGGGGAAAATGAGTAAATCAATGAATTCTAACTCTCTGCTTTGTGATGAGTTTAGCGAGTCATTTCTCTGGCCAGTGAACCTGGTATGAAGACAAACACTGGCTTTCTCCTAGTCAGAGAAACATCAATGACCAGTGTTTTGTGTGAAGTCGTAACAAGGTCTGAGGTACTTTTAATGATAATGTGTCAGTAAAGAAAAAAAAAAAAAGATGAAACCCCCTTTTTTCTTATTACATCAAGGAAGAAAAGACCCAAGAGAGGGAATGATAGATGTCCTAACTGCATAAAATGAAAGCTTGAGTGGAGGAAATGTACAACTTTCTATCACTGGGAAACTTTTAAAGATTAAAACATACACGAGCTTGACTTTTCACTGCCGGGTACCCTGCACAGTCAATTACATCCACTAATAGTGAGAATAAAATGCTTCACATAGAGCTGCTTGCATTTTATATTTCCCTTGCACCTGTATAAACGGCCACACAAGGCTCTAGGCATGGAGAATCCATTTCCCATAGATTTCCAGTGTATCACAACCTGAGGTTGTTGCTTTATTCTTCAGTACCACATTTGTCACCAAAGCTACGGAGATGTAACGCGATGCAAATGCTATCAGTGAATCGCACCCAGAAAGCTTCCTAATCCTAGATAACTACTACGTGATGCTGTATGTGTTTGGAACTGATAAGGAAATCTTTTAAATTTCCTATTATCTTTGATTAGGTATGGGGTTTGGTTTTGATTTAGTGTTAGGCACCTACTGTGAGGAACAAAGGAGGTGTCACAGATAACGGAGAGATAATTGTTTTAAAAAGTAAGATCCCTAAGAGAATAAAAAGCAGGTTGTTGCATTTCTTCTCATTTTATTGATTATCCTTTCACTACAATTATCCATCTGTGGAAACATATGCTTTCAAAGGAGATAATCTTATCTGTGAGATGACTAACGTGCATCTAAATTTTCCATTGTTACATACCAGTGACATGTCTTTAAACCAGACCGTTCTGCCGAATGTGCCAAACACCAGGGACACTGACTGGTTTTGCTTTATGATGAGGACAAGCAGTTTTCTTTGAATCACTGTGTTCTTCCTTCATGGCCCACATGTGTTTGAAAATTATTTGCAGGCAGATGCTGACAATTTCCTGAAGAAACTTCATGGTTCATTACCTCCCTTTATGATAGCAGCAAAATAAATTGCTGTAAAGTCAGTTAATGTGATAGAAAATGTTCGCATTTCCAATAATAATAATAATAAAATCTCAATCCTGCTCTCTAAACTCTTCCAAAATACTTTCCAAATCACCTCCCCTTCTGCATTCGCACGCAGATACCGAGTATTACTTTGCGCTAAGTAGAACAAAGGTTGCCTCTGCCATGCAAATGCTGCTGGTTTATGATGCTGCTTAAAGAGATTCCTCAGGAAAACCAGCGTGCATAATTGAGTGCGCCTGCTGGATGAGCGGAGGAGAAGCAAGGATTGGGGCTTGTTGCTTCTGCTATGTGTTGCTTGCTAGGTCCCTAACATGAGCTGGAATTAGGGCATACAACGGAATATCGGTTAAATAGATGCTCGCATTTTCCCTAGAGAGGGATGGACGTATATCATATAATAAGCATATAGGTACTGTGTATATTCTGCGGATCATAAAATGAGTCCAGGCGGTACAGGAAGCAAGAAAGAGCAGACAGTCAGGCTTTTCCAAATTCCAGTGCCTTTGCCATACTTGATATTAGTGCTACTTGGAAGTGCTGGTTTACCTTTTGCTGAATGTCCTGGTGGCCAGGTTTCCAAAGAGGCTTTAGCTGAGCCAACTCTCGTCTTCAGAGGAGAATAGTAACAGGGGTGCTTTGGGGCTTGCTCCTGCCAGTCAGGAGGGGGATTTTCTCCAGGCTAAGCTTCGATTCTGGACCGTGTTGGCACAGCCCTTGCATATTATCACAGCTCTTGGCTCTCAAAGGGGCAAAACGCAAAAGGGTGAACAAAAATAGGAAGCTGAAAATGGGGGCAGGGGACAACGACGTTATCTAAAGTGAATTCTCTTGATCAGCATGGGGGATGCTGCACCAACAAAAGGGTGAAGGTGGTGTAGCCAGATGTGACCTGACCCAAGACAGGAAAATGCCTTTGAAAAATCAGTGCCAAAGAGCTTGCATGGGAGTCAAATGGATGATATCCCTCTATTTTGAATGATACAGTGACAGATTCTGTAAGTAACTATGGCTGCACCCAGGGCGGGCGGGTGGTTATGACCTCCGTGTTTGCATCAATAAAGCACACACGTAGCAAATCATAATCTCATAGCAAGCAAATAATTCTAAAGAGGAGATTTGCACTCTAAAAGTGTGCCATAGGCCACAACATAAGTCTTCCAAAGCCGGTATTTACAACAGGTAGCACGTTTAACTCTGGCTGCTGTGATTTCACTTACAGCTGAAGCTGATGCCACAGCTCGGGCTCCAGGGGTACGCAGAGATGAGCGGTGTTTCAAGGTGGGTACCAGTGGACAGGCTAACCATTTCAGATGGACGAAAGAAATAGGGTTTGTGGGGATTGGATGAAACCAGGGCTTGAATCCTGTTTCTTATTTTTCCATTAAGCCTGATCAGTAAGTAAAGGAATAGAATTGAAATGCAGACCTCCAAGTTCATCGCTGAGATGAAAGAAGACACTCAGCATGAAGGCACAAAGGCACAAGAAAGGAAGACAGGAAAGTATAAGAGGAAGCAAAAGGCAAAACTTCAGTAGAAAAATCCAAAGCATCAGAATGGCTGATTGCAGCTTCAGAGAGTCGCCCTGAGCATACATTAAACTGGGTTCAGCTGCTCTATGTACCATCAAATATTTCATATTAATAATTAACAAGTCACTGGCTGTCAGAGCAAGATTCAAATGGATGGAAGGGGAGTTTGGGTCACCTTCCCTAGGACTGAGAGTCTTAATGAAGGTATATCTTTACTGCACTGTTGAGGAATGATGATATACTAGGCAGAAGGATTAAGGGATATACATCTTGAAGGCTCCCTCCATGCTTGCTCCCCCATAGGAGGGTATTTCATCTCCTCTTTTTATTCTTCTCCTTGATACACTGCCAATGTGTACACATAAAGGGCTTGATCTTGCCTGCCAATGTGTGATGTACCCCAATATACATCTCTGGGAAAATTATCTTGCATATATGCAAACTCAGTAGCAAAGGTGCTGTGCATCAGGGACATGACTGCATTCAATGGCTGTTATAAATCAGAGTGCTTGGTGTGTCTTTGCTGGACACATTCTCATTTATCAAGGTGATTTTTAAACCTGTGCCTAATTCCCATGTGTGAGAAATGGGAATTCACTGAAATCTCTTGCAATGCCTTGTTCTGGCATTAGCTTTTCTCCCCAGCACTCCTGTTCACCTTCAAACCTACTTGAACGTGAACATAAATGATAGACTATAAGGCGCTGGGTTTATTGCCTTCCCATCGATCACTGATGGGCTGTTACAACTCACACCATCACAAGAACGGCTCAAAATGGCACAGTCAAACCCCGACTTTTCCCTGTTAATCTCATGAAGTGGAGAACGAGTTCAAAGAGACGCCAGGGGCCTTGGCTGCAGGACCACTAGTGAGCGCAGCTAAAGAGAATAGCTCCACGGGAAGCGGCAAGCAGGGCTTAAGAGAGAAACTGAGGAAACAACAATCTCTACAAGATCAACTGGAAATGTTTTTGGAGTCAGGCTGCCATTTTCACCTCTGGCCTGGGAAGAAAAATGAGCAGAAAAGCTGTGCAGAATTACCTTTTTTCTTGTCCTACAGAAGGACAGACAGACACACTGACAAACTCTGAAAGCCCAGAAGAAAAAGTGGCACATTTCAAAGAGCTAATTACAATTTCTTTCCCTTGGAGATTAATCCACTGACTGTAATTAAGCTCCCTCTATTTTTGAGATCTTGGCAAGATCTAAGAAAAGCGCGAGCGAGCGAGCGAGTGCCCTTGCTAGCCAAGCAGATATTTTTTTTTTACTGAGCTCTATCAGCCCTAATTAATAGACCTTTGTGTAAGACCAACGAGAAATCAGATTTCCAATAGAGCTGAATCAAATGGCTTTGGGTACCTCTGCACACACAGTTTGTTAGGAGCCAGGCCACAGCCAGGATTTACACATTCAGAGGATGAAAGGGAGGCGCAAGGGGGGGAGGCGGGATGAACAAGCTCCCCCCGCCCCAAGTCCTTCTTCTCCTTTGCTGCTGCTTTGTTCTGTTTGTAATCTTACCAGATGGCTAAGGCAGCCTAGAGAAGAGATTGCCTGAAACAGGCAGGTGATGAGGCCAGCAGCAGGGACTCCGGCAGCGATTGAAGAAACCGATATGGCTCTCTAACCCTCGCTGCTAGCGAAGTGCTTTGTTATTCTTCTTTTGCTCGTGGCTACGTTGCATTTTGTGCCTTTCTGAAGGCCAAGAAGGATGCTAGAAGCCAGATCCTCGTCTGGCACAAGTGAGGACAGCATCACTGACATCCCTAGAGCGTGGGCTGATCTGTGCTAGCTGCATATTTAGCCCTTAATTTCTACACACCCCAGCTCTGCTCTTCTCCTTACGGCTTCTCCTGTGAGAAGGCATGCTCCTCTCAGGGCAGGGAGGACCTAGCCATTTCCCAGAGCTGTACCTGGCAGACAACATGTTTTTCTTTCCACCCACACCAGGGTAATGCTACGGGCAAACAGTGGTACAACAGAGACCGAACTGGGTCACAGAGAGCATTCAGAGATCCCCAGAAATCTCTAGAGAGAATATTGACTATGCCAACACCACCCTCAAGAGCAGGCTTGACTGTTTTTCCATATTGCAAGTCTGTGAGTGCAGCCCCTGCCGGGGTTCAAGGTATGCTCTCTGCAGCAGCTGCAGGGACCACGCTTGCCCCAGCTTGCTCTGTGGGCTAGGATGGTCCCAGATGCATTCAAACAGGCCAAGGGCAAGCTACTTGCGAGGCAGCTGTATGGACGGCAAGTGGGTGGGATGTGGGGCAAAATATGCTTACAGCCACTCTGGGGCTGGTTTTCAAAGCCACCAGGTCTGTTCATGTTCAGTGATCCTTTGTAATACAGATCAAAACCATGGCACTGCCAGGAGAGGTTGAAGGAGCTCGTTCTCCATTTCCATCGCAGCTCCCAGCAATTCAGTGTGAAGAATTAGCCCTTTAAGAAAAAAAAAAAAAACCCTGTCAGGTATTTAATTCCATGCAATATATATTCTGACCCTACTCTCATAAAAGTTAATAGCGAAAATCCTGTTGACTTGAATGGGAGCAGAACTGGATCCTATTACTGCACTGATTTGATTAAGCTGTAAGAGCAGAACAAGGCTCACAACGGTTTCCAGTTATTGTACAGTCAAAGACCCAACTTTGTCAGTTCTTTGGTTTGTGGATCGTAACGACATAAATTAAAGTACATTTAAAGTTCTGATATTCACCCACAATGAACTAAACAACAATAGAAATCTTGTCTTTGTAGTTAAAAAAATAAACTGAAAGCCACAGAACAAAAGCTGAAATACCATAAAAATAAGGTACGCATATTTCTCATAGCTAAGCTTATGCGCAGTATAAATATATTTTATCTGGTTTTTTATTTCTGGCAAATTAAGCATTGAATAAAAAAATGAAAGAAAGAATATTCTACTATTTCTGCTCTTAATCCTTATTATAATTATCTTTTAATCCTTTTTAAAACTTTTTTTGGAATGGTACCTTAATAGTATCAATTTCTCACTCTGTATCATCATCAAACACTGCTAAGACTTTTTGTGTATCTTTTAGAAGTGGAAGCACTTCCACTAGAAAAGTTGAAGTGTTTATTTGAACCAATAACTCTTGAAAAAAAGACTGAACACAGACAACTCATATGGGAGGTTTTTCTCTGGGAGTTCAAGAGCTTGCTTCTTCTACAAATGCAACGATCAGGATGGGAAGAGCATTACCAGTTCTTTTGACCTCTACCACATGTCATATTTGCTTCTTACCTGTGGTCTCCTTGAAGTGGGAGCTACCAGACCTCTTACAGAGGGGAGTTAAAGGCCTTAAAAAAAAGCTGACCATCTTCCAAAAAGCCAGAAACAGGAAAGCTTTTCTGAATCGATTCCTCCATCTGGCCAGTATTATGGCAAATCTTTCAAGCTTTGGCAGTGGAGTTAAGTTGCCCAGGGAACATGAGAAACAAAGAAAGAGGCTGGCAATTTGTCATGACCAGAAGCTGAAGAACCGGAATGTTATCGTCACATCTGGAGGTATAGAATCATGACCAGGTGCTGAATCAGACATCTGAACGAAGAATCTGCAAGAACCAGCTGGAAGAGAGGACATGTGGGTGGTGGAGTAGGAAACTGAGAAATGCTGCTTGTCTCTAGTTGGCCAAACCTCGGAAAAGCCCATCAGGGCTTCCTGTCTCGTCCCAGTCAAGACAAACAATGCAGACAGTCTCAGAATCGCAGAATGGCAAGGGTTGGAAGGGACCTCGGGAGATCATCTAGTCCAACCCTCCTGCTAACGCAGGTTCATCCAGAGCGTTGCACAGGACATCATCCAGGTGGGGTTTAAATATCTCCGGAGAAGAAGACTCCACAACCCCCCTGGGCAGCCTGTTCCAGGGCTCTGTCACCCTCAAAGTAGAGAAGTTCTTCCTCGTGTTCAACTGAAACCTCTTATGCTTCAGTTTGTGCCCATTGCCCCTTGTCCTGTCGCTGGGCACCACTGAGAAGAGTCTGGCTCTGTCCTCATGACACCCACCCTTAAGATATTTGTGTTGATGAGATCCCCTCTCAGTCTTCTCTTCTCCAGGCTAAACAAGCCCAGCCCCCTCAGCCTTTCCTCATAGGGGAGATGCTCCAGTCCCCTCATCATCTTTGTTGCCCTCCTCTGAACTCTTTCTAGGAGTTCCTCATCTTTCTTGAACCGGTGGGCCCAGAACTGAACACAGTACTCCAGGTGGGGTGTCACCAGGGCAGAGTAGAGGGGGAGGAGAACCTCCCTCGCCCTGCTGGCCACGCTCCTCTTAATGCACCTCCGGATACCATTGGCCTTCTTGGCAACAAGGGCACACTACTGGCTCATGGTCAGCTTGTTGTCTCCCCGGACTCCCTGGTCCCTCTCAGCAGAGCTGCTTTCCAGCTCTGCAATGCCAGCCCGGAGGGGCTGGAGGTGCACATGGCTCTGGGAGGCACAGGTGGATCCCACAGCAGTTTTCTGCTTTCCAGAAGTGAAGGGCACTGTCACAATAACAAAAGACACACATGTAGGGCTTCCCAGACTGGTATATTTGGTGGGGATTTGCACTGGTGACATTAGTTTCCCCTAAGGCACTGTCCATTAAGGACATTGCTCCTTTTTAGACTGGGCTCTCTGAAAAGGTTATAGGCTACGCTTTCAGGTGGTGAATTAAAGAGATGTTGGTGTTGGCGAGCGTTTGTTAAAGTGCATCTAGTCTTATGTGCTCTTAATCTTTCTATATAATGTGCAGTAAAACTGCATTATCACGTGCACCTTCCTCTCGGGATGCACTGACTAGACTGCTCCAGCCAGTAGCAACATTTCCTGAGTTTCCAGAAATGATGAATGATTTCTTAATGCAGAAGTGCCGTGGCTTGACTGCAGTCACAAAAGCAGATTAAATTAGTATTGACCTCTGTGCTGCAGTAGCCGTGCGGGTATCAGTAGAACATATGACAACTCCGCATACCGGTTCTCATTCTGCTCGAAGAAGATGAGGTCATCACTGACCTAAAAATTGGCAGCTGCCCCTGCACCAGTGAAAGCAGCCTGGTTTCATTGACCTTGCAAAGAAAGTACCAAAATCTATCACGTATATTTGGAACTTCAAAAAGGAGCGTTTTCCAAAAACTCAGCCCTTTTGCTGACATAACTGATTTGTAACGTGGGAAGCATTACCTCAAGCTGAGGATTGTTTCACGCTATCCTACTGGCATCCCTCAGCCTCAGTGCTGCAGTCACACAGGGAAGTTGTGCTGCCGGAAAAGATTTCCAGGCTGAAAGGATGGACGGACAGTGAAGCTAACAACTGTAAATAATGCACAGTGATGTGGAGAGCTAAAGGAATCGCTCACATAGCTTGGGATTAAGTGGCTAAAGGCAATAAGAAGGGTTTTTTTGTCATATTAGGAATAAAAAATCTGTAGGTCAGGTAAGGGTCCACTGCTGCTTGCAAACGGTGGATGTGTAAATTGGATCTTGAAAAGGCAGACATTTTCAGAGAGGTTTTTGTGCTCTAGGTGGGGTGGAGCAGGAGGATATGCCTGTATGAGATGAAGTAATAGCCAGAAGTGGAAACCTCTCATGTACAGAAAAAAGTGCATGAAGCAGCATCTGCTAAAGATCAAAATTTTCGGATCAGCCTGTTCAGATTACGCATAGCCAAGAGGCTGAAAGGAGTGAGTCGGGGTGCTCAGAGCTTGAAAAAAATTGGATACTTAGGCAAGGAGTGAGCAGTGTGATTCCGGGAAGTATAAGACCCTGATGAAGATCTTGGTCAAAATAATAGAACAGTGAATTAAGGACCCTACAAACAATAAACTAAGCTCTAGTTACATCTAAAATTATAGCCAATGCCATTCAGTATGGTTTCAGGGATGGTATGTCTCATCACACAAACCTGTTGCACTTTTTTGAGAGGATTACTGGCCCGCAGATCTGTATCAATACATACTCTTATACTTCTCAAAGCTCTTTGGCTTAATACCGCATTATCTTTTGATTGAAAAACTTGCACAGAATGAGGAGCACTTTCTTGGAAAGTGGTGCTGAACAGAAGGACACAGGGGTCATTGCAAATAATTACCCAACCACAAGCACTTAACGCAATGCCGTGGGAAAAATTGGCCAGTGCAACCCGTAGATGTATAATAAGGGAATATGAAGTAAAAGGAGGAAAGTGATTTTGAATTAATGACTGCTATTACGATACTTTGTCCACTTCTCATTTTCATGCTTCAAGAAAGATGTGAAATACTGCAGAGAATTCAAAGGACAGCTACAAAAATGACCCAAGGGCTGGAAGGCGAGCCTTGAAGATAAGGCTTATGCAGGCTGAGAGGTGACTTGATCTGTGTTTATAGATATTTACACAAAGAAATGAGATCTAGGGCAATGTTTTAATGTCATATATAAAAATGTAACAAGATCCAATATCTGTAAGCTGAAGTTAAATGAATTCAACCTTGAAATAAAACCAGCTTCCTAGCAGTGGTGGTAAATGAATACTGAAATAGCTTACCACAATGCTGGTGGGCTTGACATTGCTTCACATCTTTAGGATGAGATCAGTTGCCTTCCCAAATGATGTGTCTTTATCCCACTACTGTCAGAAAGTCTACGGTGATACAACCATTTCTGGCTTTGGGAAGGAGGAGGCTGAGCCCCACACCTGAGATCAACCTGAGCTGTGATGGAGGCAGCACAAGGAAGAATGCGGCTCTTGGGTGGCACAAAGGGTTGAGAGCCAGGCTGGTAACTCGGGTCTGTGCAGCAGGGGCAGAATTTTGCTGCTGGGCACATCTGAGCATTACCCCCTGATTGCTTCCTTTCCACAGTGGTGGCCACAGGCATGGAGGGAAATTGGTGTTTTTCCTGCTTTGGGCCTGTGGCTGAGAGTCCCAAGGCTTAATTTAAGTTTTTAGGACTTACCTTGCTCACATTATGTAGGCTACATAAGGTTTACATACAGGACAAATTATTCTTGTTATAAAGAGTGTTAAGGAGGTAAGCCAAAATAACTTCTAAGTGATGATAAACTTCCTGGATGGAAGCTTAAAAATAATAATAAAAAAGGTTTGGCAACCATCTGTAGAGCACAGTGGTTTTCACAGGCTGGCCTGAGGGCTACCCACGCAAGCAAGCCAAGGCTCAGTTTTATGCTACAAATAAGCTGATGCAGCCAATGCCTTGAAAATGCCCTGCTACCTCTGGCCCTTTGTGGTCCCACAGCTCCCTGCACCACTACCAAGTGCTGTTTGCTGGCCTGGCCCTGCAGTCACCCGGCTGGGGCAGAAAGCCAGCAGTAAACTAACCCCAGAAGACAAGGTGAGTTGCTGCCTGATGGTTCGGCTCCTGTACTGGAGGACCCTGGCCTCGTATGAATGCCAGTGCCCTGGAAGAAAGAGGACATGAGTAACTCATGGGGATGATGATGTAGTAGAGCATCACTCATTCTGGCAATGGTTTGCCTTAGGTGTGATGTCAGGTTATGCTCAAAACCCACCTGAGTTCACCCATGCCACCTACTGACTTTAGAAGAAGACCTTGCCATCACGGGGAAGATTTTCAAGGCCCACAGTTCAAGGAAGGTTGAGAACAACCTGGAGTAGGTGATATCGTCCTGTCCTTTCCAGTCCAACTTGGTGTGCTTTTGCAGTAATGATGGAAAAACATCAGCCAACAGGATGATGAGAGCAGAGGCAACAACACGTTATGTCAGTGGCACAACAAATATGGAAATGTGTAGTCCCAGCTGTTGGAAACGCTACCAAATAGAATTTGTCCCAGTCTCCGTTGACTGGCGTGTTGCGGACAGTGCTGGCTCAGCAAACTGGGTTCCTCGGGGATCTCTCCAAACAGCTCTGCTTTATTCTATTATTTCTGTGTTTCAGTGGTGGTTGTATTCCACATGTAATGAAAAAATACCCTTTCTAAATTAAAATAACTGTTAAAACGGTTTATTATGCACATGACCTGTGCTTTTACAGACAGCATTCTCTAGTCCTGAGATGGCCAGATTGTTGATAGCAAGTTTTAAAAAAGAAAAGAGAAATATTAAAAACTTGGATTAATACATACAAGCAATGTGGTATAATTATTTTAAAAACATTAAGAGAGGTGTAAAAATTGAGAATAACAATCTTTTTGGTCAGTCACCAAGTTAAGGATCGAACATGTCTTTGGACAATTCATGTAAACACTTTTTGTTCCCCTGTTCAAGGAGCGTGTGCCTGTTTTGAGGATAGATGTGCGTACAGATCAGGTCAGGAGAGGACCTAATGGTCCTAGCAGACATATAGGCTATCAGACATAGCCACAGTTGGATCTGCTCTGTTTGTCAGCAGTACTCATCTAGACATAAATGCACAGAGACACCTTACTCTGAGACATTTTTCTATCATCGGGATCATAAATTTTTGTTAGAGTACTTTTATTACAGTCTGCTTTTCTTGGCTTGAAAATATCAGAGTATAATTTAATCCTCTCCTCTCACTGCCTCTCTTTGCTGTTCCTTCCCTGAAGAGAAGGAGCTTGCAGTAAGTTGTGGCCAGAAGATGCCCCGAGGAAAGCACAGTCCCCCTTAAATAGGAAATGAAATGGAAAGCTGCAATCATGAAAGAAGGGGCTAGGAAAGATTTTAATAACATTCTTCAAAAGGTGTCTTGTGAACACTCACCACAATTTAATCCTTGAGCATTTAAGTGCTCCTGAAATGTTACTTCTTCTAAAGGGGAAAATATACCTTTCTTCTCTAGCATTTCTAAACCCCATGAATTTTTAGCGGTACATTTTCTTGTAAAGCCAGTACATGAGAAAGGGAAAACAGTCCGCACCCCTTGCAAAAGGTTTGCACCAACACCATCCTGTGTGGTTTGCACCGACACCATCCCATGCCACTTGCGGTGGGTTATTTAGTGTTCCCTTCCTAAAGTCAGTCCGAGCAGCACATGGGCATGGACTGCTCTTGTCCAAAGGGCTGGCCGGGAGACTGGTACAAGTCAAGTGTTGCGGGTTTGGCTGTTTTACAATTTGCTGGTAAAGCAGTGTAGCTGTGTTATGCCTCCAGATATGACCAGAGTTGCTGAGTAAAGGCTCACTGTCTGAAAAATTACCTTCTAACCCTGGGCTTGCCGCTCTCCCAAGGACAGAACATGCTGGATTTGAGGCGAGGGAGGCCAGTGGGCTACCGTGCCTTTCCCAGCCCTGAGGTGGCCAGGGATCTGCAGTGGGAATTGCCCTGGGAGCTGGGCTCTGGGCTCCTCTGGACTCCTCTGGACTCCCAGCCCTGCAACGCTGGGCGCTGCAGGAAAGAAAAACCCAGCAGGAAAGGCACACATTAAAATATCCGAGTGAAGAAAGACGCTCTGCAGCGCAGGAAGCAAGCATGTACTGGTCAAGGAATTAGATTACTCAAG
This sequence comes from Egretta garzetta, assembly GCF_000687185.1. Lineage (NCBI taxonomy): Eukaryota > Metazoa > Chordata > Aves > Pelecaniformes > Ardeidae > Egretta > Egretta garzetta. Next base: position 490,701 of record NW_009258727.1, read on the forward strand.
GTGGTGACTCACTCAGTAACTATTCAGTGTTTGTGGTTAAAAGAGAAACCTTTGCCAGAGAATGACTAAAATCCATTGGCACGGGCTCTAAAGGAATCATGACTGGGCCTAAATGACTGTGTACGCAAGTGAGTTATTTTTCCGCCCCTTTCCACTGAAGCAAGGCGGAGGATAAAAAAAAAAATACACCATCCCTGTTTACGTAGGTTATTACAGCGCTGGAGTCGCCTCAGGGGTCCTTTCCAGCAGCTGCTGTCGCTGGGGCCAGGTTCAGGCTTACATTTCCCTGTTCAGGCTGGGCTGTGATTTTTGTGTTCATTTTAAAGGCTTGAGTTGGCAGTGTACAGCTAGCTCCGGGGCATTCATTCTTGCTTCGTTGAATGGTATATAGGAGGAGAAAGAACAAATTCCAGGATCTCGCAGTTTTGCCGCAGAAATGAAAAACAGAATGACTGGCTTTCACAGGCTGCACCGGGGTAGTCTGGGACTAATCTCAGCTCGATCGCTGCAAGCTGTTGAGCCTGGCGGTGGCTTGTTGCTCAGCATCTGGCAGGATCAGACCAAAGCCATGTCAAGTAACTCAGAGAAAGTACCACTAAGTATGCAAAAAGCAAGAAAGACATGGCGTGATCGAGAGGTAGATGAGATGCCTATTTTCCTTCCCACTGGTCTCCAAAGGTTTTTTTCATGTTTCCATTTTCTTTGTTTAATTCTGAGATCCCCTATGCCCTGATTTTTTTTCCTCCCTACAGCCTAGCAAACCATATTTTACTGTCTTTGTCAAAGGTCAGTGAAATATTTCAGTGGCACGGGCTGTCAGCAAACATGCTTAGAAGAACTTGAGAGCATTTGGTTGCTTTTGTCAGCTTTTCGTGGCTGTAAGGGAACTATGCGATAAGGCAGTAGCCTGGCATGCACAGATGCGTATTTCCCTCCAGTAAAGGTTAAAGCACAGCCCTGGCATCATTCAGAAAAGCCTCCCCACACCTGCTTTTCATTTCCTTTTGCTATTTCTGGTAATGAAAATTGGAAGTGTTGCTATAGATTTGGGGTGTAGAAGGCCTTCTACACATTTTCTTTTTTCTTAAAGGCAAGCCTGGGATTAAATGGATGTTTAAGACTCAAAAAGATGAAATCAGAGAATTTCTGGAAGGAGGAGAAGAAAAGGAGAAAAAGCTTGCTCTCGATTATTATTTTTTACTACTGATCCAGCTGGGAAGCTCAAGTTGCCTTTCGTCCTTCTCAAACCTCCACTGTTTTTGCACCAGAAAATCCGCTGCTTGCTGGAGCTGCCCCTTTCTAGGGTTTAACATGGAAACAACAGAACTGCAGTCTGTTTTACAACAAGCCATTGAGCTTCCTGTAGAAACAAATTCCTTTCCAGCACTTTCTTCCCCTGCTCACCAGTCAGCCTTTTGTTCTCCGTCTTTTCAAAGCTTGGCCATGCTGCCTGAAGGAAAGGGGCCAGCCTAGCCAAATGCACTTTTTTGCTGCTCCCCTCCACCCCAACTGCTACTGAGACACCCCCAGTAGATGCTGGCAGCAACTGGGCTTCTCCTAAGTCCCCAGGGAGATCCTTTTTCATGTCTCCCCCCCCCAAAAAAAAATCAGCAGGACCTTTGGGCGTGTTCTGTTTTTCTGGGTGGGAATTCTCAACCTCCCTGAGGGAGAGCAGTACCAAATTCCCACTGGCCCTGGCAAAAGAAACTGCTGCCTTGATGGCTTTGTAAATGTTGCAGATGAAACCCTCGGAGCAACACTGCTTGAAAGTTTGTATCTCACCTTGGGTTTTGGAGTATTTCCCCAGAACACGCAGAGCCCAGGCTTCACTCTTGTGCTGCCTCATTTGGAGAAACATCTTGGTATGTTTGCTTCCTGCAGGATCCCACCTCCCACAACAGGGTGTGGGCCATAGCAATTGGAATGTCCTTAATGGAGGCGGTTAAGATGCAACCGAAGCGGTTGTAGTTAGGCGGTGAGGGCAGCCTGTGAAGACGGTGGGTGTCCCAGAGTCATAACCGGCTCCCGTCAGATGTGTGGGTCTGCGAGCACAGCCGCTCTCCCCAGCTGGTGCTCGGTTTGTGGGCTGATGGGCGTACAAAGCTGGAACAGAGCAGGGAAGCTCTTTGCCTCCTATAAGAAATGCCTGGGCAAGTTTTGGCAGCCAGCTCCAGGCGAGAATCCCAAACGGAGTGAAGGACGTAGCTGTCTTCAAGGGGCTTTGCCTGGTCTGCTTTTGCCACTAATGGCCACTGACTTTCACACAGCTGGTTGCTCGGCTCCCTACTCACCTTGCCAGCTTTGCCAGAGCCTGCTGCTGGGCTTTGCATCCTCTGCATGCAGCCTGCGGGGAAACGCGGGTTTCTGCCCTGGGGCTACATTTCCTACTGATCTGACCCGCTAAGCCACGCAGCACTGAGTCACCAGGAGATTTCGCCCCGGGGTGCGCCAACGCCCACAGGCACGTTTGCAGATCTCATCCTGTGACTCCAGCCTCCCCTTTTCCTGACGATGCTTTTGCTTCTCCAGGGTTTTTGGTCAAACGCTAATGTTGTGATGTCTGTGCCCGCACGTGCTGTTTTGAATAGAAGTGAAGGTGCAGATTTCAGTGTTTCCTTTTGAGATATGGATGAGATGATCTCGATCTCCAGAGGTCCCTGCCTACCTCAGCATCTCTGAGTTAATTCGAGGGGTGGGATTTTATACATGGAGCGACATTCCTGCCTTTCCTGCTCTCCCCACTTTCAAATCCCTTTTGGTGCCTCTCCATGCTTTTTGCACTCCATTAAGGTTATTAGGAAGAGCATAGTTTGGCCTACCCACTCTGAAAACATCTTGTCTAAATGGGAACTTTATAGGCAGGTCTCAAACCTCACAGGTCAGTTTAGTGTTTTCCAGACACCACACATTCTCTCTTAGCATTCATAAAGCAGACCAGCTCCCATCACTTTATCTCATGGCTTGGGAAGGAAATATCTCTGCTTGCTAACATCCAAATTTTAACACGTAGGAGAGAATCACAATTCTGTATAGAAAGAGTGAAACCGAAGATGACGGGCCTTGAAAAAGCGAGCAGGATCTGGTCCTGAATTAAGTGCAGCACTGCGCTTAGCTCCAGGGAAAGCAGGAAGGATGCAGAAAAGCGATCTCCACTGAGGCATTCCTTTACTACAGGTTTTGTATCTCATCTTTATTCTTTGTCAGGGTTTCCTCCACCTTCTTTAAGCCACACTGGATCGAGTGTGCTCCTTTGAAAGAAACATGCAGTCGTTAATCGGTATATGTCATGCATAAGGAAATGTAATAGCCGAAGCTTATCACTTTGGCAGTATCATATTGTACTGATTTACCTGACCCGTGGTCTCCCTTTTGTTTTTTTTTTTTTGGTAATACATGCAGAAAGTGCTCTAACAACCCCCATAACCGTAAGGATTCAGGCTTAAAACAACCACCCCATCCTTTCTGCCTTTGGCACTATTTGCTGATTAACCATCTGCTGTCATCAAAGTCCTGGTGAAGAAATGTGTGCTGTGCTGTGCAGTGCTGACTGAGTGGGCAGCGTTTGGCAATACCAAAGCCTGGAGATACCCAAATCAGCGTCCGTGCAAAGACCGGAGCCCCAGGCAGCTTTTTCCCAGAAAGCTGAGGCAAGTGCCCGGAGCTGCAGGTGCTGCTAAGGTGATGGGCGCCGCCACTGTTTGCCTTGGCTGCGCTTCCTAGGTGAAATGCTTTCCTCATGGGGAGCCCCATGCGATTAGTCTTGCTTTGGTGCAAACATTCTCAAGTATTACTGGGCTATCACATCAGCTTCTGTGTTTGGCCTTTCAAATAAATAATATTTACAGTAAATAATAGCGATGAATATAAATTATGTGCTGTCTGCCCTAAATTTTTAGGAGGAAAGATTACTAAACAATCAGGAATGGCACTTGGTCAAGAACACTTCTTTGGGCCAATGAAGAAGCAAAAGTGCCCTGTTTGAAAGAGAGCTGACCTCCTGCAGCAGCGTTGCTGCTCCTTTGCGTCAGGTGCTTGTTGGTTTTCATTTGCTGTGGTGCTCTTAACTTGTTATTTTCTACGAGAAAATAACTGCCATTTGACCTAGTGATGCTAGCCTAGGCAGAATAATAACAACATCGCATCCAGTGCACCATGGAAATGCAGTGCATAAAGACTCTGTATCAAAAGAGACCCTAAAAGTAACATTTACAAGCACATTTTTCTGATTATGTACCACACCCCCGACTCCGAAGTGTGGATCTGTGGATGAGACATACGGATGTTTCACTTGGGCATTGGCCCATAGGTAAGGAGGGGGGGACGCCGGTCTGCGCCCCTCTGGCAGGCTGCAGAAGACACCAACTCCTCCTGACTCTGAGTGGGCAATGACTTTTTTTGGTCCCAAGTGCCTGGCAAGAACATGGCCCACACCTGGGTGTGGATCCTCTCTGATGCCAGTGGCCTTTCCTGCTGCAGGATTAAGCAGAGTTCAGGACAGTCTGCTTAAACACCCACATTTCAAGACCAAAGGACCCTAAGCCACTTTCTGCCTGAGGCTGACACTGGATGCAACTGGCTTTGGCTTGAACTGCGGCAGCAATGTAATGATGTGCAGAAAAATAATGTAACAAATTGAGACAGGAAGGGGACACTTTCCCCACACCTGAAATTACTGGGAGAAGTCTAGGAAAAAGAGCATCACCTTGCACTTGGAAATCTGGCTCAGGTACAGCATTTACCCCCTCTACTGAAAGTCTACCTGATGTCCCTTTTTCAGTTTCTGGTTAGCTCTTAACAAAATGTCAGCTGCACTTGAATCTCCGCCTAATCGGTAGAGATCTTCTCTCCAAACCCAGGAAACTGAAAGCAAAAAAACCCCTATAGGTGGAGAACAGCAAAAAAATCTCCGTGAAGCTGTTAGCTGGAGGCAGAGCCCCCAAACACATGATGGGATCAACAAAAGCATGGTGAAAACACGCTCCTTGAAGCTATAGAAACAGGCTCACCAATTTCAAAAGATCCTCCCGTGTCCCCAGTGCTCGTATTTGGGACCAGTGCAGTATTTTGCAATCTGATTAAAAACCCCATGTTTCAAGGTGCGGCTGGCTGACAGTAGGGAAGCCAAGCAGCTCCTACATTACTATACACAACATTTATTGCCATTAGGGGATAAAGGGACACAGCAATTGCCCTTAATTTAGAAACAAATAGCAGAGGGAGGGCTAGCAGCTGGGGGAGTCTGCATGCACGTGCAGTAACAGGGAATCTATAGCACGGGAGCAGGAGGATGCGTTTTCAAGATGACATGGAAAGAATCCACTTTGAAGTTCCCAGGCTGAGTAAAATCAATATCTAAATGCTTCAGTGAAACGTGTTTGATGTTGTCTACATGTTGAAACCCAATGGAGGCCACTTATTGTTGAATAGTACTAGACTGAGCAAAGTAGGTCACATTACAGCTTTGTTTGGGAAGCAGCATTGTACCTGCCAGAACAGCATCCTTAATGCATTGCATCTGGCACCGGAGAATAGGTAGGATATGCACCCAAACCACCTGCAGGAGCGAGTGCGTAGGCAAACAAATCTCATCTGCGACTGTTTTCTGAAATAATCGTTGGTCAAATTGCCAGATTCTGTCAAGTGGCTACTTGAACCCATCTCACATGCCAGGCATTTGCAAGGGCTATTTATAGAGCGACTGTGACTGTGGTGGTGCTGAAGGTCTGTCAGCATTTCCATTACAGGCTTCTACAACTTGGCAGTGCGATACCCACTCCAGGCTACAGCCTGACGTGAAGGGTGGGATTTTGTTTTGAAACAAACAATACTTCTCTTTACCTCTGGTTTCCTTTCCCTAAATGAATTAAAATTTATTGGTATCTCTTAGACTTCTGCCTTCCTGTTGCTTACAAAAAAAAAAAAAAAGAGTATAAATATTCTTGACTTTTTAAACAATTTTTTTTTTCATGGCCAAAGATCAAGCTATGTTTTCCTATCAAGCTATGTTTCTGGAAAACCAGAGATGTTTAGAGAATTGGAAATGGCAAGGGGCTGCCCCCGTGCATTATTAACACCATCGCTGGCTGATGGCTGTATGCGAGACGGTGATGTTGCGTTCCTGGGGAATGCGTATGACGCGCTCCTCTAGCCACGCTGAGGATGTTGTGTTCCTCACAAGACAGAGAACTGCTCCGCTGTTGCACTTGACACCCTCGGACACTGTCATATGTTTTGGGGCACAGTTGTTCAAGCACACATGGGTTTGCCTGCACCGGTGGCTGGGCACGGCCCCCGCCCGCGTGGACACCGCTCTTTCAGGGGTCAAGGAAAGAGCTTGCCATTGCTTTTCTCATTGCTCAAGACCCCTTGGATCTCATGCCAGGGGGAGCCCGGGAAGAAGATGACCCAGCTCACCCAGTTGCTTTGCCCTGGGGTAACTCCACTGACATGCTGCCCAAATTGTGGGTGACCCCAGCTGCGGTGTGAGCACTGCGCTCACAGCCGGATGGACACATCCTATGCCCACACCTTTGGCAGCTGCCCTGCATGTGTGTTTGTACGTCAGGCGCAGCGGGAGCCTCCTTCTGCACAAAGAGGAGGTGGGCTGGTGGGGCAGAGGGTGCACGGCGCCCGAGGCACTGCCTCCCTCCCATGCGCCCCGCTGTCTGCGGGCACCGACAGAGATGTTTTGCTGATGTGCCCTTCCTCGTTTGCCTCCTCGCTCGCCTCGTCCAGCCCAAGAGGAATTGCAGTGCCTGGCAGCCCCAGCTCCTCGCCCGCTCTCATACAGAGTCTGGACGCGCATTGATTTTTCTGCTTTTCTCAGACTGCGCTCATCCGTCATTTTATATTACTGGAGATACCATTAGCAATAAAATAAAGGATGAAAGGTAGAGAACCCATTAGAGTGCTTACTTCATGTGTATGAGAGAGTGAGTGAAACAATTAAAAGCACATCAGCTTATAAACATGCTGATACAGTTATTAGCACAGTGAATAACATTCAGAGCATGATACCAGGGGATAGAGATGAAATTTCCCCTTTCCTTTCTCCTTCCCTTCCCGGGAAACAGAGGGAGGGATCTGATATTTCATAACCGAGCTGAATGTATGTAGCCGTAGATATTGTACATGAGCAAGATGAGAAGAAGATTAAATAACAAAATCAAGTGACATTACACAACAACCACTCCGCAGTTGGCTTCTACGTGAATGAATTTCAGACCCACAATGATAAACCTAGAGTGACAGGAAGGTTAAATGTAAAAAGAAGAGGTAGAATACTGTCCTGGAACTGGTTTATAGTAAGCTGGGAAAAGCTTCAGCAAAGAAAAGAACGAGCTTGATTATTCCCATTCATGGAATGATTTAACCAAAATCCTTCTGAGAGCTTGATACCCAGTGAGGATGATATGAATAAGAATAAAATGTGTATAAATATTAGATGATAAGCAGGCACTCACCCACCTTCCTGAACACCCCAGTGTCATTTGCAAGGAAAAACATCTGCTGTGTATGTTTTGCAGCTTTTGTTTTTATTACTGCCTTTTTCTCTCAGCAGCCTCGTGCCTGGCATCTGGAGCCCCAGGTAGCTTCACTCCAGCCAGCAGGAGTGAGCACACCTCCTTGGTGGCATCAGGTCTCTCCCTCCAGGTTTTAGACCCGCTTACTCCCAAGGGCTGTGTGTTTGGCGCCTCTGTGGGTTAGTGGTCCCCATTGCAGATAGCCTGGTCCCAGACAGTGTCCCAGATAGTGTCACAGGAGGTCGGGCCAGGTTAGGACCAAAGCATTTTGGAGGCTGATGATGCTTGAGAACTTGCACAGAACAGAAAGTTATTGAAGAGTTGCAGTGCTATTCGGGGCAGGAGTTTTTATGAATGGTCTTTTTGATGAGGTCAGTGTTGAAAAAACATAGACTGTCTCTATTTTTGTGTTTCTCTTCCCTTTTTCCTCTGTGACCCCGCATAGAAAAGAGCTCCTACTGCGATAACGTACTGGATGATAATGTACTGAAGTGGGGTGGGTGAGTCAAGCATGACAGGGGTGCGGAGGTGACGCAGTTAGCCCAGCTGACAGCACTGCGTGGTGGGCGAACCCATCTGCAGCTGCTGATGCACTCTTGCCCTTGCATGCTTTCCCTTCCCTGGGGCACAATCTCCTTGGTCAGAGTCTACGTGGTCCTTGGTCCTGTTGGTTGCTGTTGCTACGTGCTTGTGGCTCAGAGCTCAAAAGAGCCGGTGAGCCAGCCGAGCTCAGTGAAGCATAACCCAACGCTGTCCACAAAGTGCTCTCTGGGGCAAGCACCCTCCTTCTTTCTAGAAAATGGTATGTATGACTACGGATCTTAACTCTTCCAGAAAGGTGGTTGCTAGAAGTTAGGGAGTTTGTCCACACCCACAACTCCACGAGTTTAATTGTGTCGGTGCAAATCTCCCTGGATTGATTTAGGATGTGGTTATACTCATTTACCTTGCTGTATGTGGAAAATCTTGAGTAAGTCCCGTAAAGGATATCCATCCACAGAAATCTATCCCAGGTTCAGTGACCAGATTTATTCACGCTGATCAAAACCTGCTTAATATCTCACCTATAAGCTAAATGAAAACAACAGTGTGTTTACATCAGGCTTTACCCTGTGGAGTAAAACCGTGGTGCTCCGACAAATGAGTTCAGTCATGTTTGTGCTTGACAAGGATATGGATGGCAGAAGTTGAAGCTGAAATAAGAGAGAACAAAAAATGCCCTCAAAATTATTAGTTTGGTAAAGGGGATCACTCGATGAAAAGAAAAAAGAGGAAAGGGAAATAATCTTCTCATTTTGACATGCGCAGTGTTTTAATCTTGCTTTGAACAACAAGCACCGCAATCCTTCAGCCTCTGATTCAACACGAAGTTTAGAGCGGAGGTAGAAAAGCCAAGATGGATCTTGCAAGCCTGAGCACGTTTTGAGAAGACGTACAGTGTCAGGACATTTCCACGGCCCCGGGGCAGACGGCGGGGTTGCAGCACACGTATGAGTGGCGTGAAGGCTCTCGTCAACCCTGGCGAGCAGGAGGCAAGCACGCACAGGGAGGGTGAAGCACAGCTCCAGTGTACACACACACACACACCCCTCGGTTCCTGTCGTGGGATCAGGAAGGAAATGCTGACTAACAGAAGAGCTCTGAACTGGGTTTTTTTTTTTTGTCACCGATCCCCTAGCATTAAGCAACAGTGACTTTGCATGGACTGACTCATTTCAGATATCCCAAGTACGGAAAAATAACCGAAAGATCCCAAATCTGTCACAAAGCTCGTTTTGATTCAGGTATTTGCCTACCCAAATATTTAGCCAGATCACATCAGAACAGCTGCGTACCCTTTGTGGATGCCTCAGTTTGTGTTCTCAGGGAAACTGCCAACTGCAATTATAATTTCCCTTTTTTGTGTGAAGCAGCAGTGCCCAAACTTTTTAGGTCGCTGGGCCACGTGGCTTATCATAGTGGCAGGCAAAGCTGTGCCATGCGATGCCTCCGGTCGAGTACTGCCCCGGTGAGCTCCTGGAGGCGCTGAGCACGCTCCGCACATCCCACCTGAACCGTGTGTCCCGTGGAAGGGGCTTCGGGGAACAGTGGAGTTTGCCCAGCGCAGCTCGTACAGCTAGATGTGAACTGGCCGCTTCCCTGGGCGAGCAACTGGGCAACGGGGTGAGTCAGATAATTTGAGGTGGCAAGATCCTGCCTTGTCTCCCTGGGATGGTGGGACCCCTTTCTGCTCCCCTGCCGTGCAGTCATACCACACAGCTGTGCCAGGGCTGTGCACCCCCAGGAAAGGGGGGGGTGGGTGTCAGCAGCTGGCTGCTGTTGCTGCCAGATTTGGCCTGCTCCTTTGAGTTTCTGGGAAAGGGGGTGACCAGGCCATGGGATGCACGATGAGGCTGTGGCCAGTCAGCTGGGCACTACTGATAAATGAGCTGTGCAGTGAGCAGCCCACAGGCCCTGTTAAAATGAACTGTCAGACGCAGATTCGCAGAGGGGATTTTTGTGGTGCTTAACTCCCAAGGACTGGCAGACCTTTTTTAACTGAAAAGATTTACATTATTTTCTTCTTCAGAACGAATAAGATTGTTGGAAATAGAAAACTACCAAAGAGAAAGCCTTGTGAGTGGGGAAAGACAGAATAAGAGAAAATGAGAAGAAAAGTATGAAAATAAGCCAAAGCCACTCAGCTCTTTGCTTTGCCACAACCTGTTTTTTTTTTCCTGACCTGTTTATTGCAGTAAGTGCCTATTAATGGGCTGACTGGAGCTCTCAGATGTGTGAGCTCCTGCCCCAATAGTTACGCTGTGGTAAAAACAAAGCGCGAACAACAACAACCCCCAACCCTCCACAACCAGTTCTTGGCATTGAAAGTGTTAGCAAGCGCTAATGTAGTAATTAAATGTACCCAATGCTTTCTGACTTCACAGATGACAGTCTGTGGTTTGCCTGCCCACCCAAAATGCGTGGGAGGGCAAACCCAAGTCTTAGAGCCGAGTGTCTCATCACTTTCCTTATCAAGATCTTCACAGTCACTGGGAAAGGGTTGCACCCATCAGCAGGAGACATTCCAGCACAGGAGATGAGATGACTTCCCTACAATTCAAGTTGCACAGGATTCCTGCATAATCATACTCCATATCTCATCTCTTTCTGCTCTGCACCTTTTCCCTCCTGTGAAATTTTGCATCGCTTCTTCATCTGAATATAAAGGAAACTCACAGGAGAAAGCAGAAGTTTAAAGCAAAAATAAAAACATTACACCTCAACAAAGACCTTAGAGGCATGGCCAAGGTTGTTCTACAGTGACCCTGAGAACCTGCACTTTCAGGAAACCTTTGACAAAGTCCTTGATAAGAAGCGGTAGGCCAGTCTTTCTAGAAAGACACAGAAACCTGGAGATAGAACAACTAAAGCGATGGGAGACTTCTCTATGGAAAGTCAACACAAAGGCTGGGCTTGCTCAGTTACACAGGAGGTGAACAAAAGGGGACAGGGAGGAGCATCCTATGGCACACAAACAATGAATATAGATAGCACTGTCTAAGTTAAAAATGAAGTGAAACTGAAAGGTAGCCATTTCCAGTAAATGGTAAATTCTTTTTCAAGTATCTGTCAAGTTCATTGCCACAATGTATGAAGAAAGTAAAGGTGCGATTCGGCATTTAGACATTTACATCAATAAAAGAAAATGTACTGTTATTCTGTGTAGGATAACTGGAAAATCTAAGGGGGCAAATACTCACATAGCAGGTGATAAGGCACTTTCTTTCCCTGGTGCAGGTAAATTGGAAACTGTTTTGGAGATCACACTACTCCACAACTACTTAATAAGGTCCTGGCACCTTTCTCAGAAACATCTGGAATTGGCCAGTCTCAGGCAGAACACGAAATGCTTTAACCTTCTATGGAAATCCTCCTATTCCTAGCACAATAAAGAAATCCCATGTGAACACGAGTGCAATGGATGTCGGGAGCTCATTTTTCTGACACTAAGAACCAGGAATGTTTGAAGGAATGGGTAATAGTGTGACCCCATATGCCCATCTCTGTCTCCAAAAATGGCTATTACGGGGTGCAGTGACAGCCTCTGAGCAGCCATATAAAGGCATTCAGGGCAGAGTGCAAGACCCATCCCCTCTTCTTCTCAGCTTTAACCCAAGAAATATTCAGCAACTCATGTAACCCAAAATTATAAGAGATCCTCTCAACAAAAGGCACCACAGGCTGGTGCGATGTGAGGATCTTCTGGCGTGTATCGCCACAGAGGCCAAGAGAAGAGCAGCACCCACCCGTGAACAGCGTGAGCCAGGAAACCGAGGTTAAGAAGCCTGTTTCATGTTAGATTAACAGCTCTTAATGGTTTTTTGATCCGCCATTCTGTATGAATATATAGTAAAGAACTGACTTGTTTTGGATCCATAAATAATCATCAACAAATGTTGGACCAGATAATCTTGCTCCTCCACACAGAGGAGGATTTTGCAAACCTTTCAGAAACACCACGTCTTGTTGCATTTGGGTACAGAAATTAAAGTTGCCTTGAGGCAGCTTTAACTTGTGTGACCGACACTTACAAAGCGAATCACAGTAGGTTTTACTGACCTTGGCAAAATCAGAGGTCATATTTTCACAGAGATAAGCCCTTTTAGACATATTCCCCTGACATATTCACTGCAAAAAGGTTTCTTTCTGTACCTCTACAGAATGTAATGCATGTCCTCACCTTCATTCTTCTCTCTTCAAAGTATTACTGAGGCTATCGAGAAGGAAATTAAGTTCCTTTTAGAACATTCAGTACAATTATTCAGGGCAGGATTCTCTGCCACGCTCTTGGGTATTTTTATATTTATGAGTTCTCTTTAAGGCTTTAATGGGGTAGCAATGAGAGTACGATGAACCAAATAGGACTCTTAAAGAGGGACTTGGTACATTAGGGGCAGATTCTCATTCTCATTAGCCGTACAATTTTTAATCCTCTCAGCAGTGGCAGTGGTTGCAATGTGACTTGTATTTGAGTGAGGTACAACGTAGGGTGAATCCAGTTTTCAGAGCCTGACCCTTCCCTATTCCACCAGAAAAGCTGAAAGCA
>NW_009258727.1:503334-506774 GCF_000687185.1 Egretta garzetta
CTCATTTTCTTTACAAAGGAAGCATCACTGCTGACATTTCAGGTAACGTAAGGAAGACGACAAAATGTGGAAAAAGAATAAGGCCCAGAGGGTTTGCAAAAGCCTGATACCAAGTATCCTGCTTCCCTGCCTGTGTTCTGTGAGTTGCCTCTTTTAGTTCAAAGTAAAAGAGCATGCAATGCCAAGGCGGGATGGAGTTGTACTGTAACTGTGTGTGGGCTCTTATAAATTTATGGTAAATCTGAGGCAGCTGATGGAGATTAGCTTACAGTGAAAAACACTGGGTTACCTCACATTTCGCACAGCCTGAGATCAGTTCCTATGGCTCAAATGATGCAGTATGAGAAGGCTTCGACCGCCCAGCCCGAAGCCCCAGCAGGCTGAGTACCCTGTCTCTAACAGCGACTGACAGTGGATAGGAAAATGATTTTGGGGTGACAGTGGTACAGATATATTCCCAGCTTCTGGCAATATCTACCCTAGAAACTTCCTGAGCATCCTTGCGCAAAATAGCTCAGGATGGTCTTTTCCTATGACTTTGTCTAATGGCTTTTTTGAACCCATGCAAACTTTGGGGATTTACAGAATCCTGTGGTAATTAATTCCTTGGTATAACCTTTGCTTTGTGAAAAAGTGCCGCCTTTGTTTTCAAACTACCACCTGGTGGGTTTAAAATTCGATGCTGTGTACTTACCGTCGTATAGGAAGAGTGAATGATGATCATTCCCTATCCAACTCCTCCATGCCATTCGAGGTTTCTTAGATGCCTGTCATCTCCCTCCTCAGTCTCTCTTTCTAGGTGAAAGTCTCCTAGGTTGTTTGCTTGCTTCTTGAATATTTTTTTTTTCATACTTTTAGTCACTTGTGTTGCATGTCTGTCCTTTTTGTAATTGTATAACTTTTTTTTTTTTTTTTAAGATGGAAGGACTGGAACCCCACAGGGGGTTCAAGATACAGGACTAGCAAGGATTTTTGGTTCCTGTTCCTTTCCTAACAGTTCCAGAGATGCCATTTGCTCTTTTGGTGGAGCTAAACCCTGAGCTAACATGTTCATAGAAAAGGCTGTTGTAACGCCAGGAGTACTTTTCTGAGGGGTAACAGGTGCCTCAAAACCCACCACTGTGTCTCTGAAGTTCGGGTTGCTTTTTCCTGTACACCTAGGTGCTGTGTTCATAGACACCAAATTTTGTCTGACGTCTTCTTGCCCTGTTGCTTTGTACCATAGCACTGAATTGTGATTCTGCACAGTCATCACTCTTTTTTACAGCTTCGGTGGCTTCGTATTATCACTAAACTGCACCAGCTCACTCTCCGTTGCCTTTTCTAGGTGGTTAGTGAATATGCTTAATGACACAGAAGTAGAAAAGATCTTCACAGATCCTTTAGATTTATTCGTCCTCTTTGTTTCCTTTAACTTTAATCCAGGAGACAACTCTCCCCCTAGCTTAGCATCTTTTAAGAGCCCTTGGTAAGGGATATTGTGAAACCTTGTTGAAAATCCATTCCCAGTTCATCAACCAAATGAGCTACATCTACGTGCTCATTACCTCCTTTAGAAAACTCTGGTAAATTTGTGAGATATGGCTTCCCTGCACAACAGCCATTATGATTTTTCTCCATTATATCATATTTTTCCATGTGTCTACTTGTTCTACGCTTTTTTAAAAGTTTCTATTGATTTGTCCGGTAGAGCTGGTGGTCTTACCGATGGGGCAGCTCCCTGTTTGCCCTGTCTTTGCTTCATGAAGCCACATGCCAACCAGCGATGTCCGAAACATCAGGAAGAGAAGCCTGGAAGATAGAGTCTTTCTGAAATGTCCAAGGGATGCAAAGATTGCTACACAGACATTTCCAGGCCTCCTTCCTGGAACTGCCATCTGCTAGCAGATATGTGAGCATCAGTTGCTATGGTAGCACACAAAATACTATGTCCAAACCCTGGAAACATGGAGTATAGGCCTAGAGCTGGGCTGTGGACCAAGAATCTCTGCAAGGTCTGGAGGATGAGAGTTTTATCCCCTTCCTGGCCTATGCAGAGAAATCTTTTTACTGTGGTATAGTCTCACGGTTGACATGGGTTCAGTGGCGGATATTGTCATCCTGGTTGGGGATGACAATATGTAGAGCTACTTGTAAAACAAGCCTTACTTTTATTTTGCAAATCCCCCAGTGGAGAGGCCTATATGGAGCAGCAATGGGCTGCAGTGAGACATTTCAGTGCCTGTTTCCCAGTAAACTTATGCAACATCTATTGTGCTTGTGCAGCCTGTTGCAAAAAATGGATGCCATCCCTAGAATGTCGGCTGAATATTGATTTAGCAAATGGGGAGAAAAAAGGAATGAAATAAAAGGCCATTGTGGCTGGTACTGCATATAAATAGCTGGGAGGTTAATTTATGTTATTTATGGAAATCTGGAATACTGGGAATGCTCTAATGCTTATCCCAGCAAGACTATTAGTGCTGGTCAAGTTCTTATATGCATGTATCACCATGTTATCTAAATGTCGCTAAGCCCTCTTTAAAAGCAGTCAGGCAAGGCTTTAAACAGAGTAGGAAGGGGACTGTGAAAAAAAGCATTGTTTTCTGTAACTATTTATAAACCTAAAAGGATGAACGTAATACAAATGCACTTAAGAAATGCTTTTATTTACCAAACAGTAGACGAAAGCTGCAATAAAAGAAGAAAAAAAGAATTTCCCTCCCCCAAAAGAACAACAGTTCAGGGTGATTTTTTACAAGAAATATATATAGTTCTTTCCTTTTTTTTTTTTTTCTGCTGGAAGGGTGCATGTATGAGTAATGATATCTCTCTGAACCAAAGAAAACACTTCAGACCAATTTATGTTCAACATGAATTTACCTTGTACAAAACACACACTCCTTACTCACTTGACTGTACAAATAACATAAATTAAGAAAAGAAAAAAAGCAAAGGGAATATGTATCTTGTCTCTTATGGGGATGGCAGCCACACCACTTCTATGAGGGGCACCATGATTTGCTCTCAAACCTTCTCTTTTAAGGGCTCATGGAAAAGGTGTGACAAGGAGACCCAATGGTGAAATGACTGTGCTACATCAGCTAAAAATACTCCCTGGCCAAAGCAAAGAGCGGATGAGAATGTGCCAGAGGTGGGGAGGGAGGCAAGCCTGCGACGTGTGTAAACAAATGCCCCAGCGACAACTGGAATGTATACAAAGCCATTGTCGGAGATTTCCTACACCTTCAGGGGCTCATTCTTCTGCCGAGATGCACAAACATAGATGCTTTTCTGACAGGGTATCTCAAAGAGTGTAAAAGCAAAAGCCATCGCTAAATATAGACGGCTGTCACATGCTGCCTTTAGTCAAATTTCAATTCATTGTAAACTGCAGCATGCCTCGCCCCACGGTTCTTTTAACCTTGGTGACGTGTTCGAGGCATTTTTTTGTTTGGGTT
>NW_009258727.1:506882-509270 GCF_000687185.1 Egretta garzetta
CAAAAAAAAATATTCAGAAGTGAAAATGTAGATGTGCAGTCAATAAACAGGCAGCTTTGAATGGTCCTGTTGAGCTTTAAAATGTACAGGCATGTCTGAAACAACATGGAAAATGCTGGTGAAAGGGGGAGTGAGCGGATGAGTCACTTTTAAAGCAAAGCAGGCAAACTGAGGGGAAAAAAAAAGAAAAGAAAAAGATCTGTGTCTTGACTCCGTGCCCAAACTCTTAAGCTGATGCTTCACTGCAGACTCTGAAGTTCAGCTTATTTTTCCTCTCATTTGTTCTCTTATTTTTATGTCTTACATAATGGAGCTTTGATTCATAGAAATCTATTTATATAGTCTAGGATTTGGGCCAAACTCTGAAGTCCTGACTCTGTCTTTCCTCAGGCAAAATGGCCATTGTGGTTAATGATACGAATGAGATTTGCTAGGACTGGGTGTTCAGGGCTGGATTCCTGGGGGGCTATGCTTGATCACCCCACGATTTCTTGTATTCTTGCTCAAGTACTGATTTAATGTGAGGAACTCTAGGCAGTACCATAGCTGGAGGACAAATTGCCTGGGACTGACAAGGTATGCCAGCTTCTACTGGTGAGGCCAACATAAGCCTGTGCTCCTTCCACATGCCCAAAGGCCACCAGTCAGCACTTTGGGTCCCAGCTTTTTGGACTGGGATTCCCCTTCCTCCTCATCAGTCCTGCAGCGGGACAGAGGTGGAAGCCACTGGCAAGCTGCTTGCTGGGAAACCCTTGCATGAGGATGGGGGATGCAGCCCCAGCCTGGGATGTTTGCTGTGGAGGAGGAATGGGCTGGACCACGAGGCACTGGCACCACCCCAGCCACAATACATATTTTTAGGGCTGCAGCTGGCATAACTGAGGGGAGGTTCACAACTGAATGGGATCTTGGAAGCGGGGAGCGGGAGCTGGCTTCCCCCGGGGCTGCTTTGCTTGGGGTGGTTGGGTGTGAGCGGAGCACCACATCCACCAGGTCCCTTGGAGAAGCCGGCAGAGCTGGCTGACCTTTTATCTGACAAGCGGGCAGCGAGGAGACGGCTGCCAGAGAGCGAGCTCCCCGCTGACATCAGAGTTATTCTTGGGGCTAGATGGAAAACAGTGAGAGATAATGCTCTTTGCTGTAATGATGAGGCTGATTTCAAATACTTTGCATGAAAACAGCAACCCAAACCCAACTAAGTAGGTCAGGGGAGCCGAACTGAGGGAGGCTGCTTCTCTGTGGCACCGTGGCCAGGGGCTGGAGTTTCTGCTCTTTAATAAAGTGTGAACCCCAAAAGCAAATCCTCTGGGGGCCAGACATGCCCAGGTATATTCTTAGCAGTCTGCTAATACCTCAGCTCACCGTCCAGCGTTTCTTCCAGTGCAAATGCTCTTAGAATGCAGTTTCTTTATGTCTGCTTGTGAGTATGCAGCATTTTGATACTGCTGCCTCTTGGTCATATTTGATGACACCATGTTCATAGTTTTAGCCAGACTAAAAGGGATCACTGTAACGATTCAGGGAGAAACAGGGAAAAGGGTTTCAGTTTATGCTAGAATACATACACACACACATATTTACATATACCTCTCTCTATATATTTGACTTTTCACTAATTGGTCAGAGTTCAGGATGCAAAAGCCATAGAAAAAGTACTCCATCTTTTGGTATTGCCAGAGTAATGAAATAGCCAAACAAGCACTCCTTAGCCCTTCACTCCCTCAGCTATTATTCTTCGAATGTTGGAGATAAATGTCATTTGTAAATCCCACTCATTGCTAACATTAGTACTCTGCATATGTACTTCCTTTGACAAGTAACCCTACCAGTGAAATCTGTAAGGCAGCAAACTTTAAACAGTTTTCTTTTAAGCATGGATAATTAGTAATTAGGGGCATCTGTCTCTGCTGAACACCCACGCTCTCCTTTCAGGTGTTCCAGGTTGGTGACTTACAGTCAAAGAACCTTGAAACGTTTGACATCCTTTCTCCTAATTATGAACTCCATTATCAACTTTCTGCTGGAGTGGCTTTTCCTTTCCCTCTCTTTATCTTTCATTTTCCAGCACAAACTCTGCCTATGGGGCTCGGGCTATGCTTCTTTGCACTTACAGCCCGGCAAACCAAGCAAAGCCACAGGGGCCAGGATAACCCCGAAAGATTTGAGCCCGTTGGCCTCCCACCAGCTCTGCCGGAGTATCGCGCAGCAGAGAGCAGAGCCACTCTTGTACAACGCTGTCCCATGCCAGGAAATCTGAGGACCTCACTTGTGTGGGAGAAACCATCCCTTTTTCACAAGAAAGATGCTGTTCCAGGTTGCAGTTTGCCCCTGGTTATATTGCCACAGGAGACACCATGAGGGGTACAGCCTGTGGAAATAAATCCTCCT
>NW_009258727.1:509328-509911 GCF_000687185.1 Egretta garzetta
TCTCCCAGGCTTTACCATAACAAGAGGGAGGGTGATAACATTAAAGATATCTCAATTAGAAAGCCAGCATCCCTTGCCAGTGTCTGGAGCGCAAAGTGCTCCAGAAGACATTCCAGATCTGAAATCTGTTAAGGTCCCCCGAATTGCCCTCTGGAGGCGACTTTCTCTACTGACTCCAGACAGGCCCTTGGGAAACCGGCCTCGGAAGTCAGCCTAGGCAGGAGGCGAAAACTGGCATTTGTGAATACCTCTCTGCCTTGTCCTTCCCTTCCCATCTCATCAGGGTATCTTGAAACCTTGAAGCCAATGAAGGTGATGAAAGGGTGGAACAGCAATCCTAAAAGGTAAAAACCATCTTTGCTTAAATTAAGCCACTTAGTGAGATTATTCATCAAAGTACAATGATGGCGATGATAAAACACAGAATTTAGGAAATATATGTTTCCAGGCTGAGATTTTTCTAAGTCGACCTTAACACCCTTGCAAATACTGCCACAGTTGCCAAGCTATAAACTTCTTAACCAGAAGTTAATAAGAGACATTGTGACTAATAGACACTTAACTGTAACAGCACTAACGGGTG
>NW_009258727.1:509934-543275 GCF_000687185.1 Egretta garzetta
AAAGGAGGGGTAATGTCTTTCCGTGATAGCCCTGCACCACACTGAGCACACAGTGCAATCACGGCATCTGCACTTCCCAGTGGTTTTATGAAGAGCGTATTTCAATTCACTGACTACATTACATTTTGATTTCTGTGTGGATGTTGCAAGGGTTTCGGGTACATCTAAACTAAGGTAACCCATGAGAAAATTAGGTTTCCTTAAGTTTACTTGACTTACTCTCACTGTAACAATTTTTCTTCTTAACAAACATCAACCTATGTGAGAAATGAGGAATGCAGATAGCAGCTCAGCATCATGGACCGGTTCATCAGCCCGGCAGTTCTTTTGCCCTGCCCTGGCCAGCGAGCTCCCTGCAGCCCTGACAGCCCCTGCCATGGGCACATGCAGATACCATGGTAGCCCAAAAGGGAGCCCCGTGCCACCAGGACCTGTGTCCCCTGAGTCGTCCCTTTCCCAGCTCTTTCTAAAACTCCTGTTGCAAGTGATGCACCACAGGAACAACCCAAAATTACTTCATCTGATCCTGGAGATGGACAGAAAAACTCTCCAACAACATGGATTTTCCAGACTTAGGTCAGGAGGAGAAAGCTGCAATGGGCTCACCTGTGCTGCCGTGTCCTGCGAGAGCGTGCCTGGCAGGATACCCCGTAGGGTATGTCCACCTGCCCCAAATGGTGACCCAAATGCATATTCAACACATATTCACAAGGTGTATATAATTTATTTATTTAAAAAAAAAAAAAAAATCTTCCTTTCAGACCTGGCACTTCACTGCTTGAATAAAATCACCTCCTGCCCTGTAATTTGCCAGTCTTTTAAACAGAAAACATGATCGTGAGATGGGCAAAGCAATGCTGGCAAAACCATTGTGCTGAGCAAAGGAGGTGGTGGTTTTTAGTGGTGATGGAGGGCTGCAAAAAGACCTGCTTCCTTCAGACTCAGCGATACCTGAGAGCAACACCAAACCTCTGCAGTGGCTGCCTCCTTCACCCCAAAGCATGACAGTAGTTCCAGGCAATTTTACTTTTGCTGTTAGCAAATCTGGTTGGTCCTATGGGTTGCTGCAACTGGACGCATATGTGAGAGCTCTTAGTGTGAGCACTAGCTTGCGAAAAAAAAATAGCATGCCTGAACCAGAGATATTTTTATGAAGTTATGGCTTAAGTTTTCTTTATATGCTTTCCTCTTTATCCTCCACTGCTGTTGCATTTTTGTTTTATCCCGTACTAATCGCTGCAAGCTCATCTGTGGTCCTAGTAAGTTTTCCTAACAGGGAGTAGTCTGTTGGTGCTTCTAGGAGGAGAGAAAGTGTTAAGGAGCTTTTGGGGGAGGTAGAGAAATCCCTACTGGGTATTTAACCTACATTTGTTTTCCATTTACAGGAGTGTTCAGGTCTAAGTCTGCTGTTAAAGATGAAAACGAAGTAACTCAAGTAATTCAATAGGATTTAGCTGAATTACTGAAAGGGCTACAGTAAAAAAAATTGTGGTGTCTTTTCATGGAGGTCACAAAGTCTTGAAACAGGGAGGAGATTACCGGACAAGTTAAATTTCCTTGGAGCTGACAGCCTTACCATTCACCAGTTAGCAGCTCATTTTAATTGTAAAGGAAGATGTTCTCTGTCCTAAGCTCAGCATTTGACTGACAAATTCAACACCACGAGGACAATATTAGTCCCTGGCAGCCCTAGGCAGGTTGATGAGAGAAGCAAATTCTGCAAAACAGGGAAACAAAGGCAAGTGGCAAGCCACACAATGCGGGTTTTGTCCGCACGTATATGACGTTCATTGTCAGAAGCCATCCTTTCCTCCGAACAGGAGAAGGCAGCGATTGTGGAAATTCCCAACAATGGTTTTGAAGTAACAGGGACGCGAGCGCATCTAGGCAGAAGTACTGGATGTTCAAAGGGACAAAAGGGAAGGCCCTCTAAAAGCCCAAGAAACTGGAGCAAGGAAGGATAAACAAGCCGTTTCTCTTTATAAAGCCAGCAACTGAGCAGCTATGCTTCCCTTGTAACTCCCAGCACTTTAAACTCTGCTGCCAGATCTGCTGCATCTTAAATTCAGTATTCGGTGCTGCATCTCGTAACAAGGAACTGGTTAAAGGCACCGCAATCTTTTAAAATTCTGCTAAAGGATTTTGCCTAGAAATTGTCTGCTTAGGAACATTTTTGCATGCTATGGTCCTGTCTGTGCTTTCGATGTGAGTCTGTAGTTTCACATCTAGACTGCAAGTACAGAACATCTGTAGGGCCGTGTATAAATAGTTTACGTAAATAGCTGACAGTGGACAAAGCAATTGCTTCGGTGAATCAGGTAATTGCTGGGCAAGTTACCCAAAAGAAAAGCTGACTCCTCTTTCCTGAGAAAGGCATAAAACAGTCCTTCTGGCATAAGGATTTTTCGATATTAGTGGAAGCACTTTTTTTTTTTCCTGATGACCTAAGTAATTAGTATTTTCTCTTTAAATAAACATGCCAAGTTTATGCCTTGCAGATTTCTTGGTTATACTCCATCTACATATAACCTTTCCTGGCTCTCTGCATAGCTTCTTAGCATCCGGCATCTTAATGTTTTTATTGCAGCAGGAGTTTTGCTGCAATGGTCATTTCCTTAGCCCATTGCTTGGACTACTCCATCATCACCTTTTCTTTGCTGGCTCCTTTCTCTCTGTGGCGATCACATCTCGGTGCTGGCTCTCATCTCTTTGTGATATCAGGCAGAAATAATTTCTCTTCACTTACAAACACTGTTAGAGCCTATCCCCACCCTGCCCATAAACCTTCATTCTCTGTCAGGAGCCTGACTTCCACCTTCATCAACCACAAGCAAGCACCTCTGCTATTTTCTCCTCAGGCTTGGGAGGAACTCCTCATTAAAAATGTGCAACGCTCTCTCCCTTTCTTCCAGCCCCTGTTTGCAGAAAGACTCTCCTTTAAACACTGCAGGCCAAAATCTTGTCTGTAGTTTGTTGGTCCCACAGGACGGCTAAAATCATCCTATGCTCTCTTGTGCCTTTGTCTCTGGGTCTCATTTTTCAAGGTTGTGTTGTAAGCAAGGACCATGTTCTTGGGCGCTGACTGGTACAGCGGGGATCCCGAGCCTGTGACAACCTCCCGTGACTCATTGCAGGGCAGCGTGCTTGGGCAGAAGGAGAGGAAGGGAGGGGAAGGTACACGGGGATTTTAAGAAGCTCCTTTCCCTCCCTTTAAACACCTTCTTTGATACACCTCAGTACCGTCCCTCCAGGGGAATGCTGCATAAACCTTGCAGACCTTGACTTCAGCCTCCAGCTCCGGCCTGGCTTTCTCCAGGAATGCAGGGAGCTGCACAGGATGCTTTCAGATATTGCATTACAGCCTGAAACCAAGGCAGTGCTTTCGAGTGGAAAACCCAAGTCAGCCTCAAAGAATTGGGAATTTGGTTGGTGGCCAGCTCCCTCTGCGCAGCTCTGCTTTTCACATCGCCCTGCCCTCCCTTTTCCTCCAGGCTTAGTCCTGAGGAGAGTTAGGTTCTGGCTTTCTCCGAGAGTTTTCCTTTTCTGAACAGTGCAGCATTTTACCGTCAGGTGCATCCTCCCTCCGCGACTATCCCTGAGAGGAGACGCAGCACACGCAGGAGAGAAAAAGGGTGTTGTGAAGGACAGTTTATAAATTACTTCAGTGAGGCAGAGTGATGTGTCATTCTGGCGGAGAGCCCGTTAAAGAGGAAGCGCTGCTCCTGAATGCATTCAGCTGGGGTTTCTGAGAACTCCTTTATACCCACTCATTATCCATTTCACATTCTGGAAGTGGATGGTTATGTTTGCCTATGTGACGCAGATCTTAATAGTTTTCTGCAGTACTACATCATTTAGCTCTCAGCTAATATAAAACCAAGCTAGTAATTAACATTAAATGCTGAGAAATGGATCTGATGTGATGAATACTCAGCACATAATGAGAACGCTGTGATTTCTTACTTGGAAGCCATCGTGGTCTTACAACATAACCAGTTGTTACAGATGCCCAAACAGAGCTGGGATTAACAATAGGATCTGGTTACACTTGCAAACCTAATTGTTGCTAGTCTGGTAGAAGTTGCACTCTGGGGCTCCACTTCGACGGATAACAGCTCTGGCATCTATTGTCATTTCAGAATGGTGTAATGCTATTTATGCCACAGAAATCCCAGCTGAGCCATGAATTACACGCAGATCAGGCACACCATGGAAAATGCAGCTGTGTCGGGGGACGAGGCTTGCAAGCGACTGCTCTGCAAGGCCAACGCGTACGCTGTGGAGTGGGACAATGCAAGTCAACCATAGTAATTATTAACAAAACGATTCGTTAGAACAGCCCTTAAAGGGCCAGCAGAACTGGAACCTGAGTGCACCAGAGGCTGCAAAACCAGCAGCTGGTTCCTGCTGGACAAACAGACAGACAGACAAAGCTAGGATTTAGCAAGGGGTAGGTTGGAGACCTTGCCCTTGATGCTACTAAGAAGAGGGATGCCAGGAGGAGGTGAATGTGCTGCAGCCCTTCTGGCACCTGATGCTGCCCAGGAACTGGCGGTGGTAGTGACTGAGGGCCCCCGTGGGACCGTAGCCTCCTCGGGGCTGAGGATGAGGGAAGCAAAAGTCCTGGGATGAGCCTGAATGTGAGGTGTCCTGGTTTCGGCTGGGTTAGAGTTGACCAAAACCAGGACAGATGGCGCACTCCCAGTATCCCGGTTTTTTTCAGAATGAGCTGAGCACAGATAGAGCACCAGTTTCTTGCCCCATGTAACACCATTGCAGAGCCCCAGCCTCTCCATGCTGGGGGGTCCAGGCCCCTTAAATGGCACCCAGGGAAGACCTGTGATAGAGAAATTCAGGGAGAAGGAGTCCCCCGTTCTGGGATGGTGACCTTTCCCTTCCTACAGAGGCTTCTCCTTCCCCAATTTAGCTGCTGCTGTTGCATTTCTATGTTGGGAGGGGAGAAACTTGCTGGGGCAGTGGTGATGCCCAAGAGCCGTGGGGAGGAGAAGACCTGTCCCCCAGCCCATGGGGCACCCCATCACCCTGTGTCTCTCCAGCTGGGTGCTCAGTGTTTGTGCCAGGGGAGGAGAGGGGACACAAAGCAATTTTTTTTAAAAAAAGGGAGAGTGGGGTGGTGTCAGTTGCCAACATGACTTCATCTTGCTCTTGACCCAAGCAGAATGGGATGTAATGTTGAAGCACAGCAAAAAATGTGATGGTAGCAAATACGAGACTAATTGCATGCTTCTTGTGTGCTTTGTGTTTTGTTTTGGGGTTTGGGGTGGTTCTTTTGTAGGGTTGTATCTCTAGTTAGGAAGGCACCATCCAAGTGGAAATAAAAGATGAGCGGGAAGAGGCAGTAAGGAATGAGAACATGGGAGAAACAGGTGAGGAGAAAAGCAGATCCCAATATGAAGAGATCACAAGCAATTTACATAGACTTGAAGCAAAAAGGTGATCAACCCAGGGCAGAGAAAATCCAGCTTGTACTCTGGAAAATTTTAAGTGCACCATATCAGACTTTAGCCTCATGCTGACCAAAGTGTTCCACATCCATATCAGGCAGATAATAATGAAAGTTCCCATAAAAGTTCACACACAGTAGCAGCTCGGAAATACAGTGATGTGAATCCCAAGAGTGTAAAACCAGATAGAGCCCTGATGGGTGTTCACTTGGTTTACCCTGGAAAAATTAAGTGTTGCATTGATTCTACTAAAATTTGAATTTGTCTCAAACCCAAAGGCTGGATCACAAGACTTGCCTCCCTGGCTCTTCCTTGCAAATGGTCATTAACTTGTGGCTTACCATGAAATATTTTATTTTCCCTTTTTCTGATAAAAGTACAGTTTTAAACTGCTGTAAACTGTGCTGAACAGAAACTTTTCTACCAGATACAGGATGTTGAACATCGGACATACTACTTCATCACTATCTCTCTTGAGCTTATGCCTTTGCTTTGAGTATTTTTAAGATTTTGTGTATTTTTATGATTTTGTGTTGCTTAGAATAGCCTGCAGTTGAAGCAGCAGGCATTTATAATATACCCACAGTCCCCTCCTTGGCTAAAATAATTCCAAAAGACACAGAAACAGATTCTCAAGGGGGAGTTCTTCATGTACCTTTTCACTCAGTCCTTCTTTTCTCTATGCTTTTCTTTTTCAGTTTTTAGTGTAAAAATGTCATAGTCATGATCTGTCTTGTTTGTATGCTTATAATTTCATTTCCCAGTTTTGTTCAATTCCCCTTGATCTATTGGATCCAAAATGCACAGAGGAAAAATAAAAATATGTGAGTCTAGTGGGGTAGGGTCAGCTTTGGCCCTGCAGTATGAATGGGGAAAGAATGCACATTCTGCAGTGGCGTATATTAATTTTTAATATATTAATTTTCTAAATTATTCATGTCGGAGAAATAGAATAAAGAGAGGGAAAGCAATGGCAGTCAGCACGTAAAAACAGTGTTCTTGTGCAGCTAATGGCCTCTTTCGTCTCTTTCTATGCTCTAATTCTCCATCTCTCCACCCTGGTACTCTCGCGGACACAGCTGTGAATGGGCACACATTGCCTGACAGCAGTGGAGGTGCCCATACCTGATGCCGTTAAGGCTGAGCTTTGCTGACGTCTCAGGGCTGATGCCAATGCCAACTTCAGGAGCCTCCACCCCACCTTCACTCACTCATTGCCCCTGATGAAACAGCTTGTGGATCCATGCTGTAAATTAGATCAGGCAACTCTTCTGTTTGAAAGAAAGAAGCAAATGTGTATTTTGGGTGTTCCTAGCTTTAGAAGCAGACATGATCCACAAACAGTTGTGTTGATACAGATGAGGAGAGGGTTTGTTGTGGTGTGGGGGTGAGAGATGGCGTAGGGTTGCCTTGTGCCAGTATTGCTACACCATCGCCCAAGTCCATTCCTGCACGGCAGGTGAGGGAGGAAACAGGCTTCAAGATGTGCAGCTTTCCTGAATATCCCTCAGTAGCTGCCTCATGGCTCAAATGCCTCCACAGCATAAATGATTGTGGCGACCATATGCTGACTCGTTACATGTACATATGTGCAAAGAGTGGACTGAGGATTTTGAGAATCAGCTCAGGAAAACAGCCAAAAATCAGCTAAAAGTACTCCCAGGATGGATGCAGTGCGTGGAGAGAGCTGTGATTTGGTGAATCAGATCAACTTTTTCTTTGACAACACCTTGTTTTAATAGTGTCAGTAGTGCACGTCTGTGCAGATAACACTGTGCAGACCTGGCCTCTGGCTTCTTCAGCCTCTGCTCTATCTGTCAAGTGAGCGTTGCTGTTACCTTAAGATGCTGTACAGATCAAAAGCAGCTAGATAAATATGCCAACAGATTTTCAGACCCGCAACCATATCTTTCTCTGTGTTTGGGCGACACACAGCACAACTGATGCTGATCTCGATTGCGCCTTTTTTTGCATTACCGTCAAACAAACAATGAAAGAGCCGTGAGCGGCATCCTCTAAGGTATTGCTGTCTGCATGCTGTCTCCCTGCTTGATTTCTTCAGGTCGGTAAGACTGTAAGAGCAATCCTCTGCAGGAGCTTTTGTTTTAAATTAAAGATGCTACAAGACTATTATGTCATGAGGCATCATGAAAAATACCCTTTCAGGAGATCAGATTGACACTTCCACCCTGTAAGTGCACAGTGCAGCAGCTACACATATTGCTAATGTTTGTGTAGGCACCACGTCAGGTCCTTGAGGGCAGGCAGGGAGGCACCGCTTTGTTCTCTCACCTGCGCTGAATAAAGAACATTATCAGTGCGCTGATAAATCCTGCCTCAGAGTTTTGTTACGCTTGGAAGGAAAATAATACGGTGTGCTACAAAGCCTGGTAGGTGATAAGAAAACAAAAAGTTTACTTTGCTTTGTTTTAAATCAGGGTTGGTTTGTGCGTAGGCATCTGCGTAAGGGGATACAGCAGTGATGAAGACCGCCAGCTGAGGAGATTGATGGCCTGCATTTAGAGACCTGAATTCCAACGCCCTGCTCTGCCGCTTGTGTTTCCTGAGCTATCTTCAACATGGTCTTCAGGTAAAACACTGTCTAACAAACAGTGCCCCTGCTGGGAAATTCAAGGCCGGTTTTCTTCATTGCCCAGTTGCCCAGCTGTCAAAGCAGTGTGCATTTCAGCTAGGATCTCTGGGGCTGAAACCTATAAGAAACCTGGCCTTATGTTGCCCTCCACAGCATCCACTCTTGGGAAGATGGACAGTGCTCTGTAATACCCTCTTGGAGTTTGCTTTGTGTCCTTCTGCATGCAGCCATGAAGCCATAGCCATGAGAAAACTGTGTGACAAGATCGATCACATCCTCATGCACCTTCTTGCAGTTTGCCTCCACAAAACCACCAAGGAATGAACAGAAGATGTATCCTGGTGTATGGCCTGGCTGGAGTCCTCTGTCATCCTTTCCATACCGAAAGAACAAGTATAGGATTGCTGCTTTGGAAAAGCCACCTGCAACAGCCACCACTGCATGGAGATTGCTGCTGAATGCAAATGAAGTTATGGGTAAATTCATGCCACAAGAAGTACTACAAAAAAGGGGAAGAACTGAAGAAAACCTATTACCAGGCTAGGGATGGGAATAGCCCTGGGCATGAGGTAAGGATGTGTGGAGGCAATTCTGCCTCAGGTGTGAGGTGCTTCATACAGCGCCTAGGTCTGACCCTGCAGATAGCCCTGGGGTGGGTGAGTGGCCCAGCTGGCACATCTTCAGGGTTGTAACCCTTCTTCTGACACAGCCACACCAGTATTCCAGTGGAGACCTCCAGCAGCCAGAGCCAAGCCTCCACCTTGGTTCAGTTGCCTGCTTATAAGGAGCAAGATGGCTTCTGACTGTCTTGCAAAGGTCACGTAGACTGCACAGAAGAAATGACATCCTGGCTTACTGAGAAGGTCTGGAAGGTGTTTCATTTGGAGGAGATCTCCTGAAAGTTAAATACTTAAGCCAATGGGCTGCATCTGGACCGTTAATGTGCCCAAGAAGTCCCCGAGGAGTAGCAACCCAGGCAATCCTGAGGATGCTTGGCAGCCAGATGTTAGCGCTGCCCCACCTTGTGCAGGACCATGAATGCGTAGCCACAGTTGCCCCCCCACCTCCTCAGCACGTCAGTGAGGGGTTACACAGGCTGGTCTCACCAGTGTGAGCCTGAGGGCTCTGTCTGGGTAGCCCTGTCTGTGGGACATTGGCCTCAGAGCCAGGCAAATGAGCTAGCAGTGGCTTGCTGGTTTGGTAAAGGACAGCATGAAAAATAAGAACAGTACCCAACGGAAGATCATCAGGCTGTTTTCTGGATTTTCCACACCTTTGATTTTCTTTTGGTGGGGTAAACTGTCCTGTCTCTGTTCTTTTATAGATGACGGTAACAGATCCACTTTACCAAGAAGATGGATGGGTAGCTCATAACCTGGATTTGAGACCTGACACGGTAAGTCAGAAAGGGCTAGTGGCTCTAAAT
The DNA here is from genome assembly GCF_000687185.1 of Egretta garzetta. Classification (NCBI taxonomy): domain Eukaryota; kingdom Metazoa; phylum Chordata; class Aves; order Pelecaniformes; family Ardeidae; genus Egretta; species Egretta garzetta. Next base: position 519,419 of record NW_009258727.1, read on the forward strand.
TTTCATTTGTTGCACTTCTGCAGACCCCAGCTAAGTGCTAAAAGGGCAGACCGTATTTTGTACTTATTTTTAAGGTTTTGGCCACATTACACTATTATGCTTTCTGTTTTTCTGCAGTAACCTATTCCAGCCATAAACAAGCAATGGTCTGGGCACATTTAATTTCAGGGGATTTCAGATAGATATTGTAATAGAGAGTGGCCAGCCTTTCAGTGTGTGGTCTGTGCTTAATCTGAGCTGGCCCAAATAAAAAGGCAATATGAAAAAGCCTCTATATCTGTGGATTCCACAGAGAGGAAGTCTGGAACTTTTGTAAAAGTTTTATTTTATTTTTAGTCATTAATGGCACAAAGCTGTTAAATGTGGGCTGATTTTCATGTTTACCCCTTGCCAGTAGCCTCTCTGAAGGAAACCATTACAATTTTCTTGCATTTGAGAACAGAAGTTTTTGCATTTGCCAGTTGCAAAATATTTTTGCATTATACAACATCTGCTTCTTATTTTGATTTAGGGCCTTGGGCAAGCTCTTAGTTCACTCACTGTCTTACGTTTTATCTGTGCAAAAAGCAGGTGAGGTTTGTGATGGGTTCCCTGAATGTAACAGGTCTGAACTTGGTGGAAGCAGCCTCTAGAGATTTTCGGAGTTCCTGGTACAGAGGAGAACAGTCTGCCTGTGGCCCCCTGTGTTTGATCACAGCATGGGTGGTGTTATCACCCTCTCTTCTGAAAGTTCCCTTTCTCCTCACCCGTATCAGACTCCCAGAGCACTATGATCAGTGGGAAGCTGAGGGCCGCAGAGGATCGGACACATGATGTATTTGCACTTCCAGGGGTTGGGATCAGAGGGTGTAAGAAGGGCAGGCATGTCAGATGTGGGGCAAGTGTGAGAATGACCCTTTGAAGCGGGTTGTTTGGTCAACCATACCCCTGGTCTGATGGCAGCTGGGGTGCCCTAAGGGCCTCCACCATGGTGATGGCCTTCAGGAGTGACCTCATCCGACCGTGTGGACACTGCCTCAATCTTCTGGGGCCTCTGCTGTGAGCATAGTGGAAGATAACAATGCTTCCCTACCTGACAGAGACATTGCATTTGTGTTTGTAAGGTTTTCTACAATGGCAGATAAGTAATCATCTAAGTAAGGGAAACTAAGTACCTAACATAAGTAGATGAATCTTCTCATTTGCTTTGCCTCATCTCTAGCTGGACTAACTCCAATCACCAATTGCAATTCTCCCTCTCCTTAAAAAATCAATACCGCACTAAATCATTGTCTCTTTCAACTCCAAACATGAACAATTTTATTGCACAATGACATCTACCTCAAATCCAGTCAATGTTTCACCCTTAATGCCCGTGAATTTTAGGCACTGATATTTGTTGAGAAGAGCATAAATGAGTAACGTTAGATATTTTGGCCTACAGGTTCTGAAAAACACTGATAAACTTGAGAGAAATATTCTGTCCAATGCAGCACAGAGTGTACACTGATAGGGCATAAACACACCGTCTACTCTCCCTGGAAACATGATGTGACAATTTACTAGTCTAGCATAAGGTCTCTTCACATAACCGGTCAGCCCGCACCATATGGGAGTCACCTGCCCATATCTTAATTACATCTTATAGTCTGGCACCAGAGCCACCCTCACCATGCGTCAGTAAGCAGCCCATTTTCTAGGGCTGTCAGACCTTATCTATAGAAAGGAGAGGAAGTGGCGGAAAGTACTTGTTATGTTCTGGCAAAAAGGCCAGAAAACAGTGATGGGGACTTGTGGGATTGCTGCTGGCAGGTTTCCAGCCCTCAGGGCGGACATACCTAGGTACGCTCCCACCATGCCAGGAGATGAGGCAGGGTGGGAGACCAGGGCATCTGTGGGAGCACCAGAAATGCATCAGGTCTTGCGAGCTTGAGCTGGGTTGTCACCTGGCCCTGCATGGCCACCACAGATGGTTAAGACAGAGCGATCTGAGGACCACTGTAGGACTGCCATGACTAAAGGTTTAAACTTAGCAGCAGCGATTGCTGCCAGCATTGGTCCAGAGGCCCACTTATAGGCGGAATGAAGCGTCCTTCCTATAAGCTATGGGACACGTCAGGACAATGGCTTGTTTGCATTTTTATCCGTTTCTTTATGCGAAGATGACAAGTTTATTGAGTCAAACTGTGAAGCTTTTGTTCAGAGTGGTGGTGTCTCTGCTTGACTTGAGGGGACATTTGCCAGAATGAATCCTGAATGAAAAAGGAGGCAGGGCTTCAGACGGGGTGTTTTAACTGAGATTTTAAGTTGAAACACATTTGCAAGGGGACTTGGACTGAAAGAAATATTTTGTGGTTAATATAGCAATTTGGGATTCAAAAGAAGACGCAGAATTGTTTCCTTGTATGCCGAATCTTATCCCATGCAGGAATCCTTCAGATAGGCTTTGGCTAGTGGAGTGGGTGAGATTAATAATGATTTGAATAATTCATATCACCGAAATGTTTCTGTGGGGGTTTTGCACTTCCTACAGATATCTCAGTTGGACTTTTAGCCACGATGTCTAACAATTTTGAATGCATAATTACAAATGCTTAAACTTATAGCAAGTAAGTAATACTTTTATATGGTATTCACCCATTACTAGACATCCAGAATAATAAAAGCTGGTCAGGGCATAAGGCCTCCTTTCATGAGATCTCCTGCGCACATATCTTATGAAAACAAAGGCATAATGAAGGCACTATTATTTTCTCTTCCCATCACTTGCACATGCCACAGTGATGGAAAGGAGGAAAATTTTACCAAATAAGGAGAAAAGGAAAGCTTTTAAGTGGGTCCCGAGTGGGTTTCTTTTCCAAATGGAGCTTATTTGTCACTGCATTAACACAGAAAAAGAGAGCAAAGGTGGGATCTCGGGGCAGCCCTGCCTCTAGGCACATCTCAAATTAGAACTGCCACATTACAGCTCCGTGGCTAGGCGTGCAGTGGCAGAAGACAGGGCACCTGCAGAGACTTGGCCTGCAGAGGTGAGGAGGAAGCCTGAGCTGACTGCTGACACCGTGCAGTGCCCACCAACAACCCCCTTGGCAGCATCACGTCAGTGCTCCAGGTCTTGCATTCTTTCTCAGGGCCTCCTGCTCATAGAGATTGCCACTGCCTGCGTCCTTGCACGCGTCTTGTCTTCACATCTTATTGCTCATCAGGTCTTTCAAAGAGGGAGGGGTTTTCTTCTGTTACAGAGGTGCAGAGTCTCGTCATGTTATGCCGTGGTTCTCATTAGCGCTTACAAATTCAGCTGCAATACGAGTAAATCCTCCTGCTGCTGTCGATGAGAGTGCTAGCACTGAATCTGGGGTGAAAAAGGTAAAGGTGAGATGTGGGCTGCGTAAATGATGTTTCAGACATCAGAAAAGACCTAGATGTACGAAGCCTCCTGCATCCCTGCAAGAGAGCCCTTGTCCCTTGCCATCCTCCCCACATCTTGAAGGAGAGGGCGACCTGGTAAAACCACATGAAAGAGCTGAGTGAAAATGAGCAAACGTCATTAAAATTATCCAGTGGACCTCAGTAAAAATGTACTGAGTGCTCCTGGCGCAGAGAGAGACATTTTTCACACTGTAATGGCCACATGGCTCCCTAAAGTGGAAGAAGGAAGGTCATTTACTTCACAGGAAAAAAAAGAAGCCTATGAGATCATTTATAACATTACTCACAACCATTATCTATCCCAAATCATTCTTATGCCTTGTCTGTGATATTGGCTGCCTTGCAGTGCTCTGAGTTTCTCTTAACATAAAAACCTTTCTTATTCCTTAATGGCATACCAGCTGAAATATTTAAAGCATTTGCAGACAAATGTATCTAATTGTATCCTAGATGCAGGAAGGCCCCGGGGAACGCTAACTGCTGCCACAGTCACATTTACCTGCCCTGGGGGAGGCTGTTGTTTCAGTAAAAACCCTGTCAAATACAGGTTGGTTAATAAGAAAATGCTTTTACACAAATATTTAGGCTCCTATCCTGCACTGGCACGCTCCTCCAGGTGGTGAAAGCTTCCTGACCTCTCCCACAGCTTGCTGCACCCCAGTGAAAGGGCTTCGGCAGCTGAAGGACGAGCAGCACTCACCTCGGACCAGCCGCTGAGGTCCCCCTCCATCTGAAGAAAAGGGGGGGCTGTGGACTGGGTTGGGCTGCAAGAGCCTTCCGCGTTCAAAACTGGCCCCAAGGGTGTGATTAAATACAGGCGAAGAAGGACAGACCTAAAAACTGGCTCAGGAAGGTCAGGCAATGAAAGAAGACTCGATCCTTGTCGCCCTTGAGCCATGCAGTTTCTTGCTTGATTTGTACTCCACTCCCGTATCCCATTCCCACACGAGACCCGCCTCAACCCTGACCTGTGTGGCAATGGCTTTTCATGCATGACACTAGCAGAAACCGCCAGGCTCCACCGTGGTGGCTGATCGAGTGAACATCTCAAACGGTTTCTTGTCCGCGTATGGTTCTTAGTGGTTGGACCAGCAATTACAGAATGACCCCCAGTCCACTATGTGAGGGACTGGTAAGGATCATTCACGATCTCCTGAATATTTTTTTCTCACTCGCTGCTTCTTTTTGTCCATGAGTCCTACCTTGCTCTTTCCAAAAACATTTGTTTTGACTCTGAGTCCGTGCTGCAGAGCAGGACTGATGCATCGCAGGGCCCTGGGGAAGTATCTGGGACCTCCCCTAGAATCACCATCATGTTTTCTTCAAGGATCTGGCACAATTGCTTCCTCTGACTGGGACTAGTGAGTGGGTCCTATTTACCATTGCCAGGAACGCAAGAAGTGTTGATGTGCCTGTGTGAGGTAGGGCATCTAAAAAGAAAAACAGCTATTGCTCAGGATCTCTGCAAACAGCCCATGAACCCTGCTCGTTCCCTAGCACAATCAAAATGACCACCACGTTAGTAAGACATTATTTGAATAGCAGACAACTGTGGAAACATTTGGCAAGAAATCATATGGGAGATAACAAAGCAATTGCAACCTTTGGCTGCCACGAAGTGGAGTGTTTGAAAATCCTGCCCAGAAAGTCCTGAAGGGAGAATGTTATGTGTGGTGCCCCAGATTATTTCACATGAAATATTAATGTTTTTGCTGGTAATGACTATCACTTTTCCTGTGCTACTGACAGTACCCTAAACTGACACAAGGGCAAAAATAAACTGTCTGGCCCAGCTCTTATAACTGTGAAAAAGCACACCCTATTCCCCAGAGTAGAAGGGGTTGAATGATCTACTCTAGGAAACATGACTCCAACTACTTTAGTGGCAGCCATCTCAGATCACGGTGGTGCAGCCTCAATAAAAAAAATAAATTAATTGAGAGGTGGGTGGAGAGCAGCTGAGAACACTGTGAATGAGCCTGGGTTAGTCCTAAACCTGGGTTAAGACTCACAGCCAAAGAGTTAAGGAGCTGGTGAGGTGGGGAACGCGCTGCTCTCAATATGGGCCAGTGGTTGCACATCTGCACTAGAAGTCAACATTTTTTTTTTTGTACAGTTGTACATTGTGTAATAAGATAAGAATAAAACTAATTCATGTTTATCTAGAATTTCTCAGCATGGTTGTAGTCCCTGTAGACATAGCTGACTTTATAAAATGTGAAAGTCTGAGTCACACCAGCAGATTGTACATGGCAGGGAAACTGATCTGATGTAATAGAAATGTTTACAAGCCCAGTAACCCTTCTCCCTCCACCCTCCTCCGCTTTAAAAAGCCACGTAAGGCCGTGGATCAAAGCGAAGCAGCGGCAGCACGCTGAACACTGAAACAATAACAGCCCTGACTTCCTCAGACGTCAATAGTACAAGTTACCAGAGGATTTTTGCATTCACTGAAGGAGGAGGTAATATAATCATATGCATCAAAGACTGGAAGTGGAGCTATAATGCCACCACCTCTTATCGCTAAAATATTGCTAAACATGATTAAACACGGTTCAGTGGAAATATCAGAAGCTGACTACCCAGTGGGATCAAAAAAGCAGCAAACAGTTCAGAAATGTGTACTCAGTTAATGCTTACCAGATGCAATTGATTTAGAGTAATAGTCAGTTCCAGTCCTTAATTCATATCTTTATGAAATGAGTACAGATAGACTCCTCTTATGTCTAACAGATTTCCTGCCTCTCTGTTTTTCTTTCTCTTCCAACACACCACCTTCGGTTTCTTGAACGCTTCATCACTCCCTGTGAAAGCTGGAGGTTCCTTCCCTTCCAGATAGCGAATTTGCTATTGCTTCCTGAGCAGATCTCAGGTTTGGTAAGGGTACATGTGATGACACAACACATCTAGGGTTTTGTAAGACATGTGACTTCACTGCGCATGACACTGTGAAAATAAATGAGAAGTGCAAAGGCAAAAGAGCCCATACTGAACAGATTAAATGTTGCCTGTAAATGAGAATTTGTCACCCTGGGAGATGTTCCTCGCAGGGTCCCATGGGTTTCCTTCCTGGTCCTGGTGGAAGATCTGGAGATAAAAAAAAACTGGTGAAGAAGCATTAGGGGTAGGTCAGCTAGAAAAATTGATCTGGATTACTTGTTAAAGGAAGGTCAGTTAAACAGCATACATTTTGACAGCCAAATGAAAGACCATGAAGCCAGGGATAAATAAAGGCAGCTTACCTACAGGAACGGGGGCTTTATTCTAGAAAGTGGTGGTTTAGCAGAGGATTTGGGTGAATAGGCTGGTAACCAAGCCTATGGGAGCTCTCAGGATAATTCATAGCATAAAGGCAGATTTGAATCTCAAAGAAGAGCAGCGATATATTTAGCTGCCCTACTAATGTGCTGGAGAAAGCTCAGACAAAAGCAACAAGAGTGATCAGAAGTCTAGTAAATGTGAACTTGGGGGAAAAATTGAAAGATGAGACTGTGTCTAGTCTGGAAAAGAGAAGACAACAGCTCTCAAATACATAAAAGGTAGCTGCAATGGAGACTCTAATAAAGTGTTGTCCGTATCTGCTGGCAATAGCACAACAAGTAACAAGCTTAACTTGCAGCAAGGAAGATTTACGTTAGGCATCAGAAACATTTTCTAATGATAAGGACCACTGAGCACTGGAACATATTGCAGATTATCAGAGGATTAAGAACTGGTTAGGCTGGTGTTTTCTGATTTTTACTTTGCACCAAAGCTCAACCTGGGAAAAGTGGCAGGGTTGTGCCTCCCATCGTTAAACGGCAAAATTGTTTGGTCTTAAAACAAAGAGCCTTAAAGGCTTTTGAATACTGGAAATAATGATGGTGATGAAGATGACACACACAAAAGACGTCACACAGGGAATGCACCAGCTCTATTAAAACCGAATGAAAAGTCAGCTTGGGAGTTAGCCACCTTTCGTAACGGTCTCTGGGAGTGGGAGGGTGCTGGAAAACTGGCTGGGACACGACTGGGGTGCGCAGGAGCTGATATGGTGGTGGAGGCTGGGTAGTGCAAAAGGAGTCACTTGCAGACAGCTGCGATGAATCAGTCTTAAAGCAAGCGAGAAATAACTGGGTTTGGGGATGAGTGGAGTTGAAAGGGAACTAAGGACTTGTGGGTGGTCTTGGGGTTACTGGCATGACACCGGGCTGGGAGCAGAGAGGACTGACGTGAAGGACGTGAGATGATAGTAAGGTGGAGGGCACAGCCGGGGGCGTTTGCTGCTGGGTTTCACTGGCTTTTCCATCTCCCTTCCTCCACAGCTGTGGTCACCCCATGGTGCTAAACCGCACTGGGGCAACCCCCAACAGAAGCAGCTGTGCACCACTGAAGGAAGCTCAGACCCAGTCTCGAGGCAATGGTACTCAAGCGGGCCTTACGACTGCAAATACCTGCTGAGCAGCCTTTGTCAGATATACTGCCCTTGCTAGGGAAAAAGCGATGCAGAGCTGCTGTCAGAGGAAAGGGGGGCATCTTTCTGTTTTCTGTGCTTCTTGTGCTATTTAAACTGCACCTGTCTGAAGCCTAAGGAGGTGTGCACTGATGTAAATATGTGTGTGAAAACAGGGAGGTCCTGCTCTGCTGACCATCGAGGCGCTGTGTGGATGGTGCCCTCAGTTATCCCTTTCCCAAGAGCCCGAGGACATGTCTTCACGTTGTGTCACTCCTACAGCCCTGACTGAAATCCTTTATTGCTCATGTTTGGGAACTAGAGTCACGATCTCAAATGTTGTCACATTAGCTGAGTAGAGAAATGCCAGGCCTCCCACTATGTACGTGTGGGTAGCACCTTTTCTTTGATTAGCTCAGAATACTTTCTAATAGGAGTTAACCTTTGTGACATCCTTCAGGGACTGGCCCGCTGTGATTAATCTTAATATCTCAGTCTTACAAATAGGAAAATCAGTACCAAAACTTGCTCAACATCATCCCCTAAATCATTGCTTGAGCCTGGAAAAGAGTATGCTGTTTCTTCCCTCCCCCCCCCCCCCCCCATGAGCTGCTCTAGCGACTAAGAAGCACTGCTAGACATAGGGAAGAAGCCAGTCTGGAAACGCAACTCCTTATCAGTATCTGTACATGAAAGAAGGCCTTGCTGCTCTCATAAGCCTTGCCTGGATGGATCCCTACATCCTCTCAGTTCCCAGCCCAACGAGGACTTGAAATATGTCTGGCTGAAGGCACAAGGCTCCAGCACTGCTCCAGCGCTGTATATACTGTAATTCCTCTTGGAGGGAGTCCCAGCCCATGCTCAGCACCCAGAAATTAAGAAATGCTCAGAACTGTAAAAACACAAATCACAAAACAAGTTTGGTGAAGTTTGAAGAGCAGTTTTTGAACACCCCGAAGTGGACGGTAAACCACAACAACAGTAACAGGAAAAGCAGCACCACAAACGAAAACCCAGTACTCCATTTGAAACTAAATTCATTTAATAAACTAGAAGAAATTGCTCAGCAATGAAAAACTCCAGCACCACCACCCTGACCACATAAGATACATGAGAATAAACAGACTTGTGGGCACACCTCAAGCAAGCTTAAAACAGCAGCCTCCTCCAAAACAGTCTCCACACTAGCGAGGTGATCTCACTGTCTGGTAGAAATAACGCTCATCAGCCAACTGTAATCAATCAGTTTCACAGGAGTGCTTGTTCTATATAAAACCTGAGGTTGGCAAAATGTACAGGACGTTTGTGCCAGACCACTATCTTCTGACCTCGATGAGGAAACAAACTGAAAATATTTCTCACGGAAACCAGTTTTAGGTTACAGATCAGGTAATAACTTGGGAACTTCAGCAAAGGTCAAATCATAGCTCAGCAAAGCCTCCAGAAAACACCTGCAGTAATGCTTTTGGTTTGGTAGCAAACCTCTCCTTGGGGTCTGCTTTTGCAGAGGGGTCCAGGAAAGGAGTTTTATTCTTGCTGGTGCCCTGGCAAAACAACTTTGGAAGGTGGGGGATCCGTGTTGGAGAGGCAGTGGATGGCAGGTAACCAGAGGCCCCTTTCTGATGCTCAGGCACAGGACCAGCTGACTGAGCAAGGGAAACATCTAACTGCGCTGATCACAGGCAAGACTGTATGTATAGACACGTGTTGTATCAGCAAATGGTAAACTACAACTTTTCTTACTCACCATGTGAAAACTAATTTTTCCGTGATTTGTGTCAAGCAGTTGATGGGTGGAAGTGGAAAGTCAATTAAAAGTACACAAATCAGATCTTTTACCATCATTTGCTATTAATAAGAAAACCCCCAACTTCTTCAAATGTGCTCAGTGTTTTGTGAGGAAGGCTGAATAGATGAGGCATCAAAACAAGTTTTGTACTTACATCTAACGGATGTATTAAATAGGGGAAGTAGTAACTGCAGTTAATGAACGGACAGGCTGTTTCTGGTCACCGTGAACTAGATACTCAAAGACATCTAAGTTCTTAAAGATACAGATGAGCGCTCTGTGGCGTTGCCCAAAGCATCTCACTGGAAATCAGTGGCAGTTGCGTGAAGTGGGAGCACTACCTGCTTGAGTTGCAGTTTGGAAAATCTTACCCACATCCTTTGTATTTCTAAAATGAGTGTGTCTTGGACCTTGCCCACCTGTTTATAGTCACAGGCTGGAAGAGGAAATGAGCTTTGCTGCTTCTTCCACTCCCGACTGATTTCTTAACTGTGAATGAACGAGTCCAAATGAAGAAAGTGCTCTTTTCACACCAGTTAGCTAAACTGAAACCAAAAGTCACTACATGAAACACTTTTCTGCATAACAGAAACCAAAAGTCTTTGCATTTAAAAGGGGTAAATACCCAACAGAAAAAAATATTGATAATGTGATACATGAAGTTTCAAACCAGTCTTAAGAGTTAAGATGGTTTCCTCTTTTTTTCCTGTGACTTTGCAGCTTGACTTGAAAGTCACCATTATCAAACTGGCAAATCAAGGGCAGCAATTGCCAGAGCTGCAGAGGAAGGTTTGTCTGAAGTCTCTCACTTCTCTGCATGACCTCTTCTGCGGGGCAGAGTGGCTGGTCTCCACCCAAAAGCAGGGCCTGATGGCACTAGGTCTTCTCCTTGTGTACAAGATGTAGTGGAGAATGGAGACGGAGAGGATAAAAAGGACCAGGGATGAAGGAAAGGAAGTGTTCTTGGGGTGCTGGGAGGCTGGGTGCGTTGCCCGAGGGCACACAAGAAATTTGTGGCAGGGGGGGGGAACAGCCGCCAGCGCTTGTGGAGGGTGCATGCTGATTTCAATGCCTCTTCCCCAAGCAGCTGCCAAGGCAATGATATGTGGATTATCAACTGTCACCCAAGTGTCCCTTCACAGTGACATTATAATTCATCAACTCCTGGTAGAGCGTGTCCACAAGTGACTTGGCAGGGAAAAAAATGATCTTTCATGCTAAATGACATTCTGCTGTATTCTGCGCAAAGCGGGAGGTATCAGAACATCTAAGAAGTGAAGCAATGGGAAGTCACCTAGTATTACCATCAGGCTACATTTGAGACCTAGCCAAACCCGTTCCTCTCAGACTATTGACTAATTCAGTCTAAACCAGGCACACACAAGTGGCTGGACTGAATCAGCATGTGCAAGATTGGCTTTTAACATGACAATTTAGTCTTCATGGTGGCAGTCACTTGGCAGGAGATACTTTAAATTACTGTATCTTGTGGTAGTTGATTAGGAAGGATTCTCTATTTTGGCATCAGCTCTGCTACCAAGAGCGGACACTATGAATCTTGATGTAAGCGCAGACTACCAGAAGTTAATAGCCCTAAAGGAGTTTTACCATGCTCAGAATGCTTGTAAGCATAACTGCTCCTGGGCTGTTATTATCACTAGGTGGGGAAAGTGAGGCAGAGAGTTACCTGCCTTTGCTAAGGCCATGGAGGTAGGTAGCACTCCGACCAAATCCCTGCACCTGGTTTGCAGAGATCCCCCGAGTCTCTTTGTATCGTCCTCACACATACTCCACAGCAACAAGGCTGGGGACTGGACAGATCCTACAGGTTAGCTTTGTAAAATAGTGAGCATCAGGGATTATTTGAATTCTGTCAGGTTTGGGAAGGCGAAAAAGGGAATGAAAGAAAAACTATATACTTTTCCCCAGAGGGGTAGGGCAGTGCCTACATATGGAAAATAGTGGGTTTTCTTTTGCAACGTTCATGAATCCAGACTCCCTTCCCTTACTCCCCACCCCCCCCTGGGAGCAAAAAAAAAATTGTAGCTCCCTTAACATGGCCCTCAGAGCGGTGTGTGGCTTTCAGCCACAGTGTTTCTAGCTCTCTTTGGGATACAAACTTTGGGCTTCATTCAAGAAAGCACTTAGGCATGTGTAATTCCTTAAATTTCAATGTGACTATTCATGAGCATAGAGTTAGCACATATTTAATTGCCTTCCTGAATATGGGCCAAAATGGAGAGTACCCCAGGAGTGCATGGGAAAGAGACTTGGTTTTCACTGCTTTAAGAAAGATAGCTGCTCCACTTAGAAGGATTTGCAAATGGTTTGGTAAGGTTTGGGACTTCTTGCTAGCACATCTCTAGAGGGTGAAGCAGGCAACCAACCCTACTGCAAACGAGATGAGGATCGCCTGTGTCTGCACCACCCCAAGGGAGAGGACTCACATGAGAATTGATTCTTTTTCTCATTTTTTCTAGATGGCAGCCCAACAAGTCGCGCAGCTCCAATCTTCTACCCATCTATTTGTGAATGTATCAGTTTTTATTAATGTCCTTTGGGAAAGAGATCTGGCTTTAGAGTATTCAACTATGCGGATGAAAACAGAAGAAAAAACTTTTTTAAAGTGTCTCTTTTAAGACTCTGCTTTCCATTTTAAAAATAATGGGAAGGTGATGAAGAGAAAAACATGCTTTTTTATGTTTAACTCTGATGCAGTAAAAAATGGAGGTACAGCACTGGTAATGATGGTACATTCATAAGTCTAACTCAAATTGCCACCCAGATCCCACAGACCTCCACTGCATTCAACTGAAATTGTTATTGAGTGTGAAAACCACCACAATCTTTAGTATTTACCACTAGTTCTTGACCAAATAGTACAGACACCCTCTTCACTTCTCAAAACCAGCTGTAAAACATGATGTGGGTTGTCAGTGAGTAGCAACAGTTTCCATTTGGCTTTTCAGTTGTTAATAGCCGACATCTGAAACTGCTAGAATTTAAAAAATGAAGCATTTTGCCCAAGACCTACATTCACTTATCCATGTGTGGATAATTATGGTGGAGACCTCCATGTCTGTGATGAGGTTCATCTCATCTTAAAATAGACGTCTGTTAGACATCGATTAGATGGCTAACTGAGGCTGAGACACATTGCTTCATTTTCAGACCCCAGTTTGCAACACTGGCAGCCAGCAAGAAAAACCTACTTTTCCCACAGTCACTTTAAGTGGTAGCTTGACCTACGACAGTTGTGACCCATATAAGCACCAAGCCAGCTGAGCCATACTGAAGATTAGCACACTGACCGCTGCTGCAGGCTTAGAAGGTTTTGGGTTGAGTCATGTGTGGGTGGGGGTAAGGCTTTCTCCTTCACAACCAGTGTTATTTTCACTGACTGCCTGGGCGAGAGGGGGGCAGGAAGGAGGTTAATCAAACAGCATGCGTGTGTCCTGCTTGTGGCAGCATCGGATGCGGCTGCTCAGCACGCAAGGGTTGAGGGCAGGCGTCCAGTGTCTGTGGTGGGCGAGAGGCTGCAGAAGCCTGGAGAGGGCACGTGGACGGTGACTTGGTAGCATGAGGCCCCTGGGGTGCAGAATAGTCCCCTTTTTGTGGAGAGAGGCACAGCTGAGCCCTGGGATGGGGCTGCTCCTCTCCTACAGCACTGCAGAACACTGGGGAAGAGCTGGGATGTGATGGGGGCTTAGTGCAGTGCCTGTGTGCTGCCCCGTCCCACCTCTCCTCCCGGCCTCCCTTGCAGCTGAGCTGCTCTTCATGGCGTAAGGGCTCCTTCACCTAAAGGTGAATCCCAGTTTTGCAATGGGTAGAGCTGCTTCAGACCATAGGGTGAAAGCAGATTAAGCCATGGTCCTTCCCTGCCGTGTAGGAAATGGGGTCAAGTACTCACAGGAGCATGTAGCTGATGATGCTACGCAGCAAGATACATTGCTGATATTGCAGTACACTTCTCTGCCCGAGGTGACAGGTGAATGTCTCCCTGATGGAGGCGAGAGAAGTGCTTTTGAAAGACGTAGGAGAGAATCCAAATGATAATTTCTACTTTAGCTGTTCCTGAGGAGGCTTGCCCAGGAAAGGCACAACACAAAGGGATGCTCACATTTACCCATGCGTACATCTATGTATGTTGTATGTGAGGATGGTGTGACCATGAACAGAAACAGGTAACAGAAAGTTTGCCCAGGAAAAATGCAATTCTAAAGCAAGACTGGCCTGTACAAAGAAAACGCACTATAACTGGAAGGACTGTTTTCAAATTAGCAAACCTTGACCGTTCACTTTTCTTTTTAAAAAATCTTATTTCTAAATATAAGGCCATGCTTATAGTGGCATCTAGTGGCTATTGTGTTTATGGAGCTCTCCTCCCCAACACGGCTGCGAGCGTAGGACCAGGAGAGATTTGCAACACCAGTTGTTCACCTTTTTGTCCAAGATTGACTTTCTAGTAGCATTTTTCTTGTGCATGCTTTTTTTTTTTTTCTTAGAGTATTGTCTAATGGATCAATACAAAGAAAGATCAACACTGACATCGGGCGAGTCCCAGACTTTGGGGTAAATTCTGGGTTAGAGCACTTTGTAAATGGGTGAAGTTCTGGACTCAGGTCTTCATTTTAATTCAGAATTATTGAAAGCAAATTTGAAAAGGCAAAAATTCAGGGTGGTTCAGACTGACAAAAGCTGGAGACCCAAGTTCCCATTTCATGTGAACTTTTAATGTTTCAGCAAATGGGAAATGGACATGTACAGGTTTACTGAAGGGCAAGCGAGCTGGGCTCTGGCCGTGCTTCCCTTCGTGCTGGGTGGTGCCCACCCGGTGGGACCGAGTTGGAGGGGGGAGCATTTGCTGAGAGATGGGCCATGCCTTCTCCTGCCAGTGAGTGCCCTACGGGGGAACAGTGACAGCCAGGTCACTGATAGAGTGACCCAGTAAGGGCTCTTCCTCTCAGGAGATTGAACTGGCAGGAGAGTGCTACCCCACAAGAGAGCAGGAAAAAAGAGGGAGGTCAGCGCTGCGAGGCTGTGCCGGAGAAAGTGCGGCCCCCGCTGCCTCCTGCTCCTTTCCTTCACCTGCAGCCACCTGACATGGAGGGGAAACACCCCCGGCGCTCCTCCTAGCTGTCTCTGCTGGCCTTCCCTCCGGTGCAGGCTTCCCCCGTCCCCTTCTCATGACTCCACCAGTGACCCCATCTCCCCCTGCTCCCGTCACCCCAGCTCTCCTCAGGCCTCTGGTCCATCGCCGCCCGAACTGTGATACGCCCCAGCACAGCTCCTTGCTGCTCGCAGGGTGCAGCACCTCTTTGCCCCCCGCTCCCCGGCCGTGTGTCTCTCCTTTCTGTGCTGTGGACACTACTGCTGGAAATCTGAGCGTGATGCTGAGTTTTTCTAGTGCAGACCCCTCCTCTTTTGTCATCTGCCATTGCACTAGCTGGTCTCTCTCCACCTTCACTAAGTCCTACACCAGGAGTTTCAGCTCCTTTTCACCCATTTTGGCCTTGGCCTAGCTCTTCCTCCACCCCATTCCCTGCCACCCCTTTCTGCAGAGGCCAGCAGGTTTTGCTAAGAAAAACAGCGTGCTCTGCTGTGACCTCTCTCTTCCGTTTGACCCACTCTTTTCTTTAGTCACAACCACAGCTTTGACTAACAACGTTATTCTGGGGATTACGGCCTCGCCTTCTGTGAAGTTCAGACCCAGCAGCCGTGCTTCTGCCACAAAAGTCAAAAGGCCAAGGGAAAAGGCCTGAGCAGTGGCGTGGCGTTGTCCGTATGGTTAATCAGCAAGGTCCTGGCACACTTAGCACTCTCTCCTCGATGCTGAGACATAGTCCAGGACTACTCCTAATAGGCTGCAGCAGCTGGACAGGGTTACCTGAACAGTGTAGACTGAAAAAGCAGTCTCAGGCCCATTTGATTTACTAAGTTAGCTGTAATCAGTGTGATCAAAACTGTTATGAAGAATGACTCGTGCCAGAAGTCCCCACTGAGCAGCACCTGGGTCCTTCCCTCTCAGCAAGCGAAGGATGCGCCCCAGTGGCTCACTCTGCACCTCCCGTGAGACCTGCCCGTCCTTGCCGTGCCTATCAGGAAGGAGTTGCAGATCTGGGGAAGCGCTGAGATAAGCTCATGGCAGAAAGACCCACCGGGGAGCTTCAGACCCTCTGTGTTTTCGTCAGAGATCCCCAAGCCCCAGGGAACTACAAGGTGAGAGGAGCTATGGGAAAAGGAGGATCACTGCATACCTGCTCTGCTTCTGACCTGCATCCCTAAGCATCCCCCACCGGCCGCTCTCAGGGACCGCTGGATGTGCCCTCGGCGGCTGTTCCTCTCTGCTTGCCCTGTAGGCAGTAACGAAAGCAAGGTCAAGGGCCAGAGCTCTAAGGGTGGTGGTTTCTTCAGTGCAAGGATGGTCAGATTTACATGCTGGATTGCTGTGTTAAAACAATTCAGGCAACAACGTGGGGGAAGACCTAGAAAGCTCATGCGCTACAAAAACCCAAGGGAGTTTTTTCTTATGTGCATACCTTATACTGTAATGTATGAAATATTGTAGCTAATGAGTCCCATTTACCTGAGATGTTAATACATCCACATCCTGTACCACTTTATCTTTTGACATTTTAGAACTTTTTTTTTTTTATGGAAGCAATAATTTTCTTGAGTATATTACCATGAATTCATTTAAACACCTAAAAGCTTAGCTATAGTCTAATTGTGACATAGATATTGGTAATATGAAATCTGCTTTTGCAATGCAAATGCCCGTCTATTAGCAGAATCTTGTAAATTTGATTTTGAGTTTGGAGCAGCAGCTGTTTATTCAGTTCGCAGGTTTCTTGTGGTTTGTGGTTTCTTGTGGTTTAAACATTTGCAGGGTGTAGACACTAACGAGAGCACTGAATTGTTTATGGTGATCTTTGAAGCAGCATTGCAGATTTGTTATGAATTTTTGCCAGCCCAGTAGAAACATATTAGCCTCTCCTTATGCAAAGTCCCACGTGCAGAGTAACCTCACTAAGCCAGGGCTTTGGGACCATGCCACCATGCAGGTCAGTGAGAGTTTATACTGCTACCGTATGGCAGTTGGTCACGTCCTTTCTTCAGATCTATTATTTGGAGGATTGTCCTTTCCCCAAAATAGGGCATACAGGCATAAAGCAAAAAGGAAAAGAAAAAAAAAAAAAGAAAACTAATTTTAAAGTGGTGGCAGCAAAAGCCAGTGTAAGAGCACTGGACAAGGCAGCAGATTAGCGGTCGTCTCAGTGACTTGGGAACAATCTCTATAGTGCTGGCTCTGCACCAGGAATGCGTGAACGGGCCCTTCCAGTTGGAAACCCATCTCTTACAGTCTCCTACCAGAATCTGTGAGGCAGAGCTCCTCTCACCTTTTCTGTGTACTTTTGCTGGAATTCCACGCCAGTTCTACCACTGCCTGTTTTCCACTTCAGTAGTCAGCAAAATGACTTTCTAGGAGCCTGATCAGTTCATGCCAAGTTGCCTTGCATGAGCTACCGGGAGAATAGGCTGAGTGTCCCAAAGTCAGACAGCAAATGGCCAGACTTGGCCTAATAACTCCTAACTTGATAAATACTGATTGCAGAGTGGTCCATTAGATTGTTGTCACCTCTATAGGGAAGGAGAGGAAGCTTATCTGAAGTAGGTTGGGCAAATCTTTAAAGAGATGTAAGTGTTGAAACAATATTGCACTATGGAGGAACAGGAACATTAATCTCACAAGGCCTTTCTACCGAATTCTTGACAAAATGCTGTCTTCCTTAGATACATGGCAAAAGGGAGCCCTCTAGGGCAAGTGTTGTATAGGAAGATCTCCATTTTCAAGATGCTCCACAGTTGGTTTCATTTTGTACTTCAGCAGCTATGAAGGTTCATAAAACATGATGACTTATGTTGCAACCTCCAGCTCAAGGGAAATGCAAGCTGCTCACCCACGCCCAGGACACTTGGCTAGCAGAAAGGTCTCAGCACCTATGCCCTGTTTCTCTAAGCATCCACCAAAGAGAGGCTGGATGGGCTGGGAGACATTTGTAATGGCTCAGACTGGATGTTCTCATGCTCCCTAAAATGGGGTATGAATGGGTGAATGAATGCTCGGGATTGGACACCCGTCTTACCAAAGTCCCATGCTGGCCTTCACTTTTTGCACTCCTATGAACATTTCACAGCTGCTGAAGCCCCATGTAAATGTGCTGCTTCTCCTTTCCCCATCATTATCCATCATCACACGCTGCTCCCACTCCCAGTTACCTCCGTGCTGCCAGTGCTGCCAGCCAGAGTGTCCTATTTGTCTACTTTTTCTTTAATTGTGTCTTTTCCTCTCCCTTCTCTCAGACTCCTTCAATAAACAAGCAAAGCCATGCTGCTCGGCTTGTGTGTGCTGCAGAGGGGGTGAGTGCTGTGCCGAGGAGAGGGGCAAGGGAGGAGAAGGGACAGCTGGAAGGAGTGGGATTGACCATGATATTTAAAAATATGAGGAGATCTTTGTACCTAGCAAGCTAAGTGGCTTCTGGTTTGTGTAGGGTCTCTTCCTGTTGACTGAATGCAAGACTCGGACCTGCTCTGGTCCTGTGACAGCAGCCCCAAGGACAGGAGGATGCAGCGAGACCTTCAGTGCCCGGTGGGATGGGTGTCCTTCCAGCCGGGCATGGCAGACCCCAGCCAGCTGCAGCCCTCCTGCTGCTGCCTCGCCAGCCCTCCCGTCGCACCCAGCTTGGAGGCACCGCATCCGCTGGGCTCCATGGCCTCGTGCCATTCTCTCAGTAAGGATTTACTGTCGTGTCAAGTCTAATGACACTCCCTCTGTTCTCTCTGCCATTTTGGTAAAGCACACGGCCATAGCTCAGGTAAATTACAGGCCTGCAACAGAAATTACTGGGTGTAACTCCCTGGCCCGAGTTAAAAGGATGATAGACCTGGGGATTGCAGAGCCTGAGAAACTAGGAATCGCCTTGCAAAGCCTGCGGCTCTGCACAGTACTGCAGAGTCTTCTCTTTTCAGCCCCTTTTGCTTACCACCCCCATGGCAGCGCATTTACTGCCTCAGCCAGCGGCATTGCTAAAGGATTATATGACTGTGTATGTTCTGGTCTTCCCTTCTAATCCAGAAATACCACAGACAGTAAGAAATTCTTGTTCAGAAATTATGGTCAGGGAGGAAGTGTAAAGCATTTTCATTTGAATGGGATTTCCCATTTCTTCTTAATTCAACTCTCATGCCAAAGACATAGAAATAAGCAGTTTAGCTTTGGGTGCCAGCCCGTGGTGGTTTCCTCTGCCATGCGTGGCAGCTCGGCCTCATGCTTCCACCAGGACTGAGCTTTCTGCCGCAGCACCTGACTTCAGGCAATGAAATATGAGGTGAGAGAGTGCGGCTGTTTGGGTGTGAAAGGCACCACAACTCATGTATTGCTGTGCTTGTTAGTACTGGGCTAGAACAAGGGTAACGACAGCAAAATTAATTTCTGTTTCTTTCCCAAAAAGATGCCGTGGCAGTGTCAGAGATAACGGTGTGAAAAATTCCTTTCAGACTTCACTGCTGACCTGGAGTGTGCTTTAGATTTCAGTTTTAGACTTTTTTTAGTGCATCTAACAGTTTCATTGAGTTTTGAAGTGGCTTAACTTGGGGGCCACCCCTATATCAACATGCCCCTCTGCTATCTGCTGGGGTGTGTGGCGAGTGCTATGGACTGAACCCATCATCCTTCGCTCTCCACAAGGATGTGTCGCTCTCCCTGCCCGGACTACATCTCCTATCATTCCTCACTCTCCCATCTCTCTGAATTTCTGAGGTGCATCCTGGCAACCCCGCAAGGAGAGAGGGGCTCTGGGCGTGGGAACGTGGCTCACAGGAGTGGGGAGGGCTCCACTGGGCGCAGCTCATGGTGAGATCTGGCTGGAAGACAAGGCAAAGGGAGCGTCCACGGGCAGGCCAAAGCATTTTCAAGAGCTATCTGGCACAGTGCCCCTACCTTCCCCTGATGAGCACAGCCTGCCTGTCTTCATCAGAGAAGCATGAAGTCTTCATCTTGGGTCACCAATTGGCATCACCCTCCAAAAATATCTTCCTGCTTCTAGCACAAACCTGGTTATTGGATCAAGCATACTCAATACCCGGCAACTAATAGAGGAGTTTGGCTGTGGCTCTGACAGATGCTGACTGCAAAAGGCTTCACCTGGTAAAAAATTGCTCAGTTAGTCAATTAGTAGCTCTGAAGGGACACAGAATGGCAAAAGAACAGATTTTGGGGTATTGGCTGCCACCTCTGGAGTGACAGAAATCAGAGAGTCTAAAACACAGCACACAGGCAAATTGGGCAGTGTTTCCAGCCAGTGTCCCGGTCTCTGGACCAGAGAGGGGAGGTCAGAGCGTGACTGTCCTTTCTTACAAAAAGACCTTTCCATCCCAGCAAGTTCAATGTTCACAACACTTACTCTCCTTTTTATACAAATATTGCCTCTTTGGGAAAAAAAAAAATCCTTTAAAACACTCAGCAGCCAAAACCCAACCACCAACAACCAGATAAACTAGCGAGCAAAAGTATCATGAGTTTTATTGCAGGAGAAGAGAAGGGTCAGAAACTCCAGGAGCTCCCTCAGGACAACATTTCTGTTGCCCCTTGAACCTGGGAGACTCATTTCCCGTGGCGGTGGGGCAGCAGCTTAACACCTAGCTAGGCAGTGATGATGGCACTTGCAAATTAACAGCATCCCCTGTATTACAAAGCTTGGTTCATCAGATGCTCGTACAGATGGTGTAGCTCCAGAGCATTTACAAGAGACAAAGAGTAACTTAACAGCTCCCAATTAGCTTGTAGAAAAGAATACATGGTGCTTAAGGTACGCCAAAAAAGCAGCATGCAACTCCTCTGAAAAAGCAATGCTGCTACTCCTTGTGATGCTTTAGCCTCCTGCGGTGCCAGATGTAGCTAGTGTTTTACTATTTCTTTCTTCAAATAGCAGTGCTCAGGGGGGATAAACTTTACTTAACCTAATTAATTTTAATCACAGCTTTCAAATCTCATACTGTGCAAAGAATTACAAATTGGAATACATTAATAGAAGCCATGGTTTATGCTGCAAGCTAATCGGGAAGTGTGCATTTACATTTTCTGCATGAGTTTGCAATTACCATTAAAATAAAATTCAGTTATGTCCTTTTAAATTACTAAAATGTGAAGAACAGATTGAGCTGGTCCCATTTGTTGTAGAAAATGACTTGAAAATGGCTTACATTTCAAAGAATTAAATGATTCTTACTGAATAAGAGGTTTTAGAAAATGATTTCCAGTTGTCTGGAGTATAAGGTGCTTCCAGGCATTCTGGTTTAAACAATCTTTCTTTTAAAATAATGGATTGCTTAATGTTTCCTACCTGCTCCAGTACAGGTTTGTGGAAGGAACAAAGAGAGTTCTTCCACAAAGCCTCAGCTACGTCATCCTTTAGGAGTAAACCAGAGAAACAACCTCTCAGACGAACACATCCAAAACCTAACTCCGAGGTACCACAACACTGAGAAGTGGCCCAGAAACTTTCTTTCCCAATGGAGAGGTTCCTCCTCATCTGATGAAAACTGGGTGGCAAAAATACCCATAAACATTAGAATGCAGCAGCTCTGGGGTTTCACTACAGACACGAAACTCCTCTGGGTGTCCTTGGAAATTGTAATTCTGGCAGGACCAGGTTAAAAATTTTACGTATACCCGATGATTTAAGAGCCTATGTTCCCTTTAAAATGAATAAATGTATGCACTTGGAAGACTGATCCCTTCGGCCACTGATGGTGACTTGGGCGCATTCCCCAGTGCCTGGCTGTGGGGTCGTCAGACCACTCTTCAGCAATGCCCACTGATGTATCTGGAAGGTTAGGTGCCAAGGTTCTGTGGTTTGAGTCACCCCCAAGTCCAAGGGCTTCAGTTTCAGGCATGTCAGTGGCTACCAAAGAAGTAAAACTAGGATGTCCTTGGCCTTGCTGATACCTGCCAAAAGAGCAGATGTTTTACAGGACTGTGATGCCAGATCAAAATGATTTGGCCAACTAGCGCCCATCTTCAAAAGCAACTTGGGCTTTTATGAAACTAAGTCCCATTGACTTCAGTGGAAACCTAGGTTTTGAGGTGCCAAACACCCTTCTGAGCATGCAGCTTGGACACCTAAGTCATCTGGCTCTTTTGAAAAAGTGTTACCTCACTAGAAATGGTCTCGTTTGCAAGAAAAATTGAATTGGTCCTGAAAGAAGCGTTGTCTTCGGGAACATCTTCTGAGTTCTGACAGCACCCAAAACTGTTTTTAATACAAAGTTTTACATCATATTGTCATGACAGTGTTCAAGAGAGAGCAGCAATGTTTGTATTTATTTTCCGGAGTAAACCTGCTGCAACTTCACATTTTTTTTATTCAAGATCATGTAAAGCGAGCAGTGCAAAATAAAGAGGAAAACCACAGTCTCATCATAGTTTGTACAGACACAAAAACAGTTTACTCTTTTGCATAGCAAAAAGGTCAAAATGCATGGCTTTCGGGAAAACGCAAGCAGATGTATCTATTATAGATGATAACCTTTAGCTAAGTTGTAAACTTCATGCTTATTAAAT
The DNA here is from genome assembly GCF_000687185.1 of Egretta garzetta. Lineage (NCBI taxonomy): Eukaryota > Metazoa > Chordata > Aves > Pelecaniformes > Ardeidae > Egretta > Egretta garzetta. Next base: position 541,670 of record NW_009258727.1, read on the forward strand.
AATTGATAGTAGATCAGAGCTTCAGGAAAGCCATGTTTAACATGCTGAGTTTAAATAAAATGGCTTGTGATAATGATTTTTTTGTAAAACATAATATAAAGTACAAATATTGACACAGAGACCAACAGGATGAAACATATCTAAAATAGCTCTGAACCTCACTAAAATCTCTGGAAGAGGAAAATTTACCACATTTTCACTGTGAAATACCACTTCAACCTTGTATTTGCATCAGAAAGCTTGTTGAGGGTTTCTTCTCTTTAAAAATGCAGCTTAAATGCTGTGTAGAGTGCTCATAACCACAGAATGATATAAGTAGCTTTAAAGGAAATGATGAGCTGATTCTTAACTGATGTAAATCACCAGAGCTCTGCTAGAGTAAGTGGAAATCTACTCAATGGACAATTTTAATTTTAAATAAGATACAGACTGCAGATCCACCAAAATAGTTTCCATATACTTTCTTTAAATTGCAATGCGAAGAGGAAAATTCACTTTTCCACCCCTCCAGTTTCCGTAGGTGACTGTGAGACTACATGCTCATTTGGCAGAAGGAAATGCAAAAATGCACCTTCTTTTCCTTTCTGTCATGCTCAGGTAAGTTTAGACTTACCAGTAAGTTTAGAAAGGTTGCACTGCTGCAAAAAATATGTAGTCAGAAGGAGTGTGTAGTTAAACGCAGAAATGCCTCATCTCTGAGTGATTTGCCTGCATCTTTTATGCCAGGTAGGAGGGTGAGAGTAGTGCAAACGCCACACTCCTGCCTTGAAAACGAGTACTGCCCCACTGCTGAAGTAGAAGTTGGACTCCAGCAAGCACTTTTTGAATCCTTTCAGGGTTAAAGATAAGAAGCTGCTACGGGTATCAGGCTCATGCCAGGGCTTACCCACAGCAGTCACCAGCCGGAGCAGGAGCCCCCTGCACTTGTCCTTCTGCTCTTTGGCGGCAGCTGCAAATACTGCGGGCGTCCTTTGGCCGCTTCAGCCATTTCAAAGACTACTCTAGTAATTAATCTGTCAGACTTAGGTACCGTGTTGTATTTTTGTTTTGGTTTTTTTCAAATGTGGAAAATCCTAAAGCAGAAGTAACATCCAAGGTGCTTATTAAAAAGAAATAAAGGCTAAGGATTTCTCCTTGTTAACTGCTATAATCCAACTTCTTTCTTGTCTCCAAGCCTGTCCAGCTGTCATCAAGGTCAGCCCGGGTTTTAAGCAGGCTCTTTGTAGTAGCTGCAAAGCCCAGCCTCTACCCAAGTGCACATTCTCGTTGCTCTTAAATTATTAACAATGCCTAATTTCAGACACAAAACCATTTTGCACCCATTAGAGAGGCTTTGTGTGTTGAACAGGCTCCACGTGACGTTCCTTGCCAACAATTCCAGACCAGAAGGAGGAAACCACTGCAATTCCCATTTCCAAGCTGTAAAGCAGCTTTCAGCACCACCAGCTGACTACTTAGTGCATTTTAATTAGCTCGGGAACGTTCCCAGGCCACCGCATCAACATGAAATGTGCGCACAACTGAAGACTCGCTCATTGGCAATCAAATTTTTAAGTTACCAGGCCTGCCGAGTTCTCCCTGCAGAGCAGAGCCGCTTCTTCAAAAG
>NW_009258727.1:544219-544539 GCF_000687185.1 Egretta garzetta
GGGGGGGAGGGGGAGGAAAGAGCCATATTTTTGCATAATCACAGCTTTCAGTAGTACAAAATTCACTGCTCTGTGGGAAATTGCAAAACAAAAAGTCTTAGTATGTACGAAGTCCACAGTGCTCCGACATGTTAACGGAAGGGAAAAATTGCCTTGCATAAAAGAGATTATGAGGGCTATTTGGCACCATTTTTCTGTTGCCAGGTCATTATTCAGGGTCTCATTGCAGTTACGGAGCAGAGCATCATGGCTTGAAGGGCTCTGTGAGCAATATAGCTCAAAAAAAAAGCTTTCTCCTGCTGCTCAGCCCTCCTTCAGCA
>NW_009258727.1:544597-552200 GCF_000687185.1 Egretta garzetta
CCCCTGCTGGCAGTCTCAGTGCTGTCTAATTAACTTTTTCAAATTTATCGTGACTTCTTGCAGATCCAGTGTAAATGCAGTGTCTTGGCTACTGCAAAGCTGACACTGGGAAATTTTGCAGAAAAACTGCATGTATTTATTACCACTTACAAAGTGAAAACATATCGCTTTTGTCTACTCGCCTGCACAATAAAGAGGAATAGCATGTTTTTTGTTTTCACTTTGCTTGAATTTAAAGGCTAATTTGTGTCTGTCATGTATTTATTTCTATATATTTGTTTCTATATACTGGCAAATAAGGTCAATAATTAGGTAGTAGATTACAAGCAGAGGATGACTGCGTAAGACCTCTGTGCTCGCCTAAACTTCAGTGATGAAGAGTATGGGAAAAAGAAACCTGAGCTGGGCATGAAGAAGCCATCAATTGAATAATGGACCGATCATTTCAATTATAATTTAGGGTATCAGTGGCGCAGGTCTTGAGCACGCTCCACTGGACAGGCATTGGCCTTGGCTGGCTCCCTGGCTGGGGCTGGGCGAGAGTCTCCAGGGGCAGGGGTGGTGTAACAGCACCCCAAGCTAAGCACGTACCAAAATTTCTACAAAACTCAAAAAGGCGACTCTCCCAGCAAGAGGTGACAAACCAGATCTTCACTAACACAGTAATGGTACACTGAGAGCAAACACAGAACAAAATGCCGTTCTGTAGCGTGCTGGGTTTTGGCTGTACCCTCCTGAATTCAGCTGTATTTTCTGGATCACTGCGAGAAATTCTGGCATTAATTTTTTATTTTTTTAAAGAGAGCTTGGCCCGGTTTCTCAAGCCAAGTAGGACACATTCTCAAAGTGATGGGCCTCCAGGGAGCCAAGAGTAAGTGAGCTAAGTCAAGAGACTAGGAAAATTTATTATTTTGTAGAGCCTTAAAGGTTTTCTCTAGATAAAAGTGAAACATGCATTTATTTAATTTTTTGTTTGCTCTTTCACTGGTGTCACAAGAAAGTAATGCATTTTTATTTATGGCTTTGCAGTCACTGCTGGATTTGCAAAAGGATGATGATCTTGCATTTCCTGTGTTCTACGAAAGAATTTGAGCTCAGTGAGAAATTATTTCTTCTGATGAGCACCGTATGTGGAGATACAGCTTTAGGCGCATTCTTTCCTAACTGTGCAGCATTTTAATGTAATTAAGCATAGTCACTTGTAAGCAAGATCTTGAAGTGTATAGCGTAAATAGATCTCTGTCAAACTCTTATTTCAACAAGAAATGATACCGTAATTTTTAAATCATAGAATCATAGAATGTTTTGGGTTGGAAGGGACCCCTAGAGGTCATCTAGTCCAGCCCCCAATGCTTTTACAGAATTGTTAACGAGTAACAATGTGTGTGGTTTAGAATATTTTACTGTCCCCCTGAATGGCAAAGTTCTTTAGAGCATTACCAGAAATTTGTCTCTTGGATTGTTTTATTTCTTTAATAGTTATGACTTTGAGCAAGATTAAGCAGAGTCAGCTAGTTTGTAGGAAGCCCCAAACCCCTGGTCTTTTATTAAAACATTTTATATGTAGGAGACTTATTATCTCATATTAAGATGTGATTTCATCACCCTGTTATGCACATCCAAAAGATGTACCCATTCATTTGTTGCTATCCCACTTTCGCAACAACAGCTGACCTGGTTTGTAATTGGTTTACTTCCGTTTCGATCAGTCTAATGAGCTTAGCTGCAAACAGCAGTTGAAAATAACAATAATAATAATAATAATAATAATAAAAAAGTATCCAATCCTTGCTGACTAAAAGGACACGCTCTCTAGCCAAGGTAGATCCGGGAAACCTATCCTGAATTGTGCTGCTTAACTGATGTTTAATCAGGGGCAGAATCACTGGAGACTGCTGCATAAGTTACTGGATGGATAGGCAGGAAACTTGAACCTTATTCCCAAATTTGGTATGGACCTTCTGGAAGGCCAGCTACACTCCCTTGGGCCTCTATTCCCCTGTAATCGTGCTTTTTGGAAAGTGATTTGAAGCCTTCAGATGAGAAATACTCTGCAAGTATTATATATCAGTAATAAAAATAGACCCTTGGAGACCGTTCTGCAGCATTTCGGTGGTGTTTTTGCCCTATGAATTGTTGGAAGATGGGCTCCAGTTACTGGTTTATCTTTATAAGCCTGCGCTGAGATTTGTGCATCTCAATACTGATACAAATCCAATCACTGCTGTAAATTTTCTTACTACCTATGCTTTGTATGTTGCCAGATAAGCTTTTGCCTCCTGGTTGCTGCAATGACATTTTTTCACAAGATGCTGCTGCCTGTGAGAGCAGATGACAGTGCTAATGACCCGTGTCCTTGTTCTCTGTTTCCGTTGCTTACGCCTCTTGTTTCTCCACACTCAATTAAGGAAAGGAATTGAGGTTAATATTCCTGTCCTTGAAATTAAATCTATCCTTGCCCCACAGTGCAATTAATGAAAACAATTTGGATACAGAGCCTTTCATCTCTAGGTCACTGGTTTATTTAGTAGGAGTTGACAATGACTCACGCCATTAATTTGTCTGCTGGGTGGCAAACACAGAGCAAACCGGCCATGTTAGCCTAGATTATAGGCATTCACCTTGCAAAATCACTGCCACAACTTAACATCCCTGCTGCCCTTTGAGGTGAAGAGCTGTGGTGGCTACAAGATTTCTCCTTGTATCACAGGTCCTCCTGCAGCCTGCCTGCAGACACACCAAGGGTACACATGGCCTGGGCTGCTCTTGATACTACTAATTATAGGGATAATTAGGTAAACCTGGCTATTACATGCCAAACATTAGCCTTGGCCAAGTAACAGGGCACGGTATGCTATGCACTCTTACTGTGAAATCTGCAGGTTAATTCTGTATTTGGCTATTAAATGATTTTAAGGTCCAGAACACATTCAGCAGCACAAACACAGCAGATGGGTCAAAATGGGTGTAGGTATCATCTCTGTTTTTCCTCATTGGCAGATGCTGACAATGCAGATGCTTGGGGTATTTGCACACACTAAACTTCAGGTGCCCGAGAGCAACTTCTCCCAGATCCACCTGTGTAGTCTATGGGGACGCTGGCTCGCAAGGCAGAGATATTGTGTTCTGCATCATCCACATCAGGAGCCTAAATTCAAGCTCACGGAGCCTAAATTCAAGCTACTGTGGAGGAACACATCTCTCCCTTGCCTGTAAAGTGAGCAGGAGAAAGCATCTTTGTGAATACTTCTACCAGCTCTCCAGTTACCTGCTCCGAGGCTGAGCTCTGAGAAAATCGTCAGTACGGGAAGAATAGCCATATACTGAGCAGAGACAGCATCCTCCCTCTACAACCCTGATCCTTGTTACAGAGAAGCCTGCACATCTTCACGCTCACAGCAACAGGAACTTCTTCCATTTGCTCCTGTCCTAGATACACCGGAGCAAGCTTTCCAACCCCGACAAGCACGCTCAGCTCTTGAAAAGAAACAAACCCCTGTAGTTTGCTTTTCCTCTTCTCCTCAGAACACAACAAAAAAGATCCCCAGAGTCATGGCCTATTCATAATCAAGTTGAAAATTTTTGAACTCTTCTGTGCCTGAAAGAAAGGGGAGCCAGCATTAGTGCATTACCATCACTCACACAGCAACGATTAGGTCTGAGCAGATACCGTGGGGAGCATTAGTCCAAGTAAATACCAGACACTGGATCATAAAGGTTCAGGAGAGCTCAAAACGCTTAGCATTCATCATCTGATTCTTAACGGATTTGTATTTATGCCAAGTTAATAAGTGAGCAGCATAGCCTGCGATTCATTGCCATACTGTAACAGCAATATTTTTATGCAGTTGACTGCAATAACATTGATGTTGCATTTAATTTTTGACTGGCTTGTGGAGACGGCCACTTTTCTTCTCTTGACACGCTCAGGCTGGACCACAGGGCAGACGATGGAGTTGATAGTATTGAGATTTGAGAAATCTCTTGTGCTGATCTTGCAAAAATCTTCACAACATAGAGTGCTGCTGTGGTGGCTTGAATACAGATGAATAAATGCCTCGCCTGAACGCTTCTGTATTTAAAGCGTATTTTAGAGCTACCGCACACCTGCCCATTACATGGCAGGAGGGACACTGAACCAGAACATTATCAGTCAGCACTTTTAAACTTATTCTAAGCACTTTTTAAAACATTCAGCTCATTCATTCTGCAAGCAAAAAGGGCTCTTGGGACCTGGCAGCACCGACTGACAGAGGGCTACTACAGATAATTTTATGTTATGCTGCCAGCATGGACAGCTCTTTTTGTTTTGACAAGTGATCTAAACCTCAGATTTCTTAAATATTAATTTAGAGATTACTTTAAAATTGATAGTAATATGTTTTCTTGGGGGGAGGGGGGGGATAAGTGATTATGAGAAATGCTGTCTTTTGCTGTAAGAAGCCAATTCAAACGAAGAGACCTTGAGTAGCAAGTTGCTTATCACTATAAGCCATTCGTAAGAAACTTTGCCATTGCAGCTGCTGCTGTGATATTAGTGAGACTTCTCTGGGAGACGTGGAAGGACATAACCCTCTTCCTACCCCTGCACGCGCTGCTACCGATGAAGGACTGTACTGTCGTGGCAGCCTGATGATGCTCGTTAAACAGCAAAGAGCGCGATACTGTCTGTAGTTGTGACAGCTAAAGGGTCTCTGCCAGGCATGGTTTGTTGGAAGCGTAAACCGCTTCAGACCAACTGACAAAGATGAAAAAAGCAAATTTTTTAGAACGCTGTCTCCCTCCTGCAGGTGTGGGGCCAATATACTGTTCGCTTCCCTGCCCAGCCAGTTTTAGACATCTGGATTAACGTGCCACATTGACTGCAAATTCATTTTTCCTTAGTGGAATTCTCCTTTGTTTTTCTTGCAAATTTTTGAGATTCCAGCATTTTGTTCGATTTCAGAAAGGGATGTCACTGGTTCACTTTCTCTAAACCCAAAGCTCTGCTTTCCCCCAGCAACTTCAATACCCAGACTAGAATCATAGAATTCTTTAGGTTGGAAAAGACCTTTAAGATCACCAAGTCCAACTGTTAACCTAACCCTGCCATCCCACCCCGAAACCATGGCCCAAAGCACCTCGTCTACCGATCTTTTAAATACCTCCAGGGATGGGGACTCGATCACTTCCCTGGGCAGCCCGTTCCAATGCTTGACAACCCTTTAGGGGAGGAAATTTTTCCTCATGTCCTAACTAAACCTGCCCTGGCACAACTTGAGGCCATTTCCCCTCGTCCTATCACCCGTTACCTGGGAGAAGAGACCAACACCCACCTCACTACACCCTTCTGTCAGGTCGTTGCAGAACCTAAAATCTCCTTTCCTTTTTGTTGTAGAACTACAACCTTCTTTCAGGTAGAAGTAACCACTCAGGCAAACAAAGACACAGCGCTGCTTAAATAGTTGCAACATCAACACCTGCCATTAGAGTGGTCTTCTCCCACTAAAGATAATCTGAAAATGACTCACTTAACTGTTATAAAATCTGCTCCCCAATAAATCAAGTAAAGGCTAAACTTCTCTAGAGCCATCTTCTTTGTGATTAGATTTTATGGCATTCTTTAGCAACTGTCTAATCTCTGTACATGAGCCTCATTGGCAGAGACTAAATATGTAGGAGCTGGACAGAATACAGAAAGGCTGTGTGCAATGGGTTGTATCAGCTAGCTCCTCTTCTAGCTCTGAAACCAGACACCAGGGAAGGAAAAAAAATCCCCAAAATCTGAGCTCTCAGACAATTAAAACCAAGTTAGATTCTTAACGTTCATCCCTTTTCGCGCCTTTCATCATTTATCACAATGGGATTGTATTAAAGAGATCAAGTTCTTAGCCTGAGGTCCTGCTCCAGAAGTAGTTAGGTAAAAAATTATTCTTTTTGGAGGGGCAAATTCATCCATCCCTCCACCTTGTTCAAGTCACTGACTTGGAGGAAAAAAGTTGCTGCTGCTGGTAGCTCTCACATGAGTACACTGGCTCCTTCTGCTCTTGGAAAGGAACAGCCCTTTCAGCTGTACCTGCTCAAAGCTGAGGTCTGCCCAGGAGATGCAGGTTACATGGTCCTAAAATCAGAGAATTAAAGCAGCTGAGACTGAAAACTCAGTTTGACCTATAGCACTTTTTATTTTTTATTTTTTTTTGGGGGGGTGGGGAGGGCGTGCCATAATATGCAAAATAAACAATAAGCCAGGCACATTCACATCTCCAGCTGTGTCAGCAAGGCTTTTTCCTTTTTTTTTTTTTTTTCAGGTCTGAGAAGTCAGAGCACTCAGGAAAGCAACCATGATAGCCTCCACCACCCTATTTGTTCCACTGCATGGTTCCTTTGATAGTGCACTCCCAGGAGGCCTTGTGCCAAGGCTACAGGTGGGGTTCCCTGATCCAGAGATGTGGGATACAGGGTGCTCGGTGACCCTTGCCATTGGGTTTTGTTTTTTGGTTTTTTTTTTTTCTTTCCAAAACAAATAAACCAAACCCCTGCTCAGCCATCTCTCGGTACCTAGTGTTTTTGAAGAGCATAAAAAGATGACTGTAAACCTCACGCTCTGCTACAGCTTCGGTGTCTTCCAGCACTCAAGGACACCTGGAGTGGTGGCTGAAGTCCTCTAATAAAAAACCAGCATCACAGCTCTCACCAGCACCCCGGCAGCCCCCAGAGGATGATCTAAATTAGCTTCCCCTTCTACCTCACGAACAATTCCCAGCTATGCTCTAGCCGCGTCGCTAACGATGATGTAAGAAACTTTAATAAGAGTCTGATTTGCACGTACCAGGTTTAACTTTTTGGAGACAGCTGTTGGAGGAGTCCTCCGGTGACGGGCACAGGCAGGCTCTTCTGGGGCCTTGGAGAACGTTCACAGGAACACTCCTGCAGCGGTGCCTTGGCAAATACAGACCTCCTCAGATGACAGGACAGTTTATTCCCTCTCTTAGCCTAATCTTTTTAACTTTGCCTGGTTTTGGAAGGCAGTCCGAGTAGCCTTAAACATATATTGTACTGATACCAGCAATGCTGCATAAAAGGCTCAGTGCAAACAGCTCTCTTCGTTTTCTCAAGTAGCTTTTTGGCCACCCCTCTTTTCACGCCGGAGGAGATACAGGGACAGTCATGGCGGCCTTGCACGTTGCTCAAAGGCGGCCCAAGAGGCGAGGTCCGCTTTGCTGCTCCTCATGAAAAAGGAGAGGAACAGAGCCAGACAGAGCTCTTGGGCATACCCACCTCATCACACAATCCTCAAGTCTCCTACAACTAGGAATTTTTTTTTTCTAATTTTTTGCTATAAGCTAAAATCATGTCCCATCCCATCCCATTGGTTATATGAATGCAAGTCACTCCTCAGTCCTCTGCCTAAATACCACAGGAGAGGAGCCTACGTGCAGCTGCTCCACAGCCTCTCCCATTCAACATGAGCAGAAGGAAAAGCATGGCCGGGGAAGGGGAACACCCTCGCTTTTCCACCAGCCTGCAACGCCAGTGTTAGCAGATTCGTATCTGCGCAGAGAGCACCCACTGCTTTAAGAGGTCCGAGGGAAGCCGAAACTCGCAGCTGGCGCTGTAAATAACG
>NW_009258727.1:554308-605601 GCF_000687185.1 Egretta garzetta
TCCAGAGATGTGGGATACAGGGTGCTCGGTGACCCTTGCCATTGGGTTTTGTTTTTTGGTTTTTTTTTTTTTCTTTCCAAAACAAATAAACCAAACCCCTGCTCAGCCATCTCTCGGTACCTAGTGTTTTTGAAGAGCATAAAAAGATGACTGTAAACCTCACGCTCTGCTACAGCTTCGGTGTCTTCCAGCACTCAAGGACACCTGGAGTGGTGGCTGAAGTCCTCTAATAAAAAACCAGCATCACAGCTCTCACCAGCACGCCTGCTAGCAGTCACCCATGGCGCTGTGCTCTGATGTAAAGCACAGCTGCACCGACCGAAATGGCTCCTCACGCCGGCTCTGCCTTTTTGGCTCCACCCGAGCACTTTACTGACAGAAGCAGTTTGTGCCTGGCAGATCCCAGGCAGCCCTCAGAGGATGAGCTAAATTAGCTTCACCTTCTACCTCACGAACAATTCCCAGCTATGCTCTAGCCGCGTCGCTAACGATGATGTAAGAAACTTTAATAAGAGTCTGATTTGCACGTACCAGGTTTAACTTTTTGGAGACAGCTGTTGGAGGAGTCCTCCGGTGACGGGCACAGGCAGGCTCTTCTGGGGCCTTGGAGAACGTTCACAGGAACACTCCTGCAGCGGTGCCTTGGCAAATACAGACCTCCTCAGATGACAGGACAGTTTATTCCCTCTCTTAGCCTAATCTTTTTAACTTTGCCTGGTTTTGGAAGGCAGTCCGAGTAGCCTTAAACATATATTGTACTGATACCAGCAATGCTGCATAAAAGGCTCAGTGCAAACAGCTCTCTTCGTTTTCTCAAGTAGCTTTTTGGCCACCCCTCTTTTCACGCCGGAGGAGATACAGGGACAGTCATGGCGGCCTTGCACGTTGCTCAAAGGCGGCCCAAGAGGCGAGGTCCGCTTTGCTGCTCCTCATGAAAAAGGAGAGGAACAGAGCCAGACAGAGCTCTTGGGCATACCCACCTCATCACACAATCCTCAAGTCTCCTACAACTAGGAATTTTTTTTTTCTAATTTTTTGCTATAAGCTAAAATCATGTCCCATCCCATCCCATTGGTTATATGAATGCAAGTCACTCCTCAGTCCTCTGCCTAAATACCACAGGAGAGGAGCCTACGTGCAGCTGCTCCACAGCCTCTCCCATTCAACATGAGCAGAAGGAAAAGCATGGCCGGGGAAGGGGAACACCCTCGCTTTTCCACCAGCCTGCAACGCCAGTGTTAGCAGATTCATATCTGCGCAGAGAGCACCCACTGCTTTAAGAGGTCCGAGGGAAGCCGAAACTCGCAGCTGCAGCTGTAACTACAGAAAGCTCAGATTTTGCAAATAAAGAGACACCTATAGATTCTGATTTGGCATAGGCAGCTCTCTACGCCCAAGTACATAACGGTGTATGCGTGTGCGTATACACGTACACAGGCTTACTTTTGTAAGATCCTCCTCTTCAACCAGGTCACCAGGTTGAGTGTGCCGTGCCTTTTTTTTGCCCTTATCTTTTCCAACTTCCCTTCAGGTTTCAGCAGGGCACCTGAAACGGCTGAGTTGTTCCACGCAGCTCGGAAGAGACCTGAAACACTATTTTGTGCTCTTCACAGGCCAGGAGAGAGTTCAGGAGTCGTTCCTGTCTGCGGTATGGCAACGGAAACTCTCAAGCAGTAAAATCCATTATGAACAAAACAGCAAAGCTCCAGGGAATGGAATTTGTCCGAACTGAACAACGAAAGATGAGTGCTTATCTTTTGTCAGAACATCCGTATGAAAGATGCGGCATTCTTAAAATATCGTGATACTCAGCTATGAGTGGGACTATTCATCCTACACCCCACTTCTGCACACAGGAAGGGAAGAGCTAATAGCAGAAGAATTTTCTTTTGGCGGTGGGAACAACTGCATGATGATTCTCCCCCACCCCCTGTGGGATTCCATCGGAGATCAAGGATGCCCTGGCAAGCGTTGGGGCATTACTACGCGTTTGTGGAAGTCTCTCAGCTTTTATTAGATTCCTGACAACGCAATAAAACCCTGTAGCAGAAAGCCACACTGCTCATTCCTGAATCATATGAAATCATTCACCATTTTATGTACAAGTTATGAATTACAATCTTCAACTTCTCATCAGAAACAAAAAAAAAAACCCCAAGAGCCTAAAAAAGGCATTTTTGTGTACAGAAGCATACTTTCAATTACACAATATCTTACAGAACACATACTGTAACAAAAAGCAGAGCCTATTACCTTTTCTGAGAAGGCAGAGCCCAGACAAAACTAGATGGTTCACCTCCGTTATTAAAGGAACAGCTTTAACTGGACAAAAGAGTACATGAAAAAAATCCTGAACACTCCAGATAGTTTAACAGAAAAATAAAAGTACATTTGTAAACAACTTTAAAACAAGAGCCTTATGAAAATAATAAAGGTCACTGAAAGTTAAGCTGTTAAACTCTTCTTAGCCCAAACTGCTCTATTCTATGCTTACAGTTTTGGTTTTTTTTTTTTTTTTTTTTTTTTTTTTTTATGATACACATATTTTGCCACACAGAACACTCCACTGGGAAATCTGGGCAAACAGTTTTTGAACTTTTTGGTGGAGTTAAGAAAGGGAAGGCAAAAGGTCAAACTCCAAATTCCCTTTGAAAATCACAAGAGCAATATAACTTTAACTACTGAATGGAGCCAAGTTCAACAGTGCCTGGTAGCACAGCGCTGACTTTACAGTCCGAGACCCTTTTGAATGTAAACCCCAAAAAGCCGTAAACCACTGTTAGAACAGACTTTTGTATTACATACCTCTAAGTTAGCATTGTGTTCATTCTCATTATTCAAACTTTGCCATAAAGTTACTTCTCGTATACAACAGTGATTTACCTTAAGCGTATCTGTTTTGCAAACTGTAAAAACTGTCCTGGGAAATGATTTTGTGTATGTAATTATCAGCCATGCATCTGAGGATGAGCACTTGTGCTGCTCTACTTCATGCTTCAGCACATGCTAAGCAAGCTGCTGATCACCGAGTGTGTCCATTTTGGTAGATGGACAGATGTATGTGAACAGCAATGCTTTGGATAACTTGTGCTATTCCTAATACTACAGTTATTTTCCCTGCCAATTACATTTTGCTATAAATATGTGTGCCCTTAAGTTGATCCCACTATCAGTTTCAGCTAACTAATCAAATTATCTGCTAAGGTTTTGGGAATGATAACCCTTCCTTTATTTAAATAAAATGAGGGAAGGGTTTGTGACTCCCAAAGCTTTGCCAACAATAGACTTATTTTCAAGAGAGGATGATGCTGTTCAGTAAACTGTTCGTCATCTTTGTTGTTCACAGCTAAGCACAATACTATTAATGCTTTTTTATCACACAGGCAGGAAGGGGAAGAGAAACTACTGTGAGGTATCTTGATGTTTTCCCAAGTTCTGCCCATGGGCTTTTATGAGTAATTATTCATTTGAAATAAGCGTAAGTCAAACTTCAGGTTACTTGGCTTATATTTTGAGGGCTTAGCAGCTAAACTTCAATTTTCTATTTTCCTTTTGCAAAAGAGCGTTATTAAAACCCTGCCCACAACTGAGTACACCACAAGCTTATGTAAGGAATAATTTCTCATTATATTTAGAAGTGCCTCATTTTTGTACCAGTTAAAAGTTAATTCATAATCCATATAATCAATCTGCCATGTAAACAAGTAGTTATTTTCTCCCATGTAATAATGGTAAATAATGACACAGATCATTACATATTCTGCTTGAGTTCATTAAATGCGATTCTTCAGTCACAAAGGCAGCAGGCATTCTGTGATGGACTTCCTCTGAACTATGTTCAAATGAGTGGAATAACTGAGATTCCTGATGGAGATCTAAGCCATTTCCCTCATTTTCTTAATAGCTTCCGCTATTTGCATACTCAACTCCATTTCACAATTTGCTATTTAAAATAAATTCATTTCCCCAAACCCTTCTCTCCCTATCTAAACCAAACTTATTTACATTTATGGTAAATGCTTTTCAGCACATAAGTTGTAAGAAAAAAAAATAAATCCAGGAAGTGGTATAAAGGGAGCAAGTATTTCAAGTTTTGTATTAATTTGCTTTCTGAATTTCCTTCCAAAGCTGCTACAGGGACAAAAGCTTTAAAGGTTTAAAACACACTTGCACACATTTTTGTTTCCTCCTCTCTTTGATACAAGAGACCAACTTTGCCCAGTGCATCACCTTCATAACCTGTGCCCAGAAACTAAATGAAACTGCATGTCATTCCCCCCAAGAAAGTAAAGAAAATACAGCCTTTCACTTCAAATATTTTATGAATGCAAGATTACAAGAAATATATTAGTCAAAATGCAGGGCTATCAAGCACTGAACCAAGGATGCTGGCATCAGTTTGCCTACCATTTTGCATGTGGAAAAAATACACTACGTCTACAGGTAAAAGGCATCACTAATGCATCATGAATTACTCTGGTCAGCCAACATCACCTCTGCAGCCTGGTGCATGTTTAAGTCCTGAAAAAAATCATCATATTAATAGTTTGAGATGAGACACTGGAACAAAACCATTCTTAAACAGGAAAGTTTTTGTTTTGCTCTTATCGAGGTAACACCAAAAACTAAAAACAAGATCTTAAAAGTTAGCAGCCACTGTAACACTTGTTAGGCTAGCCTTCACACAAGGAGCATGCATACAGCCACTGGTCTTGCTTTAAACTGAGGGCTGTTGGTTAATTCAAGTCACTGTTTTCTCACCTTATTTGATTAACCTGTTGAACTGGATGTCCACCATAGGAAAAAGAAAATTAAATGATGTTAAGTGTAGCAGACAAATACAGATCACACCAAGAAGCTAACACTCATGAGTTGTCATAATAAGGGATAATAATAACAATAAAAAAAATATCAGTCTTTTCTGTGCATATTTTTCATTTGAAAGGTCCCAGGAAATCATGATGTGCCTGGCCGTTTCTGTTGCTGATTTCTGATGACTTCTAATTGTTTTTTGCATTGCTGATAGTAAGTTGAGAGACTTTTGTTTTCATCTAACAGCTTTTTATGTTCTTGTACCAGACGGGATGTGTTTTGCTGGTCTTTTTCATCCTGGTCCAGTTCTGCTATCAGTTCTTGCCTAAAATTTAAAAAAAAAAAAAAGTAATTGTCATTTATAATCTACTTTTATTTGCGTGTAGATGACTTCATATGTTTCAAATCAGTATTTGATTATCAGTCTGAACTCATGGCTGGTGATTTCTGGGGGGGGTTGACAAAACCCCCAAACCTTATTCTTTACTGCAGTCTGGGGAAAAATTCTCTTCCAAATCAAATCCACATTTAAACTTTAAAGTAGCTGCAAGTCATAGCCTCAATCTCTAAAACTGTGCTTTATATAATGTCTTTCAAACGTAGTTCTACAGGTCACAGTAAAATACCTAAGGATCCACACAGAATTCCATAAATATATTCAACTCTAATTTTGCTTAACTATACGTACATTTAAAAGCTCAAAAGGTAATTTAAAAGACAAAATTGCAATAATTTTGGTAGCTTTTTAGTGAAGTGCTGTTTTCTATTTCGACTTGAACTTCTTAAAGCAGTGGAAAAGCAGAATCAAGCAAATTATTTTTGTAACTGTCATTTCACTTAATTTATGCCAAAAGTGTTCAATATGTTTTTTAGCAATGATTTTAGAGGAACAAAGACACTGTTAAACTTGCTGTGAATTATCCTGCAAATCTGATGTAGCAGTTTGTTTTACTATTTGTTTATGAGGTGACAAAGGAGGCAATCTGCCAGCAATATTTTAGCAACAAAACAGTAGAGGAGAAAGTTCATGTTAATTAATTGTTGCCATATGGTTTGTAATTACAGTTGAAGACAACTTAATCATTCTATAAAGGTCGAACTAATAACTACCTTAACCAGCACAAAATTCATCAATTACAAGACTATCTTTTGTTTTAACACCTATGGGCAATCATGTTCTGACTAAGAAAACACAGTTTGGGAGAAATGTGCATGTGGACTTCCTAGAAAAAAAAAAAACATAAAGTAGGAATCAAAAGGTACAGAATTAACAGTTTTGAAACAGAAACACATTTTTATATGATTTATTGACCCTTAAGGACAACAGATATAAAACGAGAATTAAGATCTTCATGTCAGCTTCAGTATCTCCTCATGAAGTCTAAAAATTCTAGTTGCACTTGGAAAAAAAAATTGTTCTTGGGATGCTAAGCCAAAACTGAATAGATTCTAGGAGGTCGATCTTACAGTAGCTTTTTGCCTCGTTCTGTATGCTATTTCTAATGTAGAAGAGGTTTATACACACATTTTTCTCATTAGCTATTCCACAAACACTGAGGCAAGCCCCTCATTAACAGTAGCTTGCCTGCAGTGGCTCAGACACTGGTGGGTAACAAGCTGGTTACTTGGCCTAGCATGAGAGTATGTATCACCTCTCAGAACTGCTCCCCTGTGTCAGGAAACAGAAATGATGAGAAGCTGAACATGACAGAACGTACTGCAAACCGACGTTCTGAATCAGCAGTAACTTTGGCCCTAGTCCAACAATACATGCAGTTGCTTCTCTTTTACGTGTACACAATGGAAGAGGAAAGAGTTTATTTCTAGTGCACAAGGATAAGAAGGTACATAATGGCTTTTAAGTATTAGATCCTAAACCCCTGGTAAAAAAACACAAGATGTGTGTTGACAATACTGTTGTAAATGCGACGATTGACAAAAGTCAGATGTAAGATAAAAACTAACCAAAAAAGTAACATTGACATATTACTCAAAATTCTATAATCCATTATCCAAGTGATTATCTACAAATTACAGTTGAAAAACTTTTACTGGACAGCATTGGAAGTAAGATTTCAAGGCTTCTCAACAGTCCAGGTCTTTCATTCAAGATGATACAAACATTACTAGTATGTTACATACACAGGTGTGCCACACACTTTAAAGCAGGATTCATCCAGAAGAGTCTGGATACCGATTAAAACTTTCAATTACCTGCTCTAAATATCTCACCTGTACTGAACAGCTCAGTATTTCTAAGATTAAGGCTGGAAAATAATTATGCCTTATGAAATGTTACTTCATAAAGCCAGACATAATAGTCACAGAGAACAGATGTCATGTAAAAGAAACATACAGAACAACAGAAAGGTTAAACACATTTCACTTACTTCCTCTGCAACAGCAATGCAATTTCTGTCTGAACTTTCATATATTCTTGTGCCATTTTGCAGTGCTGTTCAAACACAGCCATAGATTCTTTGGAGTTTGGGCACGGTGCTAGAGGCTGAAAATAAATCAGACATGTTAAAAACTAATGAACTGATATCTTAGCATACAGTGTGTTAGAATGTCTCTACGGTGTATTTATAACGTCTTTTAAAAAACAGTAAGCTTTTAAAAATAAGTGTTAAACCATGCCCTGGAAAATGTTACTGCACTGATGTCAAAGTTGACTCAAACCTCACATCTGTAGTTATTAATGTGATACTCTCTCTGTCACAAAAATCAAAGTAACGTTTAATCCCACGCACAACAAATAAAGTGAATACAGCAATTTAAGTCAGTAACACTCAAGCAAATAATGTCTTATTTTGACAGTCAAACTCAGCTTATATTTGGTTTTAGGGATCATGTTTCCCAGGGCTTGTTTTTAATAGCTTGATCAAATCTGAGTCAACCAATCTCAGATTACATAATATATTTTTTTAGCCTTGGTCAAAAGTTAGACAGAATATAAACTCAGGTAAATATGCAGCACTATATTTTGCAACCCCAAATTCACATATTGCAACGAAATGCAAGATGAAGAGTCTAATAAAGCAGATATTTATTACCTGTAACTGATGATCTAATGTAAGATACGCCATTGGGATGGAGTTATCTGACCCATTGGTCTCTGTAACAATACCAAGAAAATTTTAATGTATTTTCAGAGTTAATTCTATTTTTGTAAGACAAAAACAAGAATTCTAAATCATTTCACAATACACAATCTGAATGTGGAAAAGCAAATGGAAATAGCAGCGTTCCAATCCCAAGGCAGATGAATCACTTTGTTTTTCTGATAAAGTTAAGAACTTGAAAAGCATGGTCTATCACACCAAGAAGAAATAAAGATTAAGGTTATCATCCTACACTTCTAGAAGCCATGTAACTGCACACAGATTTTAAAAATACTATTTTCGTTCCGTTTGCAATCATGTTCTCTATAAAAAAATTGCCATTTCATTCTTGTTTATGAAGGATCAGCCAGCCAGCCCATGCATCTAATGATTTTAAAATTAGAAGCTGTGCAAACCAGCTCTGCCAAAATAAAATAAGCGCAACCTCCTGGTCAGTTTTGAAACCTGCTCCCAGTGAGGTCTGTAAGTATCTTCCTCACAACATGCTCTAGGGCATCTTCTCTGCTCTGTAAAGATACTTTGTGGGTAGCAAGGAACCCAATAACCAATCTTCTCTCTTGGGCCTGGCTGCCCTTGTCTTACACTGCAGTTACTCTGTATTTCTCTAGTGCTTTCATTCCAAATTTAACATGTTTCTGAATTCTTATAGATCCTATCTTTTGGTAGCCCACAATCTGGGGATCACAAGTTTACTGTTAAGCTTTAAGAGACACAGGAGTAAAGACACATGGAGAAACTACTGATTTTATAGCTGCATTATTGCTACTAGAGGATTATATGGAGGAGGGTAGGTGGGAAAAAAAAGGGGCTGCTTACCCATACCCCAAAAGCACCTGCCACAGAGTAGTCGTGGTAGAGAAACTAAGGTGTTGCCCTCAAAGACTATGCTATCTCCAAGAGCAGCTTCAAAAGGAAACAGAAATAAGAGGGTGGGAATGGAGAAAAAGTGGTTAAGTGTATGCTTGTAAGGAAACTGGAAGGTGGTAAAAAAAAACCAAGAAAAAGAAAACAACCCTAGAACCAGAGATTTAATCACCACAGTATCTTAAATGAGAACAATATAAAAAGTCCTTCCCTACATTAGACTATTGCCATATATGGAATATTGCTACAGCAAAGGAATTACTGCAATGTTTCAAATACATCAATACATGCAAAATACTTCAGATTACATTCCTGAGCATTTCAGCACTGTGTCAAAGAACTGTAACTTTGCTTGTGATTAGCCAGATTCAGCTGGTTCAGCTGCATCCTCATTTTATCATTTTGCTTCATTAACTTAAAAACGTACCCTCTTTTACAGAAAACTAAAATCATTTCTTGCTTTAGAAATTCAAACAATTCTTTGTTCATGGACCGCATAAACCTAACAAGAAAAAATATACATGTGGTACATTGTGTATTTACCTGAGTCTAAGGTGAGGAGTTTCTGTGGGCCAGAAAACAGACCTGACTTTTACTTCTAGTGCTGTGCTGCCTTTAAGGCCAAAGACTTGGGACAGACTGCCTTTGCATTGGCATATGATGAGCAGCTTTCAGTTCCCAATGAACTATTGAGCGTGCTGCTGTGTGACAGAGCAATTCCCATAAGTGCTCACTGCCTAAAGCAACTCAGGACCCGTGCTGCACAAAAGAGAGCACAGGGTGGGCCATGGCAGTGGGCAAGGGCTTTGGGAAATGATGAATGATGAGGCAGCATGTGTGGTCAGGCAGAGTGACAATAGACAGAAGGAAGGAAGCACAGAAGCAAGATACAAGAGTATGTTGCCCTCCTCCCACTAAAACAGGGGGGGAAAAAAAAAAAAAGTACACACCTTACATACAGAATCACATTATATTTGGTAAAACTGTGCATATATATACACACACATATATGTGTGTGTGTGTGTATGCTTGTGCAAGAGTCAGTCCACATGTGAGTTCCCATTTTGCAGTTGGTTACAGGAAAAGAATGAAAGAGTCTGATCAGCCAAAGATGAAACAGATCACAGGAAAAAGATTTCAGAATTTGAGGCACTATGAGGTACTAGCTTAAGACTAAGTTTAAGATTCAAAGTATACATTTTGGTAACAAAAATGTAATTCTTATTCATGCTCTAAAGAAGAATTTGTGGGGATCCATTGCTTTCATGCAGTCCAATACTGGTTCTTTTCATAATGGAGTGCATTATGACTTTTAAAATTGAATTAGACTATTAAATTAAGTTCATTCTTAATTCTATTTCTTAATAAAAGAACGGTGATGTAACAGTAGAAGTATTTACAACACTTCTGCAGACACACTTATGTGTTCATTTAAAAACAGTAAGATTATGTGCACATGTACATTCTGCATAAACAAAATTACAACACAGATAAAAAAAATTAATGTATTCCAGCTGATACTCACCTAAATAGTATTTCATTCCAGAAGTCAGAGCTATGAAAGCTTTAACTGTGCATTCATAATACAAATGCACAAGACTACAATGCTCCAAGATGTCTAGTCCCCTAATTCCCCAAAAGCACACTCCAGTCAAGAACTGGTGCTAGAAGATCTGCATTAAATACTACTATCACTGCATATGTACAGTACTTTCTTACAAGCGAAATGCTTACAGGTTTATGTAACTTAACATAATCTATATAAAAAAGTTCTTAAAGCCAATGTGCAAAACAAAGCAGTAATGTAATGATTTAATTTAAGCAGAACTAAAATTGACTGTGATTTTCATTCCTTAATTTTGTTAATGTCTAGGCACACATCCCACACCATAATCAAATAAATGCTTTATATTTTTTACAGGCAAAAAGTTAACAAATGAACCAAGGATTACCTGCATCATCTGGTGTCCATGGATTACGAGTTGGCTTTTCAGAGGTTGGTCCCGAGGTAGTGATCATTCTCACACTAGGACTAGATGATCTACTGCTGTTCCTACTCTCCTGAAATGATAAAAGAAAACAAAATAAAATGACAAGAAAAGTTAACAGAAGGTTTTCTGGAAGATTTAATTTTAGAAAACATTATTAAAAAGAAAAATAAACATGAAGAAACCTGTATCTGTAATCCTCCGAAAC
Source organism: Egretta garzetta (assembly GCF_000687185.1). Classification (NCBI taxonomy): domain Eukaryota; kingdom Metazoa; phylum Chordata; class Aves; order Pelecaniformes; family Ardeidae; genus Egretta; species Egretta garzetta. Next base: position 565,306 of record NW_009258727.1, read on the forward strand.
ACCCTCCTCCCCAAGCTTTTACCCTGAAAACTCTCCAGATACTTTAATAACCTTTACATGCACTGCAGGGATAATTTCATCCCCATTTCTACTTCATCTTTTATCATATAAAAAGAAATGGATATAATTTGGCTATTCAGCATAATAAAAAGCAGTGCTGAACACTGTGTTCAAGACCTTTAAATAAAAGGGTGATGCTATGTCTAGTAATTTTCACACTGCCATTCAGTGAAATCTAGCAGCTCCACAACATAAGGAAGAAATAAAGTTTGTTTCCAATGTTTAATCAATGAATGGAACTACATTTAACTAAAGGAATGCAGCTTAGTAACTGCACTAGACTGCAGTGTATTAATCTATAGCTTTTTTATAGTTCTTACATTCATTCACAGGTTGTGTGATTCACTTCAGAGAACATGAAAAAAGTATTTAATCCAAAGAATCAATCAATGAAAGCAAAGCAATTAGAAAATGAGCACATTCTCTCTCACAAAGCACATTAAGAACAAAAACAAAATTCTGTAGGAAGTTCCTTTATAAAAAGCTTGACTCTTCCAATCCTTGTGTTTACCAAAGCGCAAAAACATAGCACAGACTTAATGATTCTATTGGGCTTCTTTATCAGAATTGTTCTTTACAATATGTGTTCATGTATTTCATATACCCCCTCACTGACATAAAATTAACACAGTAAAGGACTTAAGACTATAAATCCCAGCGAGTTTTGCAGGAAAAAAAATGAAGTAAAAGGAAAAGATGCTATTAAAATACAGCTAATTTCAATACGGTACATTTATCATGAAATGATTAATTAAACATCCCTATTCTTCAAAAGAAGCACTCAATTATATGGTACCTGGAAACTGTGTTTCTTTATGACTCTACTTTCCAAATATCCTTTCTTAATTTAATTTTTAAAAGCCAGGATTTCAGCCAAGTAACAACCCAAAGAGTAACAAGATTCTATGCACTGAACTATCCATTATTTCAACTGCATTACATTTCTCCTGTAATGTTTATTAAACATTTAGTGCTTTATGTTAGTAGCCAGAAACAGGGCAATAAACTAGTGTAGAAATAATCTGATGGATGATACTATCAGGATGACGGCATCAGACATTTGGCAAAAGCTTTTCTGTTGGGAGTCTTTGTTGACATTAAGCAAGGTCTAAGTTACCAAGCTTACTGCTTACTGGCAGTGTCCTCAGATATGAGTGATGAACACACTCTGCTGATGCAAAAGGTCAGAAGACAGAGCAAGCACTTTTAACAGCATTAAGTCCTTTAAGCAAAAAGGGATTAGTTGGGTATCTACAGTTGATAGCAAAGGGCACTTGAGAAGTACTCCAGTTACAGTAACTTCTCAGTGATGCACTAGATTGCTTGCTGTACCAGAGTGATTTGATACATCAAGAGAAAACCCCATACATTTCCTTGATAACATTATTTAGACAAAATTACTAGAGATGAGATAGAAATGAAGGATTCATATCTGAAGCATATCTAAAAAGCATTGCAAAGTCCAAGGGAAGTTCCCTAAACTGAAAACCTGTTAGATGCATCATTTGGGCATACGTTCAATGAGATTCTTTAGGCCCCCTGGACGCCAGCCCCTCTGACAGGTAAGCCAGTGTCTGTTCTTTTGCAATCAGTTTCTGCTACCCCTTCACAGGGATCCTTTCACCCTTCCTTCCTCCAGGTATCTCAGTATGCTCAACAGATGTGTTACCAGGTTCCTCTCAAATCATCTTTGTCAGGTGGCCAAACCCACATAGCATTGTTAGCTTCTTAGCTTCCATTTCTAAAAGACTTCCAGTCTTGAAAAGCTGGCGTGCTCTGAGGCATAATCCTCCCTGTCCCCTCCTCCCAAAGTTTAAATTAAACGGGCAACCCAATTTAAAGAAATGAACGTTACTAGCCCTGTCCCCTCGTGTGGATTTTATCTCGCTATGAAAGGGGAGGGAAAAAAAAAGTGTATCTGTGACTAATTTCACAATCTCATGGACAGAATGATTCATCTGTGTAATACCAGGTCCCTCAAATTATCACACTTAGCTTGCATGCATGTGGGCATGTACGTTCTGACCTTGCTTCTCAACTGTTCAATACAGTACTTGGTTTTCTTTAATATATTATTTTTTTTCCACTATAAGAGTTATGAAGGTCCAGCAAGTTACTAAAAAAACCAAACAACCCAAAACAACAACCAAAAAACCAGGTTTAGAAGAGGTGGTTTTGGTATTATGCGAAAGATGACGTACCAAAACAACCAACCCAACAGAAGATACACAGGAAAGGACAAGGGTACCTTACTAGGCATCTGATCACAACCTGCAGTTCTTGAGTGATTATGCCAAATACGTTTCTCAGTACATGTATAAAATATCAAATTCTGTAAAGACCCTATCCAGTGCAAATAGTAGGTTTGCTGCGTTCCTTTAAGCCCCTGAAAGTTTTTATGGCTGCAGTTCAGAGCCTGCACATTTGTTTCCGTGTTACAAAGGTGTTTAGGCAAGACCGGTAGTGCTGGACAGATGGCATAATACCATGTTTTAAAATGCATGTGTACAAAAAAATGGCAAGGCAGAAGAAAAAATTCAGTAAAAAAAAAAAAAGTATGTGGAAAAATCAATAGAGCATCACAGTATATGGATGGAAACAAATCGAAATGTAGCATTTGACTGTACAGACAGGGTTGCATCAGTGCTGCTCATGCCACTTGGAGTAAGGTCCAGTCTAAGGTCACCAAACACTAGAGAAATCTGTGAAAAATCAGACTAAAACACGTTCTCAACACCGAACCACTCCAACAGCTGCTCCAATGATGGAAAACCTTTGGCTTAGCATATTTTCCCACCTAAACTGTTAATGTAAAAGGGTCAGTTGAGTAGTAAGATCATCTGCAAAGTACTATTACTGTGCGCTGTTGATAACATCATTAAGAGTAATACTGGAAAATGCCTTAAATGCCTCAACAACATAAAAATAGTAATCAACAGCCATACAAACCACAAAAAATTCTTCTAACAGTACACAGAAATGAAATACACATACAATCATAAAACATACAAGAAGGTCAGATTAAAACAGACCAGCAGTCAAAAGCAGGGAGACAAGAGTCTTACCTTTCAGGTAAGCACCCCAAACTTTGGTATATTTATTATTATCAAGTCCAGTGTTTTCCTCCACCTTAACAAAAATTCCATTCTGAATTGGAAAAACCTTCCTGATTAAAAAAATCATGATGACAGAATCATTTTCTATTGACACAGTGGCAATTTTCAGGAAGAACATGTTTAATAAAAATATTTGTGATCAGCTTTAGTGTGTCAGTCAAACAGTTAAAAACAAAAAGAAAAGCTGCACTGTGGGAATCCTTCAATTTTGAGTGGGACAGGGGCTTACAAGGGCTGGGTGCGGGAGCAGAGGCACGCAGTGCCATGGTGGCTCGGTGAGGAAGGCTGCGCAGCAGGGTGGGCGTAAAGGGGAATGGAATGCGAGGAAGAAGGATGTTTGCAATGAAGGGAGGGAGGGGGAAGGGGATTTTCACATTAGAAAGGATAACCTATATATGGTATGGTGCATATGGGGAAGTATGATAAACTGACCAGAGCTACGCTAGTCACAGATAATTTTTCTGCTTTGGCTAGTAGATTGCTTATATGGATAGCCATTCAAGATTTTTAATAAAAATTCAAGGCAGTGAGGTCCAGAGCTACAGAAACCCATAAAGAGTAATCTTAGGTCTTTTGCCATAATTAAATTGTGCTTACTTTCTTCGCTGTTTTCTGATTTCTTTTTTTAAAAATATATAAAGATATGTATGTCAAGAGTTAGAAAAGTCTGCTGAAACTAATGCTATCTCCTCTCACATCAAACAAGGGATGAAAATTAATTATTCATTTATATGGACAGTGCAAAAATTTCTTCCAAAGTGCATTATTCATGCCTGTTAAAATACTATGTTTTCCAGATTTTATCATAATGTTTCCAAAAACCGCAAGATGAAAGCAGGAGTCACTTAGATTTCCAGTATGTACACTACCAGAAGCAAGAAAGTAAAATGTGATTCTGGTACTTCTGTGGTCCCTCATTAGAAATTGGTGAGGTCAACAAAAACTTTTCTGTATCCTCCTGGTCACAAGGACAATTTAGCAAGAACATCCATACAAGCAGTAGAACAGCTATCAAAGAAAGATTATTATAGTAGTTATTAAGATATGAAGTAAATGATGAAATCCTGTATTTTTAAATATTAACCATTCATTAAAATGAACAGAATGAAAATTTTAAATGAAGATGTTACAATTAAATATATTCATACATCAATCAGTGCAATTTGGTATAACTGATGTACTGTCACAATTTTTCTTCTCAAGTCTTGCATAAATTTAGTTCTACAATTAACTGAATAGGTTAATCTATTTCTTTACTAATTTTGCAGATTCATTTCTTTCTAACAAACCTGTCTTCTCTGAAGATATTAAAATGTATTTAAGACTCATTTGTTATTTTCTGATAGATGTACATAGTAAATTCTACTCTTAACACCTGGGGGATTTATGAGGTTTCTGCAGCTATCACACTCCACAGAATTAAAGGATCAAATGTTGATCTCCCTGATAGCCACACACCCCCAAAATTACCACCTATTTTAGATTACTGCAGTAGGTTGTTTAATATGGAAACCTGAATAACCTGATGAATATGCTAAGCTCCAGTTTCCCACATCCAAATAATAGCAGGGATCTACAAAATTGCCAATTCACACTAATGGCCAAATAGCCTCTGTGAATTACTGAAACAGACAATGAAGCAATTAAAAACACAGAATAAACACATGGGAATGAAGCATTAGATGTACTTTTCTCATTTAACATGTTCTTAGTTTAATTTGGGTTTAGTTTGATTTCAATTTTATGTAGCATACCACTGTGTCTGTTACCATGGCACTTATGATAGCAGATAAGAAGCTATGCTTTTATAAAATATCTTATCAACATAGTCTTTTTTTAAACAAAACTTCGTGACAGCACCCTCCTGTAAACCTTTCACAAGAAATGGAGATACTACTACTGTAAGTTCCCATTCAGGGTCCAGAGACTGATAATAAATACATTTATAATACTGATGCACATGCCTTTTATTTTTATGCAAAAAATGTATGTATAACTGCTTCAGACAATCAGAAGTAGTAATTACAATTATTTTCTATATATAGAGGTGAAAAGTCTACATAACATCTGCCCTCAGCCAAATTAAGTGGTACACAAAACCTATGTGTACATAAAAATGATAAATGCTGCATGAGCTATACAGAAAACACTTCTCATCTAGAGCTCATTCACAGATCACCCGCATGGATTCTCATTTAAATGCAATACAAACGACACTACAGTCTGCCAAACTTCTACATCACTTCTACGAAAGCATCAAAGGTGAAGATTTCCAGACGAGTTTCCCTGTACAGATTCTGTGTTGTCTGTACTGAAAGGTAAAGAAGAGACGAGAAAGGCATTACCTGACTGGACTCTGTTCCAGCAACACTAAGATCTTGAATGGATCTGCGCCTCTGCTGCCCGTTTCCTGCTGGGAAAAAAACAAAACAAAAACAAACCAGTGAAATCTGTTCAGAACAAAATAAGAAGGGTGCGACTGTTGCAGAGGAGCTTGGAATTTGTACAAATCCACAGAGAGAAAGTGTGTGTGTGTGTGTGGGGGGGAAGAGACAGCTGCAGAATTTTAACTCAAAACATGCTGGCCCGTCAACAAAAAGTATACCCTAATACAATAACCACTCCTACCACATGAATAGCTGCTGCACTCTACTCCACCATCTTCTGTCACATGTATTTGGTCAGGCTTAGTACTCGGGGCAGGAGCTGATGACGACATCTATTTCAAGTACGTTACGTTATGGGGATTTCTAAAAGCTAGACCGCGAAGATAACAGGCTGACAGCTTTAACCTGTTGCTCTTCGGCGTGCTCAAGGATCACAGCAAGGACTTCTGCCTGCGCGTGCCGCGCCCCTCACGAAGATTAAGAAGTGAAAGCGCTTCCTTCTGGTCTTTGTATCCGTCGGATGAACGGAACTATGTCCTATTCTCATGCTCCGAGAAGTGTGAAAAGGGGACTGTTCAGCTAAATCGCATCTCGCCATCAACCTACTAAGCACAATGCTGTAATCTTTTCCTCTTCTCCTTCCACCTGTTAGCAATTATCCACCAGTGACAGCTACATAAAAAGGTTTAAAATTTTAACACTGACACGCAATCAAAGGCATTTCCAGGAAACAGTCTCCTTAAAAATAAAAGGAGATTATGCAACGGAATCTCCCTGGCTACTTTGATTTTTATTACGGCGACTGTTTATATTGTCTCTTGAGAGCAGGTCAGCTGTCCAAAAGGAAACACCAAAACGCCCTGAGTAACAGCTGACAATGCTCAAAATTCTTGCTCTTAGCTCTGCATTACGCAACTTTTCTACTGGAGGGGAGCGTCTGAAAGACAGCCCGCAGCCTGGCAGCCCCTCGCCCAGCGACCCCGCACGTGGCAGCCAGCCCAGCTCACTCACAGCCCCACAACAGGTACCACATTTTTAACCTTTTAGATACTTCTTATTTGGCATCGTTGCTGTACGACTCCACAGCCTGTCTTGACAGGTGGTTTGATTTGCAACAGTTACTACAAAAATGTAAGGCTATTTAATATTAATCAATGCATTTAATGGTGTCACTTTAAATTTTTAAATATAGGTACTATCACAGGTAGGAACACGTTACCACAAAGCAGCAATACAAAATCCTCACTGTCACTTGACCAATTTGTCATGACATTTTATAGTCCTACATTTATAGAAAGTACTGTGAGAAACAAGTGTATAAGAAAACCAAGGAGGATTCTAGAATGGGAATATATTCTTTGCTCTGACTACAAATGAATTTGAATCGCAACTTTTATATGGTCTTGATCTTTTGCTTCTGAAATTCAGGGAAAGTATATACTTACCTAAGCAACAACGGCTATATTATGTTTAATACTTCGATATTAGAGGTCGTGTGAATGACAAATCTACGTCAAAATTTCTGAAGTTGCTCATTAGCAAAGAAGTTTTTCACTACCTAATCATTTAACAGAGAAGATTATACATTTAGTAGAATTCTATGCTGCTGCGGATACTTCATCTGGCTGCCACAGCTCATCTCAATATTCAAGATATGGGCGATCCACCCACGACTGATACAAAATTATGTGCACGTTTCATTCAACAACACTGTTACAAAATTAGCTCAGCTGAAATAGTCTTGCAAAAATATCTGAAATTCTCATTTCAGATTAGCAACGTTTGTGAATTTAAAGAACCCGGCACATGTGTTGCTGAAATATTAGAACACGGCTGCCAAAATGTTAAAATAATCAGGGTGGGGTGCAGGAAAGAAAAGAAAATGCCTTGGGGGGAAGAAAGAGGGGCCAAAACTACTGTGTTGTAATAAATGAACACCTTTAAATGAAATATCTTCAGGTTAGTAGCATGAGGGAAGAGCAAGCTCTACTAGGCAATGCCATTTTAATTAGTGTAACTACTGCAGACATCTGGCAAATAGCTTAGACAAAGCAGAAACAGACTACAAATCAACAAATACTTATTGCTCCAGATTCAAGAAACATTTCCATTGAAAATTAGACTATATAACATATAATCTTTATTTGAAATGATTGTTGGTACTTCTCTATGCTTTCCTCTTACTTTTGATCTTGTTCTTACCTCGACATCCATGTAAAACTAATTTTTTCTCACTATAAGAGAGATTTGTAAATGCACAGAAGTTAATATCTAGTAGCTTGATGCACTATGTCAGGATTTCAGGGGTTTACAGGATTTTAAGATTAAAAATCAAACACTGCAAACATGCTTCCTGGCCTCAGAAAAACACCTCATTTCACATACTGTTGTTTATTTTCTAAAATGAAATTCAAAAGCAACAGGAAACTTCCATCATGTGCTTCCAGCAAAAACAATTTCTACAACTTCTTAAGGCTTTTGATCACACCCTACCCCCTGCTCAATCTCCAGGCCAGCTATGAACTGTTCTGCCTGCCCTTTAGCAGACACTTGCATCTCCTTTTACACTTTCTTATTTGTGCACAGTACTCTCTCTTCCTTACACGCCTACAAGACCCAAACCTCTCTCTCAGTGCAGGATGATGAGTGAATGTCACAGTGCTAGAAGACATTATAAAGAAGTTAAAACACTGATCTGAATTCCAGAAGAAATTCTGGGGAGACAAAGGTGGGATTTGTGGCTTGTATTGGTTTTAAAAGTAGATGGAAAAATTACAGACCTATCGCATCTGTAATTCCTATCCACTTTCTAAAGCCACTCAACAAACTGCGTCTGTCCTGAGCAATCATTTATGCAGTGTCAATGCTACAAAAATCTTAACGCTGTGGCACAGTTTCAGATGACAAAATTACAAAGCCAAATGCATGCACGCTATATGCATGAGATGCCTAACGTTGCCAGTGAAGAAAAGGCTGTACTTGAAGGTATATTTGCTACATGCTGCTTGACTGGCTTGTATCGAAAAGGTGTTTCGATTACGTTTCTCGATCATGTTACAAACTATACTTAGATTTTTTTTTTGTTTTTTTAAACATATAGCTACTTAAGCCTTTTGTACTTACAAGGTTTTTTGTTTTTCATATATATAAAAATAAAATGTTAGTCCTTATTATCTATACTATATATCTATATATATTATATATATTAAAAATTGAAAAAAAAAAAAATTGATACTTCACTTGGCTATCTGGTTGCAGGATACCATCACTGAAAACTCATTTGCCAAGTTGTTACACAAGAAAGGAATTAGCAGATCCATTTTTCAGTTTCTAAGTTTTGTAAGCCAGTAGCACAAACTAGCATCTTAAATGAAAGCAAGTTCTCGTCACCCTTATTTAAATCTATTTAGAAAGAAGAGCAAATGCATATTAAATACTTCTACTTCTGCCAACATTTTACCTTCAGCTGATAAAAATTGGTATTTTATGACCTCGGTAGCGTAATCGGTTCAGGGATGAAAAGCAGCTGAGGCAACACATTACGAAAACCCCCAATGATAGCAGATGTAGTACTCATCTTTCTAAAATAGCCCTGCCCCAAAGCAGCTGACTCATGGTAACGTGCCTGCGTGGTGCCTCCCCTCGCCGGGAAGCAGCTGCTTTACCATGTGCTCAGCAGAACTTCAGGCAGCAGCACAGACTGGGTCAGCACTCCTGCTGCCCCGCGGCCGGGGACGGGCTGCTCGCCCCACTGACGGATGTGCCCAGGGAAGTTCGGAGGAGCTGGGTATGTGGCAGAAGCGCTAAGGAATGCGATGGGGTGGGATTGAAACGGAAGTGTCAGTTTGGGGGTCTTGGAAGTATAACTAGAAAGGGAAAAATGTGTTAAGAGGCCAGGACTGAAAGCCTTGCGCTGGGAGGGTAAGGAAAGGAACGAGGTGAGAAACAGGCCACGTTACATTGTTTTTGAAAGAATAACTGAGCGAGGTACTTTTGAATAACTGCTTTAAGTATACAGATAAATATAATTAGTTTACTGGGCAGATGATTACATCCCTGTCATGTAACTATTAATCTCTTTTTTTTTTTTCCAGCCTTGGAATTCCTACAGAGGAAAGCTGTTCTGACAGCCAGAAAACTTTTAATATACACCCCAGACTTATTTGCAGACAATTTACATCTTTTTTCTGCAGTGCCAATACGGTCTTAAGCTTAAGTACTTCTCTCTTCCTAGTATTTAGCTGCAGATTCATCTATAGAAAATATTAATTTCTCAGCTTTAATTTTGTGGGTTAAAAAGCCACGCTTTCAGATTATTCTTTATACTCTCCATACCATCCTAGTAGCTCTTCTTGCTATTATTTCAGAGCATGCACATGTTTTTATTGTATGGTTGCCCAGAACATAATGTTGAAATCCTGATTAAACCTCAGCAAGGGCCTGTAAATAGTGTTGGTGCTTCCTTTTCTTTCCTGGAAATGAAGCCTAAGATTTCACAGGTTTTCACAAGTGCATTACATTAGTAGCTTATACTATGTGGGATTAATCTGCATCTATCTGCTGTGGTCTAATGTCATCTTATTAAAAGAATTTGTTGCTAGTGTATGATGCACAGGGCATGACACTGGATTTTACCCTATTTCTGTTCCCCCCCCCCAGTCACAACAAAATTCACCCTATGTGATACTTAAATCCTCCTCTTCATGAATAGTCACTTCTGATAAAGTGTTAACAGCTAATTTCATTATCACTTATTTAAGACTTACATGCCTTAAGAGTAAATTTTGAAAAAAGTCATTAATATGCTTGCTCCAATCTCTCACACCTGCTCCAATCTCAATACCTCCTTTCACTTCTACAGATTGCTATTTCTCTTGTATCTATTCCAAATTCACTTTGGAATTCCGATCCTGTCAACTTCAATTAAAATGGTCCAGGTGAAGAACATCCGATTGACTTCCTCAGCCCAAATAAGGAAAGCAAATAGACCGGTACCATCTATTTTGTGAAAAAGACATGGCATTTTATTTCACTGACTTTTTAATTATTCTCTAAAAGTCCAAAGGTTTCTCGGAAGCTTCAGTGCTGTCACATGCAGAGGGTGTGCACAGACAAGAGGCACTCGGTTTTGCTTCTAGAGCCTATTTACCAGGCTCTCATCACATGTTGCCACTGCAAAACTTGACAGATCCCTTCACTTTCTCTTTACTTGCGCTCTCAGCGAGGCCAGGGCCGTTTGAAAATTACAGTCGAAAGCCACACTAGTAAACTTTCTTGCTGATTTGTTAGCCTCAATGCCAAATAGGTTTTCTTTTCATGGGTAGTGCTATTGTTCTTTGGAATCTGCTTTTTGACATTCTGTGTATTTATACGTAACTTCAATAAAGTTATTTGAAAGAAACTTTTGTACAAAATTATCTTTTGCATTTGACTTTAAAATACCAAATAGTGTTAAGATTTACGAGGAAGCTTCCTCAGATGATCTAGATGTCTAGATTAGTAGCAGATACTATTACTTGCATCTCCTGCCTCTGACAAATAATTCTGAAGTGACTTGCATGCTGCTAATGGTATACCTATCACAGTTTGGGATTGATTATACTTATTTTTAGGCTTTCAGAAGTACGAAATGAAAGAAAGAAATCCACTTTGATTGCAAAAAAAGGAATGGGAAAGGAAAACAATATGCTGCTAACTAAATATAGACTTGGGATTGATGAGAACTATTCATTAAAGTTCCCAACTGAAATTACCAGCTATGGTGCCTGATTATACTGATTTTCTTCCTGTCAGAAGCCTCTCTTAATTCCAGTTTGCATTAACTTAAACATAACAGAAATGCCTCATGCAAACACATTTTAGCTCTAGAAAAGTGTAGTCAAATGTAAGAATTACATAGATTAAATGTCAATTTTTTAAAATCGCAAGTATCATGTGGATTTGAAGTTCTGTATGTAATATATTTAAGTTTTTTGTTCTACTAATATTTGATTAGATTAAAAATGGGTGCTCAAACACAACAAAGATCAGGGCAAGATCTTTAGACAGGAATTTTTCAACTTAAGTCTACTTTCACCAAATGAGGTACTGTAATGAAAAACTGCATATATAGTTTTGCTCTATCAGAAGACTCTTTTATGTTAAAGATCATAAAGGAAAAAAAATCCTTTATCAATAAAAGTAAATTTGAACTAGAAGATCAAATCCTTTACTGATAAAAGTAAGTTTGTACTAAAATATCATACTGCTCTTTACAGAGACATTATGAAAAAATGATTGGGATAATTTCTAGTTCTGTCCTAGAGCAACTGGAGCAAGAAGTATTTTTAGCAGTCTGATCATTATTCCGGCATCTTAACCAATTGACCCGTTCACCTGGTCTGCGATACCTGGTATGATGATCTCAGGGACATCCAGAATGTTGCCAAATGAAGCAGTTTTACGATGGCCTCGTTTAGGCTTGGAATAGGCTGAAAAAATACACATATACAATACACATGCAAAACACTAAAATGGCAATAGCAAAATTATTAAATTCCTAATATTGCATTTTTCATAAACTTGGTTAAACTATAGTTCATGCAAAAATGTGTCATGCAGAATAAACTGCATTGCCTTCCACTCATGCTTACGCATAGTAAAGCAACTGTTAAAAAGCAAAAAATGCAGAACTAGCCGTCATTACAACACTGTGTAATTAGTTATAGTTAGCAACACAAAAGTCAAACACAGAAAGCAGCATGGCAACAAGGAAGGGAAAACCAAATGTAATTATCCAAACAAAGAAAAAATGACATTACTTCAGATCACCCGTATATTCAGAATAAATTCTTGACTGCCTGAACTGATGTAACATTTTCTCTTTAGTGTTGGGTACAAACTGTTTTGTAAACAAGATTAATAGTTGGGTACTTCTGTTTCTTTAAATCACCTCCTTTTAAAGGATATCTCATCATCTGTCTTTGAAAAAAATGCTTACTCTTATCACACTTGACAATCATTCCTGCCTTCCATTATTTTGTCCTATTAGTGAAGATGTTTTGTTTTGCAAACTGGGTATCACTACCAACCTTTTCATTTTTGAATGATGTTCAAGGAACATTATATACTTTGGAATAAAATCTAATTGTACATCTTTTATTTTACTACTTGTGTAGTTTAAGATAAATAGTTCCCATTTAGAGAAAAGTCTGAATACATCTCCCAAAGGTAGAACACTGCAGCATATCCATCTCAAACTTAACAAGTAATGGTGACGTGCATTATGTGATTTACTCTTACAGTTAATCTAGCAATAGATGGAAAAAGAAAATTAAATAATTCTTGACCTGATTTACTCTTAACAGCCCAATTCTCACCCAGCCACATGTTTTTTTAGGTTCACAGCATATTATTTCTGTCACACAGTTAACAAGATTGAAAACCAAAGCAAAACCAATACAGTGCTGTTTCAGCTCTTTTTGAAAAAGTTATGATCTGATAGGTTTGACCTCATTTCTAGTAGTCCACTACTGCCTGATTTCTTAATATACTTTTGTTTCAAGAAAAAGAAAACCTACAGTCATTAAAAAAAAATAAATCTTAGAATATTCTGAAATAATAGTTACTATTCAAAGCAATGTACTTAAGGAAGACAAACCAGGAAAATTATAAACTCACACAAAGGAGGGCCGGGTTATCTCTACTAATGTCAAAAACTTACATCAACTTTAGAGTGTCAGTGACCAAAGTGAGTCCTGACATACTTTAAAATAAAACCAGCATGTTGTTATTATCAGGTAAGTACACATCTGCCTTCTGTGTTAGGAAACCTTTAGAGATATTCAGGGTGAGAGGTGCTACACAATCATCCAGTTGAAGACTGACAATACAAAAGACAAATATTGGAATAAGGCTTTAAAATAAGAACATAAAATAAAAAGTGTTCAGGGGAAGATAAATATTATTTCATGAGTAACTTCAGTATTTAGTAAAACAAGATCCTGGAGTAATCATAATACAATGAAGAACAAAAATGAAACAGTCATGGTGCACAAGAAAGCCAGAATATGATGCATATTTCCCTATTAATTACAGCTACTTGATTATCTTAATTTTCAGATTGGTAAAAAAATATTAGAACAGCTAAATAACCCTGGACTAACCAAAGTAATTTTGTCTGATTATTTAAATCTGTGATTATATACCATGACAAAAAAGTTTCACATATGAAACTTAAAACCTGGAGTTTGCATAGATTAACAAACAATATATTCGAGGAAGGAAAGAGACAAGAAGTGTTTGCCAAGTATACACATTTTTATTAATTCACTCTTCTGGGAAGAATAAAGATTGCTTTCACCATAAAATTATGTATTTATACTTACACATAAGTTCCAATTCACTCAAGGATTCAATGTTTAGACACAACAGTTTATAGCTACCTGAAGCAAACCTGGCAAAACACCAGCAGCATTTTTTTTTTTTTTTTTAAACAAAATATACCAATGCTTTGTTAATCTGATTAATAACAGCTAACTCTCTCTTTCTGAAATCTGTCAAAGCTTATTTTAAAACTTATTTGGGAACATGCTGAACTTTAAAGCTGCCTCTTAATTTCAAAATATTTAGAAATAATTATGCTAGCAGACGCAGAACAACATTATTTCAGATGCAAAGGACAAAGTGCATTTGGAATAGGACTGATATTTAGAAGTATCAGAATGATTTTTTAAAAAGGTCAAAGTCTAATTCAACAAAAGTGATTTCTTCTGCAACCTTAGAAGTACCCAATTAAAATACTCAACTTTGTTGAGCGTACAACCATGAATGAAGCCGTTTCCCCCCACAATTAATAAAAGACAATGAAAACTACATGAAAAGTTAAAGTATTTTCATATGGTTAATGGTATTAACCTTCTGTAAGACTGCATGTTTTACATCTTCCTTCCTCCTTTCCTTCCTTCCAATTCCTTAGTCTATCCCCCAAGACATCCTTTAATTTTACCTGTGATGGAAGCTATTCTTGCTTCTGTTTCAGACATGTCAGCACTCATCCTTTTGGCTTCTCCTGAAACAAGGGCTGACTGTGGTCGCGCGCGAACATCTGACAAGCTCTCCACACTGCTCCCACGAGATGGGGGTAAACTCAAACGACCAGGATCACCCTGTTTCAACAGTTGCATTTTTAAAAAGAAAAAACATTCTGCAGAAGCCCCTCCATGATACGCACAGTATGTAGCTTAAAATAGACTTCTATAATGTGCATTTTAGAAGTGACAAGATTTAAAATTTGTAATTTAAGAAGTGGTAATAATTTGGCTACTAGTAGCATGCAAGAATCAAATATCTGCAACTTTCAAAACAACCTAACTTCAAGCAGATAAAAATTAAGTAGAATTAGGCCAATACTGTCACAAGAGAATCTTTGTATTTTTTCATCCTACTTGAAAAAAAACATAGTATTTTAAAAATTCACACAAACGTTTAATCCTTTTATGTCATACTAATATTTTGGTTCTAAATTAAGGCAGCAACTTTCAAATATAATATTTTTTTAACCTAATGAATCCCTTTAAATAAAATGAACTATTTTTTTATTTCATTGGAGATCTTATTAGAGCCTTCCAGTTTACCTTTTAGGAATCATTCAGTATTTTCCCATCCCCTTTCATCTTCTTTTACTATAACTAATTGGCTCCAATTTTGTACTATTTTTGGAAGAAGGTGCTAACATTTCGTAGCAGTCACAATGCTTTTGCCCATCTTTGTCCACTTCATTATTATGGTTGAAAATTGCACACGTTGGCTTACCGGCTGCTTGGCTGTATTTTTCATTTGCTGTGCCAATTTTGACTCTAAACGTTTAATAGTGTCATTGGTAGAAGCTCCTTGTAAGTCACTTGGTTCCACGTTAGCATCACTCTTGTTACTTGTATTTGTAGAAGTGATGTCCATGAATGAACCTAGAAATCATCAACAAGGAGAAACTTGAGAATTTCCATTAAAAATACTACAGTGCATCCCTTCACCTGAGCGTTTTGCTTTAACTAACTTTGCTTTAAAGCAACGCTTTTGAAAACTTTTAATGAAAGGCAAGCTGCAAGATTGCAACAGATCCATTAATGTAAAAAGTAAAAGGAAGAGAGAATAAGACAGAATAAACGACTAAGTGCTATGATCACATTCTGAAGTCAATCTTTAGCTTGCTCTGAAATTGTTGGGGTAGATGTATTAACAACACAACCAGCAACCTCATTCACAATTAATGACGAAGTCCATCATTAACCACAGAGGAGCACAAATACCTGAAAAATAACAGACAATATATATTCACAGTTTAAAGTGATACATCATATCTTAAAATCATGTGCTGAGTGGTGGAGAACAGCTAGTAAAGTCAGTACAATGCTACAGCTGAAAAGATGTTGTAATATACAGGTCACCAAATTGCAAAGTAGCTAAGGAAACTTAATCCAAAATAACAGCAGTTTGTTTGGAGATAGCAAACCAACCAACCAAGCAGGGGAAGGTGAAGACACTTAAGATTAAAAACAACTGAAGTGGGAAAACTGTACTCTAAAATATGAGAAGACCAACTGATCTTTATTTTCTATTATTAAAAGGATTTCTCTGAGGGCAAGACTACCTGAAAGCCAAGCCCACTTTTTGTTCCATTCACCTTTCTAGTGATTTCCTTGCACTATTTAAATTA
Organism: Egretta garzetta; assembly: GCF_000687185.1. Lineage (NCBI taxonomy): Eukaryota > Metazoa > Chordata > Aves > Pelecaniformes > Ardeidae > Egretta > Egretta garzetta. The sequence continues at coordinate 581,562 of NW_009258727.1, forward strand.
CTGTATTTATTGCATCTTAATATAAAACAACTGCAAGTTTAAATTGCAGTGATCATAACGGACAGCAGGTGCAACTTTCAAGAATAGTAAAAAAATTTAAAAATGCCAACTCCTAAACATTACATATGAATGAAAGAGTATCAGTTGCTAGCAACCTTCATGGGGAAGAAAGGAGGAGACCTTAAACCTGGACATTCGGAGACAGCTTTTATTATATGCTTGTTCTCCTTGAAAGGTACACTTTAGCAAAACCATTTGGCTGAGAATGCTAAATATGATGTGGTATGAGGTTTTAACAAAAAACCGTAAGATTCCTGCCAATGCTTAAGATTTTTGAAAAGTCACCTTTCCCAATTTGAGTTCAAAGTCAATATGAGAGTGTGTTTTACAATCCATTTGCAGAACTATTGCTGTTCTTTTCTCTTATTTATACAAGCATACCTGTACTTGTGGCAGAGTTGCTTTGGCCTTCATCTGAATACTGGCACGGATACTGCAGAGGTTCATCAGCTCCTGGAAAGTACTGTGAAAAAACAGCAATGATTTGATAAAAAAAGTAATTAACAATTGTTTTAAAATTATTTAAACAGTACATCATGATAGTTTCTAAATATATATTACGTTTATAATAATTTATTTAGAAGAGAAAGAAATGCAATTATTTTTAGTAACACTTTAAAATAAATCTGTGACTATTTTTATTAATTGCCCCAAATCCGTTATGAGTTAGTATACCTCTCCCATAAGGAGAGGAATTATTTCCCTTCTCTACTGTAATAATTTGTTAATTTTTCTCAAAAACAGAGGAGAGAGAAAACGGGTAAGCCTGCATTTAGAATGTGATAAAAGGCATACCTTTAATAATTCAATTTCTCAACCTAATAGGTTAAGAAATGATTAAGACACTAAAATAAATTTTTATACCCGCATCAAGTGTGTCATTATTTTAACAATTTCCTCCATGGATGGTCTTTGTGAGGGATCCTTGGACCAACAACGGGTCATTAAACTCTCAATTGGTTTAGGTAAGTTTTTGATCAGTGGTGGCCGAGTACCTATAATAGAAATTAGAAAAAAACCCTTAATTTGTTAAACAGACTATAAGACAGCTGACAGTGACTGATCTCTCTCCAGTATTTTGGTAAATAAATACAGGAAAACATATAGTTAATTGTAGTCTGAAAGAACTGGCCTGTACTTAATTTTCTCTCTTACAAACAAAAAAACCTGACAAAAGTTCTTTTGCACTACATACAAGTTACAATTACACACACACAAGTAGAAAGAAAATTAAACTTTTCCTACAGCAGCGGTTTGAATAAATCCACTGACTGAACAAATATGACATATTACAATGGCTAATGAATATGTTACCAATATCTGACAAATAAAGCTCTAGACCAAACTAAGAAGCAAGTAGTAACAGTCTTTGGTTCCTAATGCTGGACTCACAAAAGAAAAAAAAAAAAAAAAAAAAAAAAAAAAGTGTGTTTTTGAGGGCTGATTTTGCTCTTAAGAACTTCTTGAATAATTATTAAGCATTGGAATTACCAATTTCAGGTGACTTTTTCATCGCCTATACACATTTTTCATTACGTATTTTACTTCAACTGTTGTGTAACTATTCAGCTGCTTTTTGGTTCAAGTTTCTACTCTTTTTACTGTTTCAACAATGAGTACAATTAACGGACATCCAGTTGTGTTTAGTAGGTGAGATGTAGCAACATTTCGCATAGAAAGCAGCAAGTATTTAAAATGTATTAACCATAACAAGTAATACACGAAGTGAGAGTGCCACAATGGTTTCAAGTGAGATGAAGTGCATGAACACTTCCTTCCTAAGAAGAAAAAAATCCTGAACCTCCTTCCCAAGAAGGATAAAAAGGGGGAAGGAAAAACAAAAAAAAAAAAAGGAAAAAAGAGAAAAAGAAATAAAAGAGAGAGAAGTTTTTAAAACAAAAGCAGGGACAGGTAGGGAATTTGTCTTCCCCTGAAGGATACTCCCACACCTTACCGAGGCTTTCTGATTTATGACTATTACATTTACACTTACTTTTACAGTTAATGCTTTTATGCAAGGCACTCATCACTCCTAATCTCAATGACTCATGTCCTTGAAAAACTGAAATGGAGAATCGCTTTCTTCATTCAAAAATGCCATTTGCAAACATCTATCTTTGTGCATTATTATGACTATAATGCTCACCCATCCTACCACTGTCTGCCCCTTTCTCTTCTTCATCAGATAGGATGCCTGTGCTCACCTTAAGCTTCTATCATTTAGTACTGAAGCAATGACGCTCAGGCAGAGTACCGGCCTTCATTGCTTGTTTGATAATTACATCTTCCAAACAAGTTTGTGCTTTCTTTGCTGTTGTCTTTCACAAATGGCAGAAACTCTTTGCAGACGTTCATTGAACTACTTCACTATCATTACTTTATTCTTCTTAAAACTCTGCTTTGCCATGGTACCTAAAAACACACTGTTAAAAAAGTTACACCACTAGCATGAAGATACTACAGTCTATTAATTCTGACCAGTGCTGTACCACTGCCTTCTTTTGTCCATTTGATTCCAACCATTGTCTCCTGTTTATATTCTAAGCTCCTGAGAATCTGTTCTGTATAGTCCCTAGCACAGTAGTGTCCTACTCCATGACTGCAGGTACCTAGATATGAAGGTAAAACAATTCAAACAGCAGAACAACAACAACAAAAAAACCCAGATGAAAAACAAAGTAGTGTTTTTAATGTCTAATGGTCCTGCAGAAGTTTGACAGTTTCTAGCATTTCTAAATACAGGTCAAGTCACTTACACTGACACACTTACTGTAGATGCCCAATTAAAAAAAAAAAAAAAAAAAGCCAGCTTGGCTAATAAAATCATCATTCATTCAGACAGAGGGGCTGTGGGGTTTTTTTGCAGCACATGATTCAGATCACTTTTAAAATGGAGTGACATAACAAAAAGAACATGGCTGTTTTCCCTTGTTTGTTCATACACTAGTTATACGTAGCAGAAATGCAAGCACTGTAGCAAGTCAAATAACACAAAACCCACACTGATACAAAAGTGGCAGTGTCTATTAAGTCTTTATGACAAAAATGCATATTTAATGAAGTAGAAAATGGAAAAACTAGTAACTTAAAGCTGCACAGTTAAGAGTGTTTAGCAAATTTATAGGTCAAATACACAACTTCAAATGCAATAAAGTGTTTTCAACTCACCATTGTGAACTGCCCACATTATGCGGAAAGCTGGACCACCAATCTCATCAAAAGGTTTCCTACGGGTGATTACCTCCCAGAGAATAATACCCCAACTGAAAACATCACATTTTTCACTGTAATTGCTACCTGGAAGAAAGCCAACAATATAATTTGTCTCTTTTCTATATAACATGTTAAAAAGAAGTACAGTTTAAGCTGATAAATAGCTCTATATGCTTCCTTTCACTTCACATTTGTTTTGCTGAGAAAGAACAGTTTTCTAAAGATGGCCGATTCACATAGAATCATGGAATCACAGATTTCTTTAGGTTGGAAAATGCCTTTAAGATCATCCAGTCCAACCGTTAGCCTAACAATGCCAAGTCCACCACTAAACCATGTCCCTGAGCACCACATCTACACGTCCCCAGGGATGGGGACTCAACCACTTCCCTGGGCAGCCTGTTCATGCTAACTTAAGTCTGAAATCATTTGACAGTAGGATCGTTAAGAATGCCTCTCTCTGGAAATCAATCCTTTTCATTTGGAGTCATCCTGAAATGATAACATGTGTCAGTTTTCTTATATAGTATAAAATGCAATTTATTAAGTTTCAAAGATCTCTTGCCTTCAGGATTTAACTGACTATACTTGCTTCCTCTAAATACTCTTCTTCAACTCACTTTTTCCATGTTAGTCACAATATGCCAGCCAGTAAGATCTGTCATATCCATTGCTCTTTATGAATTACAGGTCTTTAGCAGAAGTAGTAAATTACCATATGAACAAATCAGCAGATTCCTCAATTCCTGACCATCTTATTTCCTCCCTGTTTATTATTCTTAGTCTTTTTGTCATGACATTACTTAAAGTTCTTTGACCGTAAGTTCACTATTTTTAAGACTCTTGTTAAAGGTGCAGAAGACACGTAGGTGACAAAATAACAAATAAAAATGTTCAGAGACTGCAAAGAAAGAATGTATGCTTTGTAACCATAACTCCTGCAAATAGTGAAAAGAAATGTGAATGGCTAATGGCATGATAATAAATGCGTGAATATAAATGATACGAGATTTGCTCATCTCCGTTCAAACAAGGATCAAAACCGGCATTGAGTGGCCAGGAGATTTTTTTGTTACTATGTAATCAGAAAGCATCATTGAGGCAAATAATTTCATAACCAGTGGAACTGAAGAAGCCTGGTTTCATGTGGATACCCATCACAGAGCATCCAGGTGCAACAGGCTCCACTCTGTCTATGAGCCATCTTCCTCTGCCACTATACCCCTGACAAACTGTGCAAGGAAAGCAGCATGTTCTCAGGCCAGCTCTTGCAGACCAGCCAGTTTGCAAGGTAGACAAGAAAGGCAGGCTGCAGCATGAACCACAAGTCCTCTCTAAGTAAAGGCACTAATATGGACTTTTCCCAGGTACTGATTTTACAAAACTCTTTAAGAACTTGGCATCTCCAAAACTCTTTACACATGTATTGAAGTAGCTGAATGCGGCTGACGAGTTCAAAAGTTACTGAAGGGGAACAGCAAGGTCAGCTTTGTCAGTCAGCTTTTTTTTTCAAAGGTGCTGGGGAAAAAAGGTATCTGTTAACAATGGTAGATTGCTAAGGGAAGCAAAACGGTCCCTCTCGTCCGTGCAGCCACAGCACTTCTGTGAAACGCAGCCTGTGACAGGGAAGTAGAGTTACTCTCCCGTTTGAACAAGGAAACTCAATTTTGTGGCTGAGAAGTCTTGGACTAATTCTCAAAACTGAGAGTCCAAAAGAAGTGAGAGAGTATTCTGTACTGCTTCATTACGTAACAGACCAAGGTAGGATAGCAGATAGACACAATCATTCCTTGATTTATCCAATTATCCCCAAGTAATTTTAAAATAGTTTCTTCTAAAAGGAGAGCTGAAATTAGAACACTTGCTCTCTTTCACTTTATCCTGATCTAAGGTATATGGTTTTCATTTAGATTATTTGATCCCTAAAAGGTTTTAGGTGCCCTCATATTTAAAATGGGAAGAAAATCTTAACATTAAGGCAATTGCTTCAATGAGCACTCTGCTACCTACAACAGATACTTTTTCTGCCTTTTATTCTCATCTAAAAACTTTAGTACTAGAATAGTACTAAAATAATATTAGCATTTATTCCTTTGTTGAATTCTGATGCAGTAGCATAAGCAAGCTAATTTTTAACAATTTTGACATTTGACATAAATTTAGTAGTTTAATGACTGTTTCAAGAGTAGCTCGATACGCTGCATCGCAGAAGCTTCTAGATTCCTTTCCTTCCTTGATACTTGTAGAAAGATTTGTGTCATTATCAGTAAATGCTTTAAGATAAAAGTACATAAAACCAACTGTAAACTGAAGGCTTTTGCTTCTGTCCAACAATAAATTTGCAATAAAAGATTTCTTTGTTCTGCCTTGACGAATTCATACAGCAGAAGAATTAGGATATGCACTGTAAATCCCTACTGAACTATACTTATTTCAAAATCTGGTTTAGATTAAGACTTTTCACTCAAAAAAAATCTAGCTTTAACACAGATTGTCCAACCGATTATTTCTAAAAAAAGAAATTAATTTTATTTATAGAATTTCAGTAAACAAAAGTTAAGAAAATAATCATTCCTAGCTAGAGTTAAAGAAATAGAGTAGGTGTCTCAGTATAAAGTGACATTATTGAAAATTTTTAGGCACCAGAATGAAACAGATCACCCTTGGGTGGGTCCTCTAAGCAAGATGCGAGAAAAAAAGGTACCTTCAAAACAAAAGCTCCAAAGGTGGTGCTCAGGACAAAACACCTCCTAAAAACATATATGGACATACATAATTTGCTGCTTCTCTCTGGAATAGGGACAGTAAAAGAAGAGAGGGCACTTGGATCCAGAATCTGGGAAACCACTGCTGCACATAGGCACTTACCAAATGTATCAAAACCAGGACATGTGCTTCCAAAAGCAGGAAGATGACTTCTCCAGACTACTCTGCTAATCGCAATGATAATTTAAGGTACTGACTGGCGAAAAGGGGTTTAATTTGCAATCTAATATTGACTGGATTATTTCTCTGACAATCATGCAGCAATTATACCTATCTAATTACCAAGTGTCATCAGTCTTCCCCAGCTACGCTCCAAGAAACAGCTTGTTTTCCTACTGAACTAAATTAACTGTTAATAACAAGTTCCTCAGTATGTAGGAAAGAGGAAGCACATCAAATCTCTAGATTACACAAAAAGCAGACGAAGATGGAGTTACAAGAAAGTGGGGGATTGAAAATGAAGGCAATTATGTTCAATTTATAGACACTAACAGGGAAATTCTAAAGATAAAAGCTGATCAGAATAGGGAGTGAAAGTAATGACAGCGTATTTAAATGTCAGAAGAGTTTGAAATGACTTAAGAATCTGGGAAACAGCACAGCCCTGGGGAAATAGCCCTCTGGCTGTGTTTTCCTTGCTTATAAAATGAGACACAGGAGCTGTCTAAAGGTGGTACTTATGTAAATCTCAGCAATGACACAAGTAAAGGTTCCACAACTTCATGTAATTAACTAATACTAACATGATAGAGTCAATTCAGTGCTGATTTTTGACTCTGCATAATTATTTGGCAATATACAATCATACAGTTTTTTAAATAAATGTTAGACTTCTGCCAAGACTCTTCCAGCTGCTACCTCAAACTTTAGTACACTGAAATAAAGTAAGATTACATAATGCTCTTTTTCCTATACCAAATTAATTCACAGTTGCATTCCTAGAAAGAACACATAATATTGACACTGTAAATTATTGTTACCTTCAAAAACTTCAGGTGCCATCCAAGCTGCACTTCCCTTATTGTTGGTCATGTGTGTTTGAATATCACAGGCTGTACCAAAATCACAGATTTTTAGAACCGTCCCCCCAGCTACCAAGAGCAAACTGTCAAAGAACAAAAAACCAAATTAAAATTATAGGATGAAATAGTCTGGTAATAAGGCACTGATTTTTTTATCCCAACAACTATCATTCTAATATAGTTAAATATCTAAGGCTTTACTTCTCAGTGCTTTAGTTTTGTAATCTGAGAAATAAGTAAGGTCACTTGTGCCTAATCTGAATGTATGAAACATTTTTAAATAACCAAATATATATAGTTATTTATTCATATTGCTACATGCTAGATTTCAAATAAATATATTTAGCCACAGTAAACCACTAAGCATATATTGACAAAACTAGTCTTTCAGATGCCAGAGGCTGAAAACCAACAAGTGCTGTAACAATTTTACCAAAAGAACGATCAAGACTCCCATTAACGTCAGTCAATGTAGCTATTTATTTAAATGAAAGCACTCGAAGTTAACATGTTAACAGCTCTCTAAATCAAAACTGGGGATACAAGAAAGAATTCAAGATGTAAAGTGTGGCTTCATATCATAATTTGATCTGGTAATAACTGCAGGCTAGCACCAAAAGGGGGTCTCTGTTTCCACCTAGCATGCGGAGCCTGATCTGAAGCTGTAAAATGAGTCAGATAACAGACTGGGAAGAAAACTATTCATTTTTGTTTCAGTGGAAAGCGATGGGGGATTCTGGCAGGGTAGTGGAACAGGCAGAAGGAGGGGATAGAGGAGGATGGCCATGTGGGGAAAGAGCTCTAATATATCAGATTAAATATGAGGTTAAAACAAAGCAACCAAACAGCTCCCCCCACCTAATGTTCTCTTATTTAACACCACAACCCATTGTAAAACTGGGCCATTTTAAATGTCTCTGATTAGAAGCCATGTCCCTATCAAAATCCTCTTCCATGATGCAGGGCAGAAGCAGGATGTTTTTCCCATTTAACATAAAGTAACTGAGTATAGTTCATTTCCTGTACCATGCTCCACCAGTCTTTAACTGTAGTTTCAAATGCACAGCTTTCATTTAGAGTACATCCAATAAAGTTAGTATCAATTAGAGGCATTTCTTTCAAGTGCAATGAAATTATTATAAATGATCTTAAATTCCAGTTGCAAGAAGTTACGAAATATGAGCCATAAACCTACTTTGGTGGTTTCAGGTCTCTGTGGATTAGAGCCTTTGGTTTCATACTGTGGAGATACGCCACTCCTTGGGAACACTGTAAACACCAACTCATGGCATGTGCAGCAGTATAATGAGGCAGAGGTTCAGCACCATGCAGCACTGCAAAACAAAGGCACAAACTAAAAAGAACTTTATTGCATATTACAACAGATACAACGGAGTTAACAACATACCAGTCAGAAAGCTCTATGAAATCTAATTATCAAGGCCTCATCACTGCAACTGAAAATATCCTTCTGCAAGCTGTTAAAATAATGGAAATGTCAAAATATTTTCCATTTGTTAGTATGTTTCTCATAATTTTTGATGTTAAAATTCCATATGAAAGGTGTCACTTGTACTCAGCTATCCATGGCAAAGTCTATGTTAAACAAATACTCAGGGAATTTACAAGTTAATGAAGAATCTTTTCAGATGTTCCACTGGAAAACCTTAAATGACAAACTGGTAACAAGAAACAAACCAGTAGACTGAAAAGTGTTTTTTAAAAGGACAATTCTTTCTCATTAAAATTATTTTAAGAATTTCAAAGAACCACAGAATGGTTGGGGTTGGAAGGGACCTCTGGAGGTCCACCAGGCAAGGTCAAGCAGGCCACCTAGAACCAGTTGCCCAGGACTGTGTCCAGGTGGCTTCTGATTATCTCCAGGGATGGAGATGTATGTATGAAACAACTTTCTATTTCAGATCATGTTTGCCCTAACACTAGCACTTCAGCTCCAAGAAGACACTATGTTGAAATGATACTCACCATTGTACAGAGAACCTCCTTCAGCATACTCCATAACAAGACACACCTTTGGGGGCGGGGAGGGGACAAAAAATAGGGATGTTTTCAATATAGGGGCGGAAAACAGCTTTTGTAAACTGAAAGGAAAGTTCTTTGAGAGGAACTGCAAAGTCTCCACACCTAAGCTAATGGAAAATTTATCTATGAGGTAAAGAGTCACTTTGAATGGTACATATTTATGTATAAGAAACAGAAATCAGTTTTATACTTACTTCTCACTGTAAGTTAGGAAAAAAGAGAATGCCCTCCCCTTAGGCTCAAAAAGCAAATGCTGTCTTCAAACTGTAAGTCACTTGCCTTTACTTTTTTTTAGTGGCTTACAAAAAAATTTAAATACCATGTCAAAAGAATTTCACTAGTACTAAGGAAAAAGGGATGCAGCATTACTTTAACCACTTAAATAGCCCATACTAGAATCAGCTAACGATTCAGCTGTCCTGTCACAGTACTTGCTTTTCTGCTTTAAGAATTTGTGGGACTGTTTGCAGCTGTGGCAGAAAGAAAGCAAATCCTGAAAATTGCATATTTCAGAATAACAACTGATTTACAAGCTATGAATCATGTGTTGCTAATGTATTTTCTTTTTCGTATTGCTGATTTGCAATAGGACTGTAGATATGAATGATACTACATATGTAATACACCAGATGCTGTTCTGACAAACACATATAATCAGTGTTTAGAAACAGCATTTGGCGTTTTCTTGAAAGAATTTATTTCTCATAGCAGGGGAAAGAAAAAACTGAAAATACTGAAAGAAAAAAACTGAAAATAGCAACCAACCTACATATCTCTGCATTTCCTTATTATGGCTAAAACATGCAAGTATATATAAAATACACATTTTTGTATAGAAAATACACATTTTGTGCATTGATACTTGCATATGTTAAGCTAGTCACGTTTTGTCATACTGACAAAGCTATAACTTACTGGATTTAGACAGGCTCCATATAACTTGACAATATTGGGATGGTTTACTCGTGACAGTTGTCGAAGCTGCAATACAAATCACAATTCATTTCAAACCCCAGGAAAAAAAGGCTAATACTTTATTTTTACATCTATAATTCATACACCACAACCGCAATTACAGTTTTATATATCTGCATAACACCAGATGCTGATTTTAGGAATTACAAGACTGATACACCTGTTTGCATTTTAATTCATGTTATTAGGTTTTTGTCTAACTGGAACCGTACTTAAAAGAAATTTTAAAGAAAATACATTTAAAGAAAGTGCTTTTTTCATGGTGTAGTAAAATCACTCAAGTCATAAAGACTGTACAACTATGACCTCTATAGGTTTGGTGCTCTCCCTGGAGCCTTGAGTTTTAGAATTCTAATTGTCTGACTTCATAAACAATCCGAATCATACTGGCTTTATTCACAATATAGAAAATGACTGTTCTTAAAAAAAAAACCCACAAAACTAAACCAAAACCCACAACCCTATAAAATAAGCCAGCCAGTTTAGCATTAATGTGACATAGTTCAAAGAACCTACTGCTGCTTGTACTAACTGATGACCAGACTATTTTGCATTGAATTCTTCTTTACCAGTAGCTAACAGAAGAGAAGGAAAAAAGTTTTTTTCCCTTTACACAGACTTCTAGGGCAGCTTATGCTGTCCATCGTCTAGGGAGCTAATGTGATATTTTTCTGCACGCTTCAAAAGTTTAAAAAAAACTAGAATGGAGCATCACAACTGATGCTTGCACTATGTAGGGTTTCCTGAATCCCAGTAATTACTGAAGTATTTCCGGGATTATCTTCTCAGGTCTCTTTTGAACACAAAAATGCTAAGAGATTGATCAGATCTACTCAGTGTTAAATTAGGCTCAGATTAATAACATTAAAAACTTTCCATGGTAATGAATGACACAAATATTTACACAGAGAGGCCCATTACAAATACCTTCCTTTAGCCCTTCAGCGTGTTACATTTTTAGTTCCAAAACCAGGAGATATATTTTTCACATATTTTATATATCTTGAACATCCTAGATTCTTACTGACTAAATACTAAGCAGCATATCACAATATGTTTCATTTAAATTACATGGCTAACTTCTGATTCTAAAAAATGCCATGTATCTTGGGAAGTTTATGGGTACATCTGACTACTCAAGATCTTTCTGAAGAAGTAGAAATAAAATGGAAAGAGCGAAAAAAATTACAAAATTACTAGAACTGCTGAAAAAACTAAGGAACGGTTTCACGCATGGACCTGATGGTATGAAGAACCTACGCTGTAGGCCCTGGCATTGTTAACCAGCTCCAGGTGGGTATTTCAGCTGCACCCTTGACTCCACAGTGGGGCAGAATCCAGGAACTGGTGTTTCCCAGACCTGCGTGCCCTCCTCTCTCCCCCCTTGCTTTCCAGTTTTTATGGGGAGCTGCAATGTGCTCTGACAGGTGCCCTGTTCTGCGTGACATGGGGTTCAGGCCTGTACTGGGTACCACAGGCTGCATTTACCTTGTAATACAGATGTAGTTTTTAGTACACTAAATAAACCCACAAACTTAAGAAAACAAGCTCTACCAAACCCCACGTTTTCAAGCAAACTTACTGTACCTCTACAATGAAGGCTTTTCTTTCAGATTCACTTTCTATTTGTTTAATGGCTACATCTTTAGCTCGCCATTTTGCCTTGCAGACCACACCAAAGGCTCCTCTTCCAACAACCTAGGGCAAGACAATATGAAACACTTGAGTTAAAATTTGAAATGGTTTCATTTGTTCAGTTCAGGACTTCCCAAACAGAAAAGCAATTTACCATAGAAAACTGAAGACACATGGAATCGTATTTTGCAGCAGCTACTTAATACTATGCCATCAAAGCACAACTGGAGCTTAGCTAAGCTCCCTCCAGAGATCATTTATGGAAGAAATAGGAACACACACATGCAAAACATTTTATTATTAACATGCAGTAACAGTATTTCAGAAAAACATGATCTTAATTGTTTCAAACAAGATCTGCTCAGAAGAAAATTAGGTGAATGACAGCAAATTTAATTTTATAGATTTGACCAGTGAAATCATATCTATTTGCTGTATTCATTTATGTTTGCTAGTAACAGGAATTCAAAATTCTGAAATTGAAACGCATAAGCAAGCAAACAATTGCACAGGACTACACTGGATGAGGTGTTCAATGTGCTCAGAATTATCCTTCCATTTTCTCACAGATGCCTCAACAGTGTAAGAACAGTAAATTCCCCTAGAGTCCTCCAAGTAAGCACAGTGTCTGTATAAACTATGCCTTCTCTTTTTTTTGTTTATGTCTGCTTTCCAGTTTATTTGGAATTAACATTGCCTAAAAATATACAAAACCAGACAAGAGTCATGACTTTTCACCGTAACTTCACAGAAGCAGTAGCAGCAGCTTCTGCATACTATATTATTCAAGAATCCTTTAATGTTTGCTGTGAAGAAGCTCTAACACCACTACTATTTGGACTAGTTCTTTGAAACCAAGCACAAAAATGAAAGCAGGATTGAGAGAAGTGTCCTTCTTCTTTGAGGTCACTTCCAGTTACTGGTGAGTTATAAACTACAGTAAACTGAAATTTCACTTATTATAATTGTTCTTTATGGGAAAAACAGCAACATACAGAAATAACAACAAAAGATGCATATGCAGTGTAAAGTTAAAACTAGAGTGTCACCAAATCGGTGACTCTAGCTGCTATAGGAAAGCACAAACAAGCAAGTTGTGGCACATATGCCCAACAGAAAGGTGGAGAGAAGAGGAGGAGGAAATGGAAGGCACACAAGGGCACAGAAGCAGCTAAGGGATAAGAGCTCCTCCAACTCCGAAAAACGCAAGGCAGGGCAGATGAGAAGGATGGGGTGTGGGGGGGAAGAAAAGTACAAGGAGCTAGGTGCACTGGTCTCAGATTCTGTATTTGGCCCTAGCAGCCTTTTTTCACCATTGGTTTTAACAGCATTCTGTGCTCATGCTCCTATTCCTTGATTTCAAGTAATATCATATGTATTGCGAGGAACAAGGCAGACACTTCTAATGAAATAAATGCTCTTTTGGGAGGTGAACAAGAAAAAAAGGGGAGTAGGGAGAGGGTGGAGCGGAAGCATTTACAAATGTGATTACCATAGCAGTTTATTATGGGAAAATTTAATTTTACTGTCTTCCTTGAACGGGTAATGCACACACATGAATATTATTTTGGATGGAAAAAAACCACGCTTTCCAAAATTACAAAGCTCTTCACTAGAAAATCATAGTTATTTACGACTTTATCCAATAAAAATGGGAAAAAGATTCTGGAGGGTGTGTGTGTGTGTGGGGGGGATATTAAAAATGAAAATACAGAGATGCAACATAATTAAAGGACCCACAAAACATTCAAACACAGTATTACATCCACGTTGTAAACCGTACACTGATTCTTATAGGTTCACCTAGTCAATACACTCCTTAACAGGATGATTTCTTAAAAGAAAAGTGTGATTTGTAGGAGATGAGTGAATAACCACACATTCCTAATGCTGAAACAACACAAGCTGCCTTCCTTTGAGGAAATAACATTTAATAATTTTACCTCTTTTTTTGAGATGCCCCCCAATATAGTAATACTCCAGAACATAAACTAAGAATGCTGATCCAGGGAAGGCAACCCGGTAACCAGGAATGTACAAGCACCAGACTGTACTGGTCAAGGCTCCATGTCAAAGCAAACTGACTATCACATAACCCCATGCTGGGGTTAGGTTCTCACTACACGCTTTCCTAATAAATAAATAAATAGTGAAGCTGATTTCCCCTGAGAACAGGGTAGATAAGGCTGCAGGGGCATAGCTCAAGACCTGCTAAACTTTCATGCTGAATATGAGAAAGCCTGCAATCAAGGGCGCAATTTGAAGACGTGAAAAAATATAAATTAAAAAAAGAATAAAGATTTTGCATTAAGAAAGATGAGAAAAGAGGAAGTATGCTCAGAATTTTTGTAAGGTTGCATATGGCTATGAGACAGCTGCTCAGCAGTGGTGATCAATGGCATTTTCCTCTTCTGTTTTTTTTAACACACACAAAAAGTATATTTCTCTTTTACATTACAGCACACACTTCGCTTCCCAGGATCTCCTGGCTTCTCACCCTCCACAATAGTGGCTCATAGACTGAGTCTGCTACAAGATATTCACAGCAGATCCACAGAACATGCCCCGTTCTGCCCCATGTAAAAAGGGACCTGTTGACTGTAACCTCCTCCCCCAGCTACAGTATAGGGCCTTGACTCTTCTCTTGATATAGCACACACCAACCATTTTCTTGCAGTCCACAAGTGAGATTGGAAAACACCAACCCATACAAATGACAGTCAAGCAGCCTACGAAAATAGTACATATAAACAAACTGGAAACAGTGAGTCACCTGAAGACCTAAAAGTCCCAAACAGTCTTCCTTGGTATTTCCTCTTCTTTCTCAGAGCACATTTTGAATAAAATTACCCAATTTCTTGGGGTTGGCAGGCCCCCCACCTTTGTCTACTGGTGCAAGAGAGTTGTCCATTACAAGCCCCCTACCCACCTTGCAGAGCGCATGATCAGACCGGCAGTTTAAGAAAAATCTCATCAGTCTGTGTGCGTGCCTTAAGTCTGCATTTCACAGAAGTCCTGATTTACTGAGCACATGGAACTCACCCACTGTGCAAGCACGCGTGACTCAGACAGCAGCCTGCTCGCACCTGAAAAGTACTAAGGACAGACAGTCAATGAGAAAAGGATGCCACAGAGCAACCTGGGCAAGACAAACTGCACTGGCAGCAGAAATTCAAGGTCCGCTGCTCCCCTACAATATGAGGAACCCAAACTGGTCAAGTAACTGGGAAGAACTCTTCCCTCCACTTAGGGAAAAGGAAGTGTGCATATAATGACTTCTCCTAGCTGGATACAGTTGGCCTTATGGCACAAGGCTGAGTGAGACTTATATTGCTATTTAAAAACTGTGCATGTACATCACTTAAAACATTGGTGTCAGACACATCTGATAAAAAAAAAATTTTTTTTTACTTAGCCTGAATCATTTACAACCATTTGTGATGGATCAGGCTTACTTTTTTTGGCTAGTCATATCCTTCCTTGCTGAAAAGACTTGTATATGTCCATATGTACAAATGTATTATGGATATAATTGTTATGACTATGCAATATATACTACCTATATTTTTATATATTAAATATATTTTCACATGTATATAAAAATTAAATTACTATATAACAAAAAAAAGAAAGCCCAAGTACCACTTGCATTTGATTCCCCGTGGTCAAATTCAACCCATAAGCCAATACAATTGCATACTGTTCCCCTGATGATAAATCCACGACTAGTCGCACATTTAATACCAAGAATTGGTACATGTATTTCCAGTTCACATACCAGAGAAACCATTATTTTTCAATTTTGCCGTATTTTTAAATAACATTTCTATGCAACGAAGAAACTTAAGATAAACCACTGTACCACCCAATGTGATGTTTGACATTGTGCCATGAACGTCACAATACTTGGCCTCTAGTTGAAAAGTGGAATAAATTCCAAGAATCAGATGCACTTTATGAAGTCCTGCTGATGTCAGGGGGGGGTGGGGGGGGCTGGAAATGTGTCAGGCACTGACAGGAAAAGCTCACCAGGCAATCTAAATCTTAATTACGTAATAGAAAGCTGTGAGAGACAATCAGATACATAAATTTTATGGCTGGTGAAGAGTTTCATATATGACTATGCAGTCAAGGTTTCATAACAATTTACCAGTGACTCGGTGCCTGCTTAGGCAGAGGGCTGAACTTGAGAAGAGGACACGAATGCACTGAATATTTACCTAGGATACAGGGAAAACAGAGAAGAGCTGATCCCCCATTAAAGCAGCTCAGCCTCTTGGACAGCATACGAAAGCAGCAACCGTCAGAAGCAATGACGGATCTGATACAAGCTTGAAGTTTACCATATGTGAAAGCCCAGTACGTCTCTCCTACTTCACCTAGAAAAAGTATTCTATTCATTATAAAAACATCCTTTATAATTGACAGAATGGAACTCATGGTGGATTCCACTTACATTTCATTTTCCTCCTTTAAGTTTTTACTGAACTTAAAGGAGTAAGTCCTATAATTTGTCAGAACAGTTTAAACACTACGTAGTTTCCTTCAACACCATGTGCTGGAACTAAGTAACTTAATAGCACAGGAGGGAGGCGCTGCCTGAACTTTAGTTTCTTCACGCTCATTCCTTCTTGTCCCCTGCTGTTGGTGCCACACCATATGTTTGGGCAGTAGTGCATATTCTGAATTATATGAAGCACAGTTAATGGAATTATTGACACAACAAATCAATAAACAGAAGTTGTTCTGTAGCACTGTGTATGTTTGGAAAATGATCTAAAAATAAACACATTCTTTTGGTAAAAGATTTTATCCCTCTAAATATCTTCTAGGAGAAAAAGGGAAAATATAGGGCAGATGACATGTTTAGAAATAGAACACCAGCGCTTCTACTTTTCCACAGAACAGAATTAAGTTTATCAAGAACTACTCAGTACATGACATAGACACATTTTAAACTGGCAGAAATGCTTAAAGAGCTTTAAAGAATGAAAAGTATTACAAATTTATTCTTCTCCCTATAAAATTCATACCAGTAAGAAGTAATGTTTTACTGTGTGACAAAGTGACATGGTGAACTAGAGTTCCATTTGCATGTTTTCCAGATAATGTATTTGGAGTCTTATTTAAAGAATATGAACCATACAAGATCCCTGGAACAAACATTACCTCTGTGTACAAACAGTATCAAATGCTGTACATAAACAAAGATACATGATACTGACTTGTAAGTATGTAGACTATACTGACTGGTAAGTATGTAGACTAGAAATCATGCAGGAAATAGATTGCAGATACATTAAGCTCTCAAGGATGTATTTTGTCCTAAGGGATGTGATCAATAATTTCCTCTTCCCAGTAAAACAAGAAAAATGCATCCCTATTTATTCAGATGCACCCTATTCCCCTATCAAACGCCAAAACTTTGGAAAAATTAATTTTGACTTTTCATTAACTGCACAGGTTTTCTATTCACTCAAAAAGATAAAGATACAAAGTTTTCACTTCTACCCGCAAAGTTTCCATGTTAGTTAACTCTGCATGCTGGATATCTAGTGCTTTGCTTTCTAAAAAAAAACTTGCTGGATATATAAGACAGCAATAAAATACAATAGCTCCCTGGTTAGCAGATGTATTCATTGGAGAATTGTTTTCATAATTTCCAGTACCTACATGACATGTTTGTTTATGATATTGGGAAGCAAGAAAAAAACCCAACACAAACCCAACAAAATCCATGCTTCCAAACAGACAGCAGACTCTAAACTATCTTCAATCATAGAATGGTTTGGGTTGAGATGGGCCTTAAAGCTCATCAAGTTCCAACCCCCTACCATGGGCAGGGGCACCTTCCACTAGATCAGCTTGCTCAAAGCCCCCGTCCAACCTGGTCTTGAACACTTCCAGGGATGGGGCATCCACAACTGCTCTGGGCAACCCATTCCAGTGCCTCACCACCCTCACAGGGCATATTCTTCCTTATATCTATGTCCCTTTGGTTACTGGGTTACTTTGCAAATGAAAGGTTTATGCAAACTGAACTTATGGATTTCTCAAGCTTCAGACACAATGCAAGATGGGGAAGGGGGGGGAGGGGAAAGATGCTCTACAATGCTTTGTAAAAACAGAAATACATTTAATTTAGTTGTTTCTATTCTTTCTATCTACCAGAATTCCAGCAGTACCAATAAAGCATACTAATATCTTTGGTTTTTCACACATCTGCCTGTATGATACATCGAAAGCATATAGATAAAAAAAAAGTGCCAAAAGCAGGCATGAAAGACAGTTTACAGTCCCTAAAAATGTATGCATACATGTTCTATCATTCATTCAACCAGCGTCAAATTCCAACTTTGGTTGCTCTGTGTGTGCTATGCTTTATTAAGCAGGTTGAAGCAAATCGGCCCCATGCCACAAATGACTGCGGCCAATACCCTGGCAGCACTTTTAGGAAGGAGTTCAGATCTGCCAATTCTTACAGCTACGTCCCTTTCACTGGTTAAGTTTATTTGTACTAGTGCTCAACCCAATTCTAAATGTTGCTTTCCCTTTCTGGGATTCATACAGCAATGAAAAAAGCCCAAACTCCAAAACCACTCCCCCCCGAAAAAAAAAAAGCGTAAGCAATCCCACTAATTTAAATTGAACTAAGTAATCTAGTTTAGATTTAGTTTTCAAGTTTCAACTTTAAAGTTACGCAAAACACCTTAGGAAAAAAAAATATTTCTTAATGAAAAAAAATTGGTTATTAAAAATGAACTTGTATTCTTAATAAATCTACTTAACTTCTGCTTGCCACAAACTAATACAGTCGGTCCATATTTAGGGCATCATCTGTTAGAGCTGCAAAGCACTGTGCAGCTATTATTTAGCAACTCTGCTATCTGAATTTAGTTCTGTTTGAAGAAATCATTCTCCTGTCAAC
This sequence comes from Egretta garzetta, assembly GCF_000687185.1. Taxonomy (NCBI): domain Eukaryota; kingdom Metazoa; phylum Chordata; class Aves; order Pelecaniformes; family Ardeidae; genus Egretta; species Egretta garzetta. The sequence continues at coordinate 600,204 of NW_009258727.1, forward strand.
TGCTTCAAAACACATTTATGAAGAATCAAAGTACCATCATATATGTTCCTAAAATTTTGAGTGCTCCCAGAAATTCTTTCTTTGCTCTAAACACACAACCAACCCTCTTTGCATTTCGATAGCTCAGACCTTCTAAGAAGCACACGCATCGCAAGCAAAGATAAGTTTATCAGGTTATACTTTCACTCCAGCTTTTTACATACTGATAGCCTTTTACACATCCGTCTGAAGAACTGAATTCATTTTAGTTGCCAGTAATTTAAAAACATTAACAAAACTCTGGTCTGATGTTCTAGCATGAATCAATTTGTTCTGTTACAGCCGCCCAGACAGGAGATTCTAGTTTTAGACACAAAATGCTGGGCAATGAGGCACTTGGGGTGAAGGACTCCAACATGAGTTGGGTTTGCTGGGTTGGCACAGTCTAAAATTACGGGTCTTTGAAAAGCAAATAATCATTCCGCAGCCAGTAAAATACTGCTAGAATCCACTGGGTGGGATAAATAAGGGACATGTGAGGCCTGTTCTGTTCTTCTAGGTTTTTTCTTAGGGAAAGGCTCCCCCTTCCCCCCGAGTTTCTGATAGCAGTTACACTGTCACTCAGTTGCGACCTTAGCTGCTGCATAAGACATGGAACTTCATTATCTCATAATATCTTTCATCACTGGAATAGAAGAGCCTGTGAGGTTTCTTTCCCATGCATTCTTTATGAGAGTAAGAGATAAATCTATTTTACAGGATGGAAACTGATTCACTGAATAAATCTGCATGTACAGAAATAAGTGTAAAGTCTTACATCAACAGTTTAACTAGCTCATTAGCCATCTTCTAACACTTACTGCACACTAAATTTCATCCACATGAAATTGGTGTTGTGTAACTTCCGCTGTAAGTTCACACTCCAGCTGACGCTTCAGCTATTTTCTTCCGTAGATGAATGAAGAGAATCTTCCACCGGTATAACTAAACAAAATTTATATAGTGATTTGAATTAAATCAGAGATGTGTTTAGAGTAAAATCACAGAAACTTCTGGAGTATGTCTTCACCATGTACTAATTTTTTGCCTTTGCTTCTGGATGCCCAACTTTGCACCTTGAAGACTTACTTTCTGAAAAAGGCTGAGAAATTGTAGATGCGACTGACTTCAGACGGCTTCCTAACTACCACCCTTAGCTCTTGAGAACTAAGCCTTTCATACTTATGCCACATATCCAAGAATATTGTTCAGATCTGAAATCATACCTGGACGTTCTTGTCCAAACCTCTTCCAACTTTGCAGATGGTATTCTACAACTGGACACAATCCCCTAGGATGCAAAAATAATGGTGGTAGTAACCACTCCATGTTGAGCAGCAGCTTACACAAACCTGCTTTACCTTGTACTGTAAAGGACATGATCAGTCACTGCATCTCATTAACTTTTTAAAAGTTAACTACTATAAAGGGGAGCAAAACCTAGTTGTCTCGCTGTATTCCTCATTCTCGTGTCTCTGAACTGCTCTGCTCCATAACGGCAATGCAGTTCTCAGCACACTTCTCAGATAGTTAATGAAATAATTCAACTGTTTCAAAAATGTCTAAGGTAGGTGAACGTGCCATAAATTGCATCTCCTTAGTTGCTGGCACCTTAAGTAGGTTTTTAAAAATAAATATTTAGAAAGCTTACCTGTTCATCTTAAAGAAAACATTACCCTAAATCCCTTTAAAATTAACTACTGTGGCCCAAACAGATCGTTGCAAACAAACTTCAGTGTATATATAGTAGATCAGCAGAGTGTTAAACAACAGTTTTCAAATAATTTACACTTTCAGACTGTTCAGAAGTAACTTGCAGCTACGCAAATATGCCAACCAAATACGGTTTTCCACCTGGCTACATCAGACAGTGACTGGGCAGTGCCACAGCATACATGACCAGACATTGCATCTTTTGGCTGTGCGATCCCAGGCATACGCACATCATGTGATGAAGAGGTCTGCGTTTTGGTCATGTATGGGACCATTATCGAGTTACATGACGGAGGAAGGGCTGTGGGATTTTCAGGACAGAGTGGCAGGGAGCAGGTTGCCAGAACAATTCAAAACCAAAGTCTGTTCATTGCTTAGATGTAAAAGCTCCTCTGGGAAGAAGAGACAGCAGTAGTTAGGCTAGATTTAAATATGAGACTTTAAAATAAGGCTATCAGGCTTTTCATTGTTAATTTGATTTCAGTTATATTAAGTTTTTCAGATAAATTCTATAGTTGTATTTATTTAGTTTCTAATGATTTGTCTATCCAATACCTGAAAACTTGAAAGGACATTCTCACAGTCAAAAAAGTTGCATGGTAAAGTAGGGAACGTTTCTGTTGAACCCAAGTTTTATGTTGTTTTTCCCATTGTAGTTTTGAAGATTCTCCCATCGTGTCACATCAATTTTGATTTGACTCCTATTCATTCATAATAATTATCTCTGTATTTTATTTCAATCTGAGCACTTTAATGAAGAGGCAGCTTGAAGCTGGAGACACGTTTGACTGGTGGGAAATAACACTACAGTACAGTTAGTCATGTACATGTTAGCTAAAACAAAATATGGTATATTCTTGATGTTATCCAGCAGAGTTCAGTCAAACCTAAATGAAAGCACACTTATAGATCTCACATTTATTAGCAAAGACTCATGGCCTGCAAGTATTCCAGAACTTCAATATCTATTAATAAACCCATGGCAGAGTGGGACTGCTATCTGCTGACAAGACAGCCTTGATAATACAACAGCAAAGCTATGATTATACAAGCATTCATTTGAGTTCCCAGTGTAGATCTGTTGACACTCCATTTTGAAACACCTGAAGTTTGCCAAGCATATTAAAATCCGACCATTTTGGGTCCTTACAGCCATTTCAAAATCCTTTAAAACTTCCAAGCCTGAAGTGAGAGCATGGAAAATCCTCAGTAACTATGTATGGTTTGTTATGACTGCAAAGTTGACTATTTGCGCTCAAACTGCATCATGAGTAAGAGGTCAACACCCACAGCTGAGAAAAGTAAGGTCTAAGTACAGTTTCTACTCCACCTGTTTTACTGTAAAATAGATCTTACTTCTTCCTCTGTGCAACGACCTTTAGGCTGTGTTCAGCACTATGGTATCCCCATTGCCTATGAGAATTTCTAATAGGACAGGTACACTGAGCCTAACTCAAAATGCTACACCAGATGCCATCAGCTTTTCTCATGGAGAGAACACTTTATCAGAGCTCCCCTGCTTATATCACATGAGTTTGGTCAGCTCCAACAGAGATACTACTTTGAGGATAATGCAACAATCACACTGAGTAAAGCACAAATTACTGCTTAGGCATCGTCTCTACATACATTTTCATGCATACAGTCCTGTCTCAGCGGATGCTAGGCAGGTACGTACGACACAGACAAGCTCTGAACACTAAACCTTAGAATGATAAATTCTAGTTACAGCAATTATACACTATGTAGCTCCACATTTCCTACATGTAAAATAGCAATATAATCCTTGCCTACAGCCTTCCCAAGGGTGTCGTGAGGATTAAAGATTTGTATAGCGTTTTATTCATTCAAAGTGCTACGTGTAATGTATTGAATGTGCTACTCACTTCTACGAGCCATCACAGGACACCTTTTTGTGATGTCTAAATTCCTATCAGCTTTGTGGTCTTCTGTGGGTGAGAAAAGCCATTTCTCCCAAAGCATGCGACTTAAATCCCTGTCCATTAGTAAGTGTTGCACAAACATCAGCATATTATCAAATGCAAAAATACTTTCAGTTCCCGAACACCATACAATTTTATCACTTCAAACAGTTAAACGCATAAAGGGAAGAGGAATGGTAGGATTTACAGAGTCAAAAATCTTCATGATTACCATATGCATAGAAAGGGCAAAAGGCAATCTTTGGGAAGATACTATCTTCTGAGGATTTTCAGCGTCTGCTATGGTGAAAGCCAAAGCTACCACAACACTACTTGCATACATCAGAAAGTGCCCTGGTGTTCTATGAAAATACCGCAGATTTTTTTATGTTCTGTGAACTCTCCCAGGCCACGTGAGCCCAGCATAATAATTACGAACAAACCAGTATCTAGCAAACCACTTTAAAAATGCGAGATGCTGGTTGTCGCACCTATAAAGGCTACTACACAAAACTAAATTTCACTTCCACATAAACTTTTTAAGAAAAGAGGGTAATTATTACTGAAATGGAAAGATGTAAATTTACAAATAAAATCACAAGGACTGTTTCAGCAGTCTTGGGTGTCTGTTAGGTCCACGCTGGCCTCATCAAATTCAGTATGGATCTGAACGAAGCAAGTTCATTCCTGTAGAGACGTTAGCAAGGGAGGAAGAAAAAAAGCCAACAGCAGCAATATTTTTGTGTGATTCTGAGAGTTAAACAACACTGTAGTATACACATACTACTGAGCCCTTTAGTAAAGCATGGAAGCTATCCTAGATCACACCCATCCTACTTCCACAGGAAATCCAGACAGATGAAAAGTACATACAAAATTCTGTATTTTATCCATCCCATTCCAGCCTCAAAGAGTTTATGGCAATAATTTTCATAGAATAGAATATTCATTTTCCTATGAAACTTTCTACTGAAGAAGAAGAAGTACTTGCTTCCAACTGTGTTGTACGATAACTGAATGTCACTTCCTGGGTAACATGCACAGGTCACAAATCATAGAATCATTCAGGTTGGAAAAGACCTTTAAGGTCATCGAGCCCAACCGTAATGCTAGGCAGAAGGATTTTTAGAAACCTCCACATGGAATCTTCTGAAGTTGTTGCATGAAATTACTCCTTCTGATTTATTCAAGGAATAATATTTGTTTATCCCTGAGAAGATACAAGCACAACACACACACACAAAAAGACCAACAGACCACTTTCAAACAATACATTTAGAAACTATTACTGAAATCTCCTGTCTGTGAGAGATTAGCGAGGCCAAAAAAACAACCACCAAATCAGACTATGTGTGGTGTTCTTCCGTATCTTGAAATTTTAATTAAATATTTATATGAAATGTTACAAATCTAAGAGTGCAAATCACTAGCCTATGTTAAGGAAAAAAGTAAAACAAGATCTGTACGCCCTTACAGTTAATAGAGCTGTAAATTTAGGAAATAATTAATGCCGGTATGATGATTATAGATACAATCATTCAGTTAGGTGGCAGGAGAAAGAAAAGTGGGAGCATACAGAAATAGAGATCTGAAAGAAACATCAGAATTAACAGCCCCCTTCTGCAACAGCATTTGACAACTGTTTGCCACACATGCTAAAGCGGGTGGCGCAACTTTAAAACTGAAGTCCCAAATAAATCTACCGCGCTTAAATCCCCCCCCCCAGCACAGCAGCCGGCACCGGG